>NW_028258320.1:72046533-72355567 GCF_053883595.1 Heterocephalus glaber | reverse complement strand
TGAGTGCTAAGGGGACATGCTCAAGGTGCTGCTGCAGCAGCCACATGCTGTTTCCTGCCACGTACAGAAGTAGTTCTCTCCTGCCCCTGCAGGCCACCCCTACCCCTCAGCTGGAGTGAACCAGCAGAATGAAGCCTCTTGGCCATTTTGGTTCTGACTTACTGATCTGATGTGATAATTTCTGCTCTGACTAGATAATAGGTAGATTATAAATGATGCTCATAGGCAATATAGCTTTGTGTCTTCTAATAGAGAAAAGGCAGTGTGGTGCATGGTTAAGAGCACAGATTCTGACATCAGATTACTTGGATTCAACTATCAGGTTCCAGCTGCACACCCTAATTGTCCTATGACCTGGGGCAAATTACTGAACTACTCCATGCCTCAGCTTTTCATCAATAACTATAGCAAAACAGTATCCCATAGGATTCTATGAGAATTAAATGAGTACCTATCTCTTATTAAGCAATATAAATGCAATCTGTTATTACTATCAATAGACTGCATTTAACTTGCAAAAATGTGAATAGCAGACTAGACCATAAAAAACAAGTGCAGTGAGTCTTCATTTCTTTCATTTCCCATCTTACATGGCAATTCTTAAGTCACTGGGTGACCTAGGAGTTGAACGCATGTAGCTCTGCTTGCTAATTCAAGCAAGAAAAAAGACTAAGAAATAATTTGTCTAAATTATTTTTCTAAAGGAAAGTGGATCCAATTTTTAGAGACTAGGAAAAAAGGGTCCATTTTTTCCCCTTCACTTCACATACAAAGAAAACTCCTAAAAACAGAACGGGGAATCTTATCCCCAAATTCCTTTAAACTTGAACACTGACAGCACCTTCCTTTTATTGCCTTCATCTAGTAAATAGTCCCTGGACTTCTTGAAGGAGACAAAATTGAAACACAGGTCCTTCAGAGCCTACCCTCCATAGTAATTCTCTTGGGATCTAAAGTCACTGATAATACAGGTGCATGTAAAGACAAAAAAGTCCATACCACATAAATTACCCCTTTACTCCTCTGAGAGCTAAACCAAGCCAATGAGGTATCTGTGTTTACACAGGATATACGCTGTCTCCAATCCACTGAAGGGATATGTGCTTTCTTCCAAATCCTGAGCCCTGACTACTATGCCTGACACATCACTGAGCGTCACGGGACAGCCCATCCCTTGCCTTATTTGAGGAAATCCCAGGGATTAAACAGTGTATTAAGCAAGAAGTGTTTATCGCCTGGCATTACAATTACTGGAGATCTGATCTGCTGTTCATTTTCTCTCTTTCATTTTCTTGTGATCAGACATCAACACCGAATGACTTACAGCTCGATGCCCAGAGCAAGGCAGACAATATGATCTATAACCTACACTGCATGGTCCTTCTGCTGTTCTCTTTCAAAAGTAGACTGTACTCTACAGATGTGTGTTTTAAAATTTAAATTAATTTCCCTTTGTACGGGAGGTGTCCGTGACAAAGGACAAGTTATGGAATTTTAGGTCAGCTACATTTGCTAACAAAAGAGAATATCGCTGCAAAGGGCTTAAAGTTCTGTGGGGCTACAATTCTAGAGTTGTGATGAGAGAGGAAGAGGCTTAGAATGATTTGGAAGCTGACTACAAGAGGACTGCCAACTGGAAAGTAAAGAATGTTTTTAAAAGTCATTTGAAGACGTATCATGATTTTTTGGGGGGCGGGGAGGGAAGTTCTGGGAATTTGGCAGAGATTCTCATGAAACTAAGTAGCAATGCCAAAAGCCACTACAATACCTGTTAGTTCCCTAAAGGTCAACCATATCTTTGGTGAACAACTCCAGAGATCGATAGCCTCTGATCTCAAGGACAGGTGTTAATCTGCTTGGAGGCTCTTTATGCCTATAGAAGGCCATGGGAGGGAGTTAAAGCTTTCAGGGGCCATTCACAAGCAGCAATGTTCAGAATAGGGAGGGCAAGTGTCCTAGGCTCCTTTCCCTTCAATGAGGCAATTTTGCAACTAAATGTCAACTTTGAAGAAATATTTGGAAAGGGCGGGATACGTCCTTCAGTTTGCAGTACATTGCTAAATCAGAATGGCCCTGTCTCTAATAAGAAGGTTGCACAGGTCCAGGAAATGAGGGATGGAAGCAGGAGTGTCCCCATATCTTATCCCCAGTGAGCTCCTATCTCTGCCACCCTGGCCTCTTCAGGACTGGAAGCCCTGGTCCTGTAGGGGACAAACTGCAAAGGGAACACAGAAAAGGTATCACTGAACTACAAGTAATGGCTGCCACCTGGGCACTTTTAATCCTACATCCAGGGACCAGAAAGTGAAAAAGGAATCCTCATATTGAGGAGCAATTGCCTGATCAGAAGGAGGGAGGGCTGCTTTTACATAATGGTGGCAAGGACGGGAGGATATATAGGAATCCAAGCGATCCACAGGTAACCTCCTGCCATTGCCTGTTAACTGAGTACAGATATGTGCAGCATCCTTAGATTAAGAAGTTATGGATATCCAGTTTCCAGATAGATCGGGAATAAGGGTCTAGATAATGCCACCAGATAAGCCACTATGACCCTCTCAGTAGCAGTTCACAGGAGAGAAATTCAGAATGAATATTGTAGAAGAGGGAAGAGTATCAGTTGTGGCTCCCAGGTCAACAATATCGTTCCAATAAGCTCCTTCATCTGAGAGTCCCTTTAAGAGAAAGCCCCATGGAACCCTGGAGGAATTGCTCCCTGAGCCCCTGTGGAGAAGCACAAGGTGTGCGGTCATGTGCATATGTCTCAAGGACCTCTTACTACAGGGCATATGATTTCTGAGTGCCACAGATACTTTGGGATCCATTGCAGCATTTGTGTTGAGGTCATCCTGAAGGCTGATTGCAGTGTGGACATGTGGCTGACCCATTCTTGCAAGAAAGGGAGACTTTGTTGATCAACTTTGGTTCAAGGACTCCTTGATAGCTTAGAATACAGAGCAGTTGTATACCCTTCCATCTAACCCTCTCTCTCCCCTGTCTCTCAGTTGGAGTCAACCTTGATGCCTCTTCAACCTTCTCTAGCTCCTTAGTCACTCACTTCTACACAAACATTTCTCCTAAAAAATTCTTGCCCATTTAATTCCACCTTGAGGTCTGCTTTTTGGAGGACCTGAATGATAATAGCATTCTTTCATTTTCAATAGGAAAGTAATAAAGAGCTTTCATCTCAGCAGACAGACAATTGGCTTCACATAAACTCCTTGAGTACATTGAGGAATTAAGGGTACTTTTAGAAAATGACCAACTACTTCACTTTGCTTCAAAAAAGCTATCCTCTTAGGCCAGAGAAGGCCAGCACTCTTGTGGGCAGTGAAGGTGCAATAGAACAAAGGCTATTTCTCTGCCTGAACAGAATCTCCTTCACTCAGTATTGGACAGTTTTCCTTCAACCCTACCTAGCTGCAACTGACAGGATTTGGCTTTTTCCTACATCTGACAATCTAACATAGAAACAGCCCTCGCTTATCTTTTACTTGTGATGACGTAGAGCTTCATAAGATGGTGCTTAACAAAAACCAATCTGTTTCAGGCACGTATATGCACATCAACTTAATTAAAACAAAATTCGTTCTTTGTGTGCTCCAAGGATGATTCAAGGAGAAAAAATTTTGACTGAAAGAGAAGGATTCATCTTTGTATTTTGGAAGGTTTTTATCCCAAAGACATAAGATGTTTTCTTTAAATGAAAAGAATGACCCAACTCTTAGGGGACAAAATCTTTTGAAATAAAGGTAATGTTCAATTTGCTTTAAACATGAGAGGAAAATAAAATGTAGGATAAAGAGATGAATGTCTTAGTAAATAAAAGTAGGGAGTAATTTGCACGAATGACCCTGTAAGTAAAGTAGAGAAGTGGGGTTAAAAAAAAGCAGAACAAAATACATTAGTTGGGGAATATCCAATAGGCAAGCTGAATACAGAGAACTAGAAAAGTAAGAGTATAAGAAGCAGAAAATGTTAGTGAAGGCTAGAAAGATATTTTAATAATGGCTTGCATTTATATTTAGTGAAATTTTGAGAAGTTATATTTCATAATGTCAATTATTATTGTTTTCATTTTCTATAACACATGGTCATGAACAAATATTTTTGTAGTACTTGGAGTCATCAAGGATCTTCACCTAATCCTGATTTGGGTGGGGGGGGGTATGTGTGTGTGCGTGTGTGTGTGTGTTTGTGTGTGTTTATGTGTATACCAGCTCAAGAAGGAAGAGGAAAGCCTTGGGACAAGTACTTTTCAGAATGAAAAAAGAATAAACTTCCTCATCTAGAAGTAACTCAGCCCCACCAAAATATGGTCTTTCATACTCATTACATCCCCCCAGTTTTTTTCTAAAAAAAATGTCCCTTTCCTTAAACAGATGGCTTCTAACTTTGTTTCTGTGGGACTGTGTGATTCAAAAGTTAATTACTCCCCTAGGTTCTGTTGTAAATTTGATGGTTGGAGTGTGTTTGCCTCGGGACAATGGACAATCAGTAATAGGGCGAGATTACTCAGCCATCTGTTTGCCCTAAAACCAAATGTCCTGGGGCCCAGTATCTATAGGACAATCTGTAAATGTGCTGACTATCCACACAGGGTGGTCGTGACTATTAGTCAGGATGTCTGCTGACCATCAGCATGTGACAGTGAGCCACTAACCTTTGTTCTTTTCTTTCTGTAAATCTACATGTTAACCCCCCCCCCCATAAAACAGCCTCGGACTCTGAGCCAGTTGCCTCTCTGAGCTATTTTGCTTCGGGAGTGCCGTCTGGCCAGACTAATAAAGGTCTGTTTTCCCAACATGGCCGGTGTGTTCCTTCCCGGGTGGTCCTCGCTGTAGTAAGCTCCTTGGAGCATTTGGTAAGGCCTTGGTCTTACATTCTGGAGGCACCGCTGGGATCCCCGGGTGTGCTCCACTTCAGCTCCTTGGAGCATTTGGTAAGGCCCTTGGCCTTACATTCTGGAGGCACCGCTGGGATCCCTGGGTGTGCTTCACTAAAGTCAGCTCCTCGGAGCATTTGGTAAGGCCCTTGGTCTTACATTTCTGCTACCTTCCATCCCTCATTCTTATTTTACTTTTCCATCTCATTTTTATGCTTGCATGGTCTCGTGTATAATTTGGTCATCCTCTTTGAATTAAAAAGAAAGGCATTTAAAAATGCAAGCATTCTTCTTCTAAAGAAATCAAAATGTTTAACAACTCATTAGGCCCCATTGAGCCCTGGAGGAAAAACACAAAAGACGATCAGAGAGGAGCTGGAGGGGGGTAGGGGCATAAAATTCAGCATGGTAGATTTACATTCCAGAATGCCAGAGGTTTGTCAACTTGGAGTCCTTCTTTGACCTATTTGCCAACTTCCATATCACCTTTGGTTTATAAAACTTTAGTTCAAATTCCCTTTCCATCCAAAATTTCTTTCTATATTTGCAATAATTTCCCATACACTTTAGCTAATTAGCTTCTTACTAAGCAATGACATGTCAGAGAACCAGTCCAGCCCAACAAGGGTGCCCAGTAAATATTGGTTGAATATTTCCACTTCATTTGAATATCCATTTATTCAGTTCATCTTTAAGGCAAAATGTTGAATTAGCTGCAGAATCCCTATCTTTAAGGATTCTGAATTCTACTGGGATGTAAAAACATAAAGAAATGTTTTTTAAAATGCTTAAAACAACACTTTATGCACTTTCTTTTTATTCATGCTGCAGGCAACATTGAACCTCGCTTCCTCTTTGAGATGCTCTCAGCCAATTCCCCAAGTTCCCGAAGACATACTGGAGCTTGTCTTCGCTCTCTGTAGGTGGTTGTATATTTGAAGAAACCAAACTAGGTGATGGACAGAGAGACAGATGGCCCTCTCTCTTGGGGAAAAACCAGGTTTCTCTTGTGCTTGGGACTTAGTCTTTTTCAGTCTTGAGAAGACAGGTCAACTGAAACTTATTGAGCTCAGCATAATGGCAGGCTTTTAGAGTCATCAGTCCATATTTGGTGTGACCTGTTGTCGTGTGCTGTCCTGGGAGGCAGTGTGGGACTACATAACCTTTGTTCCTTTTCTCCAGCCCCATTGTGATTAAATATGAGTTAATGGATAAAGATGCTTGTTAGTTTTGGGACACTAGATAAAAATCTGTAACAGACCTAAAGTCCCAAAGTAAACTACTCAACTCCTTGTTTGCCCGGAACTGATGTTCCAGACACCACAATCTATAGAACAAGCTGCAAATGTCTGCTGACCATCAATACGTGACAGTCGACCACTAACCTTTGTCCCCTTTTCTTTAATTCTATATGTTAACTTCCCCCTCAACCCCCTATAGAAACAGCCTCGGACTCTGAGCCAGTTGCCTCTCTAAGCTATTTTGCCTTGGGAGTGCCATCTGGCCAGACTAATAAAGGTCTGTTTTACTTTCCAACTTGTCCGGTGTGTTCCTTCCCGGGTGTTCTTCACTGCAGTCAGCTCCTCGGAGCGTTTGGTAAGGCCCTCGGTCTTACAGCAGGCATTGGAGAAGCAGTAATGGACAGTTCACAGACCTTGCATCTCTGAACACAGTAATAATTCATCAATTAAATATTTTCAGTCAAAATAGATAAAAAGCCATCTCAAGCCCTTCAAATTTATAATCCAAGCGATGAGGTACTGTAAGAGCCTCGTGGCAAAAATGTAAAAGAAAGCAGTAAGGTCTGTGCACACCGGAGGGGGAAACAGTTTTACTCAGTACCCTCTGCACAACGTCAAGGTAATCACATTTAAGCGATGTTGCATTCGGGATATAATAGCAATAGTACATAACACTCCTCAGTGAAATAGAAAATACCTCAGTCATAAAAAGTGATTAAATGCATTTTTCTTCAGTGGCCTCACCCCGAAGCTTTTATTCGGTGTATTCATTCTGCTTTCCTATGATTATAAGTGAACACTGCCCTTAATCAGATCATCCAGCCCAAAAATCTAAGTTGGGTTAAACCTAAGCCCAGATGTACTGATCATTAGCAAGACAACTTCCGGAAAATTCCAGCATGTCTTTCATCATCAGTTTCCCATCTATAAAACAGGAGTAATGCTATCTATTTCTTGGTGCTTATTTAGTGCCTGTAATAAATGAACTAACGCATATAGTGTCTGAATGACAATAAGTACTCATTAACTGATACCTATTACAATCATACTAGTTGGTACTGCTCTAATTATTACTGAGGCTGAAGCTCTGATCCTGGTTCACATGGAGATTATTCCAAATAATGTCTGCCTTCTCATATCAAGATATTTATGCTATCCACTCTCTCTCCAAATGTCTTCAGTATGTTTTAGGAAACAGGAGGTAAGCCTTTTATGTTTTTTTGTACCCAAGCTCTTTGAATAAAGTGCATACAAATTCTTGAGTTGAGCTTTGGAGACACCCTCCATAAAAATTTGATTAGTATTTAAAGGTCTACTCAGGTGTTCTATTTCTTTTTGGAAATTATTCACTTAATTTTAGTTTTCATATGTATTGGCATGATAGCTCCAATAATAGTATTCTATAAATTCTCCTATATTAGAATCAAGCCTTTCTCTTCACGGTACATTTTGCTCATTTGTTCCTTTTAGTTTCCTCACACTGAGCCCTGTGGTGACCATGTGGCAACAGTCAACACAGGAAGTGGGGTAGCAGGACTGCTACAGCAAGGAAGTGGTTCCAGTGGTGAGTCCTATTCACTGTCAAGGAATAAGCTGTTCTCTAAAATACCCCAGCCCATGCTCAAATTAGGTTCTCTTCAAAAGCATTTCCAGTTCTGAAGGTTGTAGATAGCGGCAAACAGACACAGAAACCCAAGTCATCTCTGTGTGAAGCCATGCTGCTTCTCCCCTTCTTGGTCATTTTCCCAGCACTACCATTTATTTCAAAAATTCAAAAGCTGGACAGTTTAATGCACAAATCAAAGGCCAAAAGATATATCTAGAGTTTGGCTCTGTGTCTCGATGAATGTGTTAAAAAGAAATGTGATTAGAGAAGTGATGTCGTTAAGCAGGGAATTATGCAGCTTGCTCATGTTTTATAGATTCTGATGGAGTAGAAGAGGGGGGTGGACAGGAACAGTGCTCTTCCAAATGATAATAGTCCAAAAATCATACACTGCCTATGATTTAATTTTTTATGAGGGAGGCTTAAAGTGCCACTAGCTCTGATCTGCATAATACTTTCAGTCTTTTATTACAAAAGTTTCAAAGAGTAGTCCTTTTGTACAAATGGATTATTAAAAGACTTTTTGTTTACATATATGGAAAGAGAGACCTAAACAGAATCATTTAGAAGGTCATGAATGTAATTGGCAACATTAACCATAAAATTTTTAATCCCAAGGAAAATGATTTATTTCAAGCCAGGATACAGGCAGGGCTACATGTAGAAGAAGACATTATGTTTAGTTGCCAGGTTTATCTCCCTTTCAGTCTACCTACCCTGGTGAGCCACGGAGATTCCAGATTCTCCATCCTCAGAAATTGTGCTTTGAAGATTATGTGTGCTCAGTCTGTTTTTATCACTGTTTTGGTCTTATATTTGTAGCACTAAAAATCTTACAAAGCATTTTCTCAAGTATTGTCTCAGTTGCTTTCTGTATTGTCCCAGGAAAATAAACAGCACAACCATTACGTTCCCAATTGTACAGAAGAAAAAAGCAGCGAGGCTCAGAAATTCAGAATTCTTAGTAGGTTCTAACAGGTGAAAATTCCATGGAGGGTTTTGGGGGGCACAAATTGGGGTCAGAGTCCTAGCTCTGCCCATAACCCAGTTTGTGAGTTGGCTAAAGCAATTGGTACAAACTGAGTCACAGTTTCTCTCTGAACAAATTGTGGACAATCACACTCCTGCGCTGGCTGTGAGAAGGAACAGATGTAACAGCCCTGAGGATCACCTCTGCCTCCCACGGAGAAGGGGCTCAGCTCACAATAGTTCTCCTTATCAGTCAAGTCCCCCGGGGCCTTCCAGCATGCCTGGAGTCTACCTCTGATGTCACCAGCTGGTGGTTGCCTAACAGAATAAGTATCGTGAACACACTGAGAAGGATAACAGAAAGGCAGTGTAAATTAATTAAATATATACAACCATGAAATATTCAGAACAGCTAGATTTGAAAGGAGTTCTCAAAGAGACCTGGACATGATGTATGCTGAAATCCAGAAAACAATTCCCCATGTATTTTCCCTGAAATGAATTCTGAACACAATTACGTGGGTGATAGGAAACATAGTACAGGACATGTCCAGGGGATTAGCAATTATCTTGTTCCTAATCACCATGGCAGTGTATGCAAAAGCCAAGGGAAGGCCAAGTCTACATCATCCCCAGATTTGCATGCCCTTTTATTGACATACACTGCCAGGCCTCTCTGTGTTGCCTTACAAGCATTCTGATTTCAGGCAGGAAGGGATGAGACTCTGTAGTTCATGAAACCAAATCTAATTCCATACCCTGGGCCGAAGGAAGAATTAGAAGAGATATAAATCCCCATTCACTGGCACAGCAGTTTCAAATCAGAGTGTAATCCAGGATCTCCCTAACAATGTGAGCAATGAATCTGTAAATAATAAGCAAATAAAACAATTGGAATTGTTAATTCATGTTCTCCCCGAGGATGTACCTGCTATATTTATTAGTGCACCTGTGTTCCAAGGAAGCAGTTTACTTACAAATGAAAAGCTAATAAAATTCCATATACCCACATATGGCCAAATCATAATGGAAATCCTTTTATCAGCTAGGTAGTAAGCAGCACTGACAGTAAGAAAAAGTTGGTACCATAGTTAGAGCCATGGAAATATTTCTCCCATAACTTTCTCATCCTCTGAGAGAGTATATGCACCTGAAGAGCACCTCATTAATTCAGCTTGTACTAATTGGGAAGGTGCAGCAATGAGGTTGTAGGAAGAGGGATTCACATAACAAAATACGTGAGGTACACAGAGGTGAATAAGCCCTGTGATCTGTTTACTTATAGGAGTTCCAGGGCCTGGGTCTGATGGTGGAGCCTTTCAATCAAGACAAAAAGCAAGCACATCTTGCCTGCTGGTTCATTTCATAAACATTTAATCAAGTGGGCTGAATTAGACAGAGGATCTGGGGATAGGTTTAATTAAAAATGGACAAAAGGATTCTTGATGATATTTTTGCCTGGACAACCAGAGTTTGTGTTTGGACTTTTACATTCAATAATTGAGATTCAAGGCTTTTTATTTGAAGCATTAATTTTGTCAGCTGAACCACAAAGGCTGCAGATATATGATGAGAGTAAACCTTGCCTTCCATGCAAGGAACACAGTGAGGGGAACTGCATTAACTATTCTGATTTCACAAAGAAAAAGAATCTGCAGGCAAGACATGCAGTAGAGGGTGAATGCAAGTCCCAACTGTGTGTGTGATTCACCTCTTAGGACATAAGGACAGCCCCAGCTAGTTTCTTTGGCTTAGTGTTTTACTTTGCATTCCAGCATGACATCTGACATCAGCTCAGGGAGGGGACCCTGGAAAGCCTCATTGTCATCCTCTTAATGACCTCTTAGGACTGTGGTGAGGATTAATAAAAGCACTCATGCAAAGTGCTTAGGAGTTGCCTAGAATTTTAATAAATCATTGATAATTATGGCTTTCTTGTAAATCATCATTATTGTCACTAGAAATCATAAAAATATGAAGGTAGAAAAATCTGTAGTTACTGCTTTGTGTAAATTAATGAAAATGCCAGCGGAAGAGACAGGTAAACACAGAAATACTCAAACCCAGTAGGGACATGTGGCAGGACTGAAGGTCCAGTTGGGGAGTTTCTACAAGGCCACAGGGCCTGACAGTACCATCAACCACAAACATGTACTGAGGGCCTACCAAGCGCTGAGTGGATGCTGGGCCATTTAGACAACTTATCTTACTTATTTTACACATACAGGGCTTACTGGAAAAGATAACTTGCTCAGGTGCAAGAAGGAAGAAAATGAATCCTTTCCCAGCAACACCCTGGAAACCTGTTCTTTAGAATTAAACTTCAGTAAAACTTCCAATCCATTTCCTGGAGTTTCCTGTAATTTTTACATATGTGTCTTCTCTGGGGGAGGCTTTTTACAAGTCCAATGTCTTCTAATATCATACCTTACTCTCTTCATAGATTTAAAATAACCCACTCTGGGCTTGGCAGGCCTCAGCCTTGGGAAGCTGCAGGGGGAGGAAGGTGGGGACAAGCTCAGCATCCTCACTGCTCCCTCACTCCTCCTTCTACCTCTCCGTCCTGCTCACTAATCTAGTGCTCTTTCCTCTGAGACTGCAGCAAGACAGAAGAGGGGGAGAGTGGGAAAGTCTTACCAGATGGGGGCAATTTTAGCCTGGCTTTGGGTCCACTGACTGGCAGATGTCTAGCACTGGCTCAGAGGCCCTTCCCTGCTGCCTCCAGGTGGTATTTTTTCTGGTTCTAGATCCCCCTTCTCCAGGCTGCTGGCTGCACCTCCTGGGCCCTGTTCTGACTGCAAGGTGGCTCTTTCTACACACTTGGCCCATATTCTTGATCTGATTGTCCCTGCACCCCATTCTCAGGGCCTGTCCTTAAAGCCTCTCTAGCAAGCTTGCCCCTTTCCGAGAGTCTGGTACCCTGTATTCTCCAGATCAAAAAGACATATTCAGTTCCTTACAATTAACTCACTTTGCGAAGGTACTGAACCCTACCACTTGCCAGGTACTATTCAAAGTGCTTGGGTTACAGTGATGAAGAAAACAAGGAGCCTGCTTTGAAAGAATTTACATTCTTGGGAGGAAACATTTACTAAATAATCACTTAGTGATAGATGCTAGAGAAACACGAAGCTGGGAAGGGACATGAAACTGGCTGAAAGGGCATTGTAATTAGGTAATAGGAAAGGTTGTATTGAGAAGAGGTCTTGGAGAAGATACAGACATTGAATCTAAACTCTCTCCCCACATTCAACAGTAGTCCCTTAGTAATCTTAATAGCCTGGCTCCAAAACCCTCGGTCGGGTGAGGGCTTTGCTCATTCCTTTTTACAAGAGGGGTGTGGGCAGTGTGTGTGTGTGTGCGTGTGCGTGTGTGCATGTGTGTGTGCGGCTGTGTGCCTGTGTGTCTGTGTGCGTGTGTGGGAGGCTCCTTCATTACCTTCTTTTTCAAAGAAACTTTATTTCTTAAAGTAGCTGAGGAACAATGACATTTTTTAAAATCACTCCTTGGCAAGTTGTATATACATAGTGTGTGCTTCATTTTAAAATATAATAAGCATTTCATATTGTTTCTGAGCTAATCGACTTCAGTCAAAATTCTAGACAATGGGAACTGCCACCTAACTTTCTGCCAGATACGTGAAACAGATTAAGGTTTAATCACTTGATCCAGGTTCCATAGATAAGAAGCTATAGGGATTTGAAACCAGTTTTTGAGGACATGGTTTCTTCTATCACATCATGTTGGGATATTAAAAAGATGTGACTCAAAGAAATAGACGGAACAAAGAAGACTATTTGATGAGTAACCTAATCAAACTGTGGCTTGTTGTATATTAATTTTCCCCAAAGAATGCTTAACATCTGGGTAGCTCTATGTTGCACTAACTCTGCTCCCAATTTCTCTGCTTTTATGAAATCATTAAAAATACTCACTGAAATGCTCTTGTACCAGATGTTTTCCTGTGATGATGCCCCACATTGAGCAGGTAGTTCAGCCTGTAGAACAACTTCCTTGACAGAAAAATTGCTATAGCCACCTACTTGTCAGGAGTGAGATCTTTCATCAAGAAAAAGTTTATCATCCCTTCAACAATATCAACTTTTTCTCTTCCCTTTTAAAAGAGCAAATCCTACATACTAAGCTGTTTTTTAGCTATTACGCTTTTATCATATTGATGTTACAAGTTTTAAAAGGATCATACTGTACAGTTGAAAATTATCTTCAACTAGAATTTGGAAAATTAATTATCCCTTTAATGATCCGTATTTATGCCATCAAGAGAGATGGTTTTGAGAGATATGGGTAATAAATGGCTGGGGTGATTTTCTCTCTCTCTATTATCTTTCAGACTTTTTGTGTATTATGATATATTTTCTTGAGAGCTGGTATTTGGCAATATAGTTGATACTGGTTAGCATAATTTTCTCTATGTATTATTTCTAAGACTTTTTGTGTACATGATATATTTTCTTGCTTAGAGTGGTCTTACAGTGAGTCAAAAAAGGTCTATTGGATGGATTTTCATACCTCTGTTATTTGATCCTTATTAAATTACGTGAAGATGGCAAGGCAAAGTTTTATGTATCTACAAAACTTTCTAATAAGTTAACCTTCCATGGGTTATTTTCCCCAATAACTGAGGGGCAAATATTGAGATTGTGGGATGCCTCCTACAGTAGCCCGGGTTAAGAATGGATAGACAACTGATCTGGGAAACATTTTAGAAGTCCTATAACAATGATTTATATAAAGGACTCTACCCAAAAGAAGATGAGCTGAAGTGCACTCAGTTTCACTTCAGGGAAATGAGATTTGGGAGCTAAGACACTAAGCTCTGAGTAGCTGAGCTGATAGGTCACCTAGACTCTGGACTGAGGCTCCCATGATAAGACTGGTACAATAAGGATAAATAGAAAAAGGCAATTTGTAAAGGCTGGAGAAGCATATAAGAAAAGAAAACATCCTAGTAGAAATGGCTTTCTTCTGACTTCCCAGTTTCAGTTCCAGTAAGGCCTATCCAGTCTTTATTTTTTTCTAACTTGATTTCCATAAGGTACTTCTTTTACCGGATAATAAGTCCTCTCTACTTGAGCTACTTCCTGTGGATGAATGTTGCTTACAACCAGTAACATCTGAATTGGAACAATCCTTTTTAGGCTTTTTCCTACTGTGTATAAAATACAGCACATTTTTGCCACATTGAATGCATTCTGCAGTGCAGGCTTCACTATGACTTCATTGTGAACCATTCCCCAACATTTTCACTCGAAGGATTATTTTTAGCTCCTCAAAAAGTTAAGCTCTTCCCCATATCATGGAATGTAAATTCCATAAAGCCAGGGGTGATGTTGTTTTGTAAGAGTTTGTATATCCAGAGTTTAGAACAGTGTCCGGTACGTATTACCCGCTTAATAAATAGTCAAAAGGTCAAAACCGTATCTTCCATGCTCTGTTAATTATTCTGTATTGCTTGGTTAACAAACAACCAATCAATTTTAAGTTTTTAAGTATCTTCAGTTAGAAAATCTACTGACATCACAGAGCTCTGTCAACCTACATGTGTTTACTAAGTCCTAAAAGAGGGAAAAATTATCACAGTTTTTCTGTTAGTACCACCAAAACATGCCACCAGGTTATGTAGAAAACATTTCTGGAACTAAAACAAGGAATAAAAAAGGAAACATAAAATGTATTTAGCAAAGTGGGTAATGAGTATTCTCTTTTCTAGAGTCTATGAAAATGTTAAAACATAAAAAGTGCAAATTAGCCACTTTTTAGAGAGAAAATACTAAACAAGTTAATAAAATGGTTTTTCTTTGAATCAAAGCCCTAGAAGAACATCTTGGAAGTGTTCCCCTGCACATTAACAATGGTCTAACAACTTAAAACTATACCACATGCTTTCAAAGGCTCAATTTCATTTTCTCCCCGTTTAAGTTCAAGCAACATACCCTTTGTCATAAAAACAAAAACCAAAAAACCCCTGACCACACACCAAGGAAAAAATCCGTAGGGAGTCTGAGGATTAATTTTCCTCCTGCTAACTCAGGAACAGAAATCGTCCAAGTACCACAAATCCTTATTTGAATGCCTGTAGCTCTGCAGGTACAAACTGGATTAAAATGTCTACCCAGTGGCGGGTCCTTCCAGGTGGTTTGTCACGCACCCTGCCGTGTTGTTTGTCCCACCAGTGCAATCACGAGCACAGCCTATTTAGGGTTTTGCCTGAATTCTCCACACAACTGCAAGCTCCCCCAAGATCAAGGCCTGAGGCTCGGTAGTTTTGAAATTCTCAGCATCTAATCTCAATGCTTGGCATATAGCTGCCAATACTAGGACCCACGACATGCAAAAGTGCTTCCCTAGTAAGA
Organism: Heterocephalus glaber; assembly: GCF_053883595.1. Lineage (NCBI taxonomy): Eukaryota > Metazoa > Chordata > Mammalia > Rodentia > Bathyergidae > Heterocephalus > Heterocephalus glaber. The sequence continues at coordinate 72,340,492 of NW_028258320.1, read as the reverse complement.
GTTCAGGTTCAAATCCTGCCCTCACAACTTCTTGTACCTGTGGCTTAGACAAAGTTGCTTCAGTGCACTGTGCCTCTGTTTCCTTATTGGTAGAAGAGGGTACTATATTAATAATACCCATTTCGTAAGGTCTGTAGGCTCACAGTGAGAAGGGGATGAGAATGGGATGACACAAGCACCATATAGGTTCCAGTTGTTGTTGTTGTTGTTGTTGTTGTTGTTGTTATTGAATGAGTAAATGTCCTTAGAGATTCCCCAAGTTTCTGCTTTCTTGCCGTTAAGGGTTAACCCAAAGTCCTCAGTAGCTGCTTTCTGCCATAGCTTCCAGAGCTGGTGGAACCCAAAAGGGATTGTGGTGCTATGATCCTGAGCACCAAAAATAGGTCATCAAGGGGCCATTGATAGGCATGTAGTAGGAGTAGGATTGAGAACTATGAGGATCAATAGAAAGGAAAATCTTGTCCATTATCTGCTAAGTAGAAACTGTCCTTTTCTCCCAAACATTGTTGAAGCATTGTTCTGACCACTGTTGTCGCAGGGAGCTGGGGAGAAGTGGACGTGAAGAACACTTAAGGACCTCCTTTTGCTCCCCAATGAGCCAGCCTGGGGTTACTGAGCTCCACCAATGTGATAATACATCTGTGGCGGAGTGAGAGGTATCAGAGCCGGCCTCCAAACTGACAAAGAAGGCAAATGTCGAACAAGTGGATCAAAGGACATGGGATGACAGAGCCAGTGCCAGGGCTATAAGAGAGTTTGTCGGTGGGGCCTGACCCAGTCCAGTATGTCAGGAAGACTTCCGGAAGAAGTATTTTAATGGATAGTGAAAAGTTTAACCCAATAAAGAGACTGCTGAGAATGTCCCAGGCTGAACGAACAGCAAGTGCAAAGACCCAAAGTGGATAAAAATAATGTTTTAGAAGAACTTAAAGGAGGCCAGCGTGGCTGAAGGGCAGAGACCGGGGGACAGAGGCTGCTGAAGGAAGGGTGGAGCCGTGGTGGGGCCCCACTGTGCCTACCCAAATGCTCTCCCCTGGTCTCAGACCACCTCCTGCACTCAGGCTTGGCGTGAAAACCCCTACCCTTAGCATAACTCAGGACCACCCCTTTTTCAATTTGCTGCTGTCATTTTTAGGTGTTTGTTTTTTCTTTTTAGACAGGGTCTCCCTATGTAATTCAGATTGGCCTTGAATTCTCTATGGAGCCCAGGCTGGCCTTGAACTTGCAGTGATCCTCCTGCCTCAGCCTCTAGTGCTGGGATTATAGGCCTGCGCCATCACACCTGGCTGGGTTCATTTTTAGTTTTGAATATTTTACTTTTAGATATATCATCAAACACAATGACATGAATTAATGACCTCATTTTAATTAAAGTCATCTTTAATTACTAGTCAGAGTCTCATCATGACAAAAACATTCTTCTCACCCAAGCTTATGGAATTCCAGTGAACAGCACACAGTTTAACAGTCTGTTTAATAACAGTCGTGATTTCCGATATTAGTTGAATTCTCATTATATGCTAGGCACTATGGCGAACATTTTCTATGAATTTCACTACCATCCAATCCTCCGAAAACTCTTGGAAACATCCTCTTTTCTAAAGATCTCTCGACTGAGATTTGGAAATGTTAAATTCAAAATACCACTGCTAAAAAGGGGCAATTGGGCTGCAAACCCCCCAGGCAGTGTGACCTCAGACCCTGCACTCTTAACCAGCATACTTGTAGCTGCTGGTCATGCACTGTTATTATAAGTAAGCACAAGCCCTTTCGATTTTTAAAAATTATTAAAAATAGCCCTAACATTGCACCTCCTCCCCTCTCTCAAACTCGATGCCTTTAAAGATAGGATAAGGCTACCTGGGATTTTCATACCCTTAGGTCAGTTTTCCCTTAAAGGAACTGAATTTGAATGCAAGATTCACAAAGCAGGAATCACAGTTTGAAACTATTTTCCTTCTCAGAACACATGTATCAGTAATCCTTCCAGGCTTTTATTTTGAAATTTTACTTAAACCTTAGAGGGGGATTTATTTATGCTAATAAGGCCATTTGAAAAGATTTGTTATGTGGTGGGGATTTTCCATGATTTTGTTGAGAAAAAGTCCCCACTTTTTTTGTACATGTAATTTTCAAAAATGGACACCACAGAACAGTAATTTGGTTATTATGAGATCCAAGAGAAAGAAAATAAAATATAAATGTTCTATTCAGTTTTAACATTATGATAGTGAAACAAAGTTAAAATTTCCAGATATTTCTACAAATAATGTTCGACATGATATAAAATTATGATATTTAAAGTTGGTAGGAGAATTCTAGCCCTTTAGTTTGAAATATGTTCCATTGAAAAATGGAAAACAGTACATTAATTACTTGCATCATGCCCAAATAATAGCATTAACTTATTCATTTGTTCCTATGGCAACAGAAGATGAAACAAGATGAGCCTATGTGGTTAGGTATAAAATAAACTTGCTTAAAGCAGTTATTTCAAATTAAAACTAAATTAACCTAAGGGTGTATCCTCAAAAGAATGGTAAGGAATAATAATGGTTTGATGGTGGCTTACATATTCCACAGTGTTTTGCTATTTTCACAACTAGGAGGGGCCTCAGTGCTTTTTTTAGACTTAAGTTTCTGTACATAACTGGATCAAACTGTTGCTATCTAAACAATGTTTTGTTCATATAACATCCGAATGACTAATTTGATTGGTATTTGACTGAACTAAGTGAATCTATTATTTCTTGAGATAGAATTAGCAATGAGCTAACAGCTTAAAAGGGAAAAATCGCTCCTCTACCACAAGACTTATGAACACTGGATTCTGAGTCAATCAAGTCGTACCGTAGCACTAACCAAAAAGGAAGAAAGAGAGGCAAAGATACAAACAGAATGAAAAGAATCAAAGGCATGAACTTCAGTCCCCAAACAGCCACCTGGCAGTTGACAGGCTGGAGGGTCAGAAGACAAATCATGTTCCTGTCTTAAAGGTGCTGTAGGGGTTTTACAGCTTATTTTGGAAAAGCCTTCTTTTCTCACCTCTGATTGGCTTATTTTTTCATAGATTTTAGTTTTTAAAGAGCAGTTTTAGGTTCACGTCAAAATTGAGTGGAAGGTACAGAAAGTTAGTTCCCATAATACTCCTGCCCTTGCATGTACAGAAGCTCAATCACATGAACATTTTGTGAACTTGTGTTGACACGTTGTACCACCCCAAATCCACAATTTTCGTTAGAATTCACTTGGGAGGGTAGGTAGGCAGTTTCTTATAAAAGTAAACATATTCTCCCTATATGATTTCGTAGTCACGCTCCTTGACATTTACCAACTGAAGTGATACTCAAGTCCATACAAAAAAGCCTCAGTGAGGACATTTAAAGCAGGTTTATTCACATTTACCAAAAGGTGGCGGCAAAAAAGATGTTCTTCAGGTGAATGGATAAACTGTGTTACTTCTAGAAAATGAAACATTATCCAGCACTAAAAAGAAATGACTATCAAGACATAAAAGGACATGGAGAGGGCAGGGGATTTAGCTCAGTGGTTCCGTCGCTTGCCTTGCAAGCGCAAGGACCTGAGTTCAATCCCTGGTACCAAAAAAAAAAAAAAGACATGGAGCGGTACAGCGCCTGCCTGGCAAGTGCAGGGCCCTGAGTTCAATTCCAGGTACCAAAAATAAATAAACAAATAAATAAAAATTAAAAAAGACATAGAAGGAAATTAAATGCATATCATGAAGTCAAAAAAGCTAATCCGAAAAGGTTACATAATGTGTAGTCCCAACATAAAATGTAACGTTATACAAAAGACAATTTAAACTGACTAAAAATATCAGTGTTCGACATGTGCTGCATTTGCAGGGAAGGAAGGATGGAAGGGATTTTTAGGGCAGTGGAGCCATTTTGTATACTACATGTCACACATTTACCCAAAGGCATAGAACACGTAATCCCAAGAGTAAAAGCTTGCGTTAAGATATAGACTTTGGGTAATAATGATACGTTAGTGTAGGCTCAACATTTGTAAGAAATGTGCCACTCTGAGAAGATGGGGCTACATGGGAACTTTTTATACTTTCTGTTATATATATACAAAACAAAGGATATTCAGAAAGGATATTTCAGGAGGTACCGTATGTCACTTACCTATCACTAAAAATCTAAGTAAAAACTTTACCATAAAAACAATCTATTGTAAGACTGGGGTTTCAGAGCAAATGTTTGCTGAACAAAAAGAGAGAGATTAAGTAAAAATCCTTATGGAAATGGGTCATAAAGAAAAATAGAAACACATTTTAGAATTGCAGAAGGGAGTTTCTGTCTCATAATCCTAACAAATGCTATTTTTGACTAGGCTCCCCTCAGTTCAAAGTAGATTTGCATATTCAGTGCAAGGGAAATGCATGGAAGGCTGGGCTCAAGGTAACAGGAATTAGAACATTTGGAGAAGAAAAAGGGAGAGGAAGAGAATAGTAATAGTTCTCTCTAGGAAACTGGAAGTAATTACGCTTAGTTTCTCCACTGCTTTTTATTCATCTCATTAGTAAAAGTTTTGAGGGCTAGACACTGGGGACAGAGAGACAAAAAATTCTCATCTCCAAGAAATTTACATACTGATGAACATGGTCATTGCTTTCTTTTAGGACATGAAGAGGTTTTCCACCTGTCTTCCTACCTACTTCTCTTGCCTAAACTTCCTCTACTTTCCTAAGCATGCTCCTTTATAGGAAACACCACACAAATTTCCTCCCACCTGGGTCTGGTCTGTCTGTCATCTTTGTCTTGAGGTGTTCTTGCCTCCCTTATGCTAACCCAAAACTCATCTTCTTTGAATACCAGCTCACATTTCTCCTATTTTTAAAAATAAGAGCTTGTCCTCTTAGCTTGTCCAATCTACATTTACTTGATGTCACATCCTTACATCAGTGACAGTCAACCTTTTAGAGACTGAGTGCCCAAACTGTAACCCAAACCTATTTATTTATTACAAAGTGCCAACACTGCAGTTTAACCTGAATAACCAGCTTGGCTGCTGGGGCAGTTGGGCTCAGGTACCTACAGGGAGGGCTCTGCTTGCCCACTGTGGCACGCATGCCATAGGTTGGCCACCTTAGACCCACTCTTCACTGATGTCCAGGGTCCCCAACGTTTAGCCAATCATTTTACATGTGCATTTGTAATCTTTAAAACCACACTGTGAGCAATGGAATGTAACGTTGCCTTATGCACATTTCCCACAAACTGTCAGAAAGAATGATACATACAAGGCTCTTACATATTTATAATTGATCTCTATAAAATTTTATTTGTGCTAAAGTTTCCTGTCTGAAAGTGATATGCTGATTTTCCAAATGAAACCTATGCTAAGTATTATAAACTCATGCATGATGTTAATAAGTACTCTTGAAGTTCCTTTTTTTCATGATGAGAGCCCAAGCAGTGACAGATGAGTCAATCTCATGATGTTGAAATTAAAAATGAGAGTCATTTGTATTGGTGGCTGTCAAGTGAGACATTTTTACCTAATTAGGGCTGACTTTAAAAAATTTTTCACACTGATTATTGTGAACAGAAGCTTGTTAACAATTCTGGTTGGTTTAACAAAATCGAACATTTCTAAGAAGAAATAGCCTTGCCACCAACACTTAATAATCAAGAAAAATTTCTATAAGATTTTAATAAAATGTTTAATGCATTTCATGCCTAGGGAATAAAAAGATATATTAACTTACATTTTTATTAGTGAAATAGCAAATTTATTTGACTGGATCCATCAAGAGATGCAGAAAATAAAACCCATTTAAAGAAGACGTACTGTAATCTTACTCATTCTCAGGAAATCCTTAATTCATTTAACTGCAAAAACTTTGACCATTATCTATGATTTCCTACACTTCAGCTTCTCAATAGTTTACAACTGAATAATCAGAAAGCCACCCCCTATCTTGTGCCCTACAACAGCATGGAATATCAATTAAAACCATGCAAGGATACAAATACTTGTTTTCAAGCAACTCCTAGCAAGACCAGAACCACGCAACTACCCTGTACCAAGGCATGACAAAACCATCCAGTGGCATAAGGTGATCTAAGTCTACACTCTCCCAGCCCACCATGAAGTGGCAAAAGATGTACTAGTCATATTTCATCCCTGGATCAGAGAGGAATCTGCAGCAAACAAACAGCTAAGCGTGAGGAAAAAGTTTTCTCTCTCTGAAGGCTGGAGACATCTTCCTTCATCTAAAGAAACAAGACAGGTGCTATCCATGCCTGCAGGGGTAGCCATCAGGGATTACTATGAAATCCTATGGAATTATACAAAGCAAACCATAATAGGACTGGAAAATCTCTGAAAACTAAACCTTCACTGGAACCAAGAGCACAAAAAGTAGGTCCTGCTCTGATCAGGGTGATGGTCTGGAAGAGAAAAATATTTAAGTAGGAGCCAGAATCTTCTAACACAATTCTAGAAAAGAATATAAATTGGTATGGAAATGAGGTTGATAGAAAATAAAACACAAGTTTCCAAAAAAAAAGAATATAAATTGTTTTATTTTATCAACAGCCAAAAACAAAAATCACAACACAAATGAGAAAGGACAAAAAATGCCTCCACTAAGGTGGCTTGGGTGATGGAATTATCCGACAAAGATTCTAAAGAAGCCAAAACAAATATTCAACAAGGAAAGATAAATCCCTTGGAAACAAAAACATATAAAACATATAAAATCTTACCAAAGAAGATATAAGAAAGAAGAAAATTACATACCCGAGAAACTATAAGAACCAAGGCTAAAAACTCACTGGAGAGCTCAGTAGTAGAATATGACAAAGGAAATATTCAGTGACTTGATGGTAGATATTCTAGATTGAATTATGTCTTTTTAAAATTTGCATTTTGAAATCCTAGTGTCTGGCACCTTAGAATGGGATTATTATTTGAAAATAGTTTCTTTATAAAGATTATCAATTGTAGTGCATTTATTTGGGGCCAGTTTAATAAATCTCTCCATCAGAGCTCTGACTACTACAGCTTCTCAAGTGAAAGTCCTTCCCCTATGTTCACTTATTTTTCACTCTAATAAATCAGTCTATGTTTCTCAAGAAATAATTAAATTGATTAATTGTAAAAATGAGTTTATTAGGGTGGATTCAAATTCCATGACTGATATTTTCATGAAAAGGGAACATGTGGACACAGAAATCAACTAAGAGAATACCATGTGTACATAAAGATGGTCATACCCAAGCCAAAGAGAGGGGCCTAGAACATATTCTTCCTTCGATGACCTCAGTAGAAGCTAGTCCTACCAATATCTTGATTTAATACTTCTGGCTCCAGAATTGTGAAGCAATTTTTCTCTTGTTTAAACCACCCGTGGTATAGTATTTTGTTATGGAATCCTTTTTAAACTAATACAACAGAATAATAGACATTATTCAATCAAAATAGCAAAGAGTAGGGCCAGGAATTTAGCTCAATGGCACAGCACCTGCCTGGCCAGTTTGATCCTGGTACCAAAAAGGAAGCAAGGAAGGAAAGAAAGAAAGAAAGAAAGAAAGAAAGAAAGAAAGAAAGAAAGAAAGAAAGAAAGAAAGAAAGAAAGAGCGAGCAAAGAGTAAAGGAAGAAAAATTGCCTCAAGAAGCCAAGAAGACAACGGTCATAACATTTATGACATTGGAGTTCCAGAAAAAAAGAGCAGAATATTGGACTGAAAATGTATTTGAAGAATTAATGGCTAGTATTTCTCAAATTTTATGAGAAATGTAAACCCACAGGCTTAAGAAGTTGAGTGACCATGCAAGAGAATAAATCCAAAGAAGTCCACACCAATACATGTTGCAGTTAAAATCTTGAAAACTAGACAGAAAAACACCTCAAGAGAAGTGGCACATTATCTCTAGAGGAAAACCGATTCAAATGACACCAGCATCTGCAATGATGGAGACCAGAAAGGGGTGACACAGTGCTTCTCAAGTGCTGCAAAAGAGCTTCCAATCTTTAATTCTATGTCAGAGAGAAATATTCTTCAAGAATGAAAGGGAAATGAAGACATTCTGAAAAAAGGAAAGAAAGGTAATTTGTCACCAGCAGACCTACACTCAAAGAATATTTAAAGAAAATTCTCCAATAAGAAGGAATAATAACAAAAGAAGTTTGGGAAGTACAAAATTGAAGGGGAAATAATGGAGTAGGTATAAATAAGGGTAAATTCTTTATTACTAATATGAGATTTCTAAATTGTATTGAAAGTTGAAATGAAAATTATAATATTACCTCATGATGAACTGTAAGTGTAAAGGAAATACTCAAATAAATTTCATTTTTAAAATTAGAATGGTAGGAAAGGGCTTTTGGGCTGCCTTCTGTCCCTCTGCTCCTGGGCCAGAGGAAGGGGCTTCCCAGCCACCATCCATCCTGCCGCTCCCGGCCAAGAGGTAGGGGATTCTGAGCCACTGTCCCACTGCTCCTGGTCCAGAGTAAGGGGCTGCCTGGCCACCATCCCTCCCACCGCTCCCAGCTCAGAGGAGGTGAGCCATGTGGGCACCAACAGCACCCCGCCTGCCACCCCCAGTTGAAATGAGGAAACAAGTAAATAAGTCCCCAAACCAGACTTCCAGATCACCTACAGCAACCCCAAAGGGAAATGAGATGGAACACTCTGATATTCAACCACCTGGACCCACTGAACTGGCAACAAAAGGGGATCTGGAAAAAATGAAATCAGAAATAATTTCTCAGATAACAGGAGAAATTGTGCTCCTAGTGCAAGACATGATTGATAAATCTAGAGAGGAGCTGAGGAACATGATGGAATCCCAATGTAGGAAACAAATGGAATCCATAAAACAGATGCAAATAGAGTTCCAGGAGATGAAAAAAATCCATTGAAAGTCTACACAGAAGAATGAGCCAATGTGAGGACAGAATTTCAGATATAGAAGATAAGATTGCAATTAATGACCAGGAAAAGAAAAACTGCTTCAAAATTATAAGGGAACATGAGAAATCAATCCAGCAGCTGTTAGACGATGCAAAGAAGAATAACATAAGACTGATTGGAGTCAACGAAGAAACAGGAGAGAATGCAGATGACATTAAAAAACTCTTCACAGAAATAATGGCAGAAAACTTCCCAAGCAGGGGAAAAGAACTTGACATACAGATAAGTGAGGCATAAGTGAGGCAGATAGGACTCCAAATAGCCTTGATCAAAAAAATCTACACATAGGCATATAATTGTTAAGATTCCAGAAACTCAACAGAAGAACAAAGTTCTACAAGCAGTTAGAGAAAAGAAACAAATCACATACAAAGGAAAACCCATCAAAATCACAGCAGACTTCTCAACACAAACCATCAAGGCAAGAAGAGCTTGGACTGACATATTCCAAGCCCTAAAAGAAAACAGCCTCCAACCCAGATTGATGTACCCTGCAAAACTACCTTTCAAAATGGATGGAGAAATAAGATACTTTCATGACAAAGAGCACCTTAGGAACTTCGTGAATACCAAACCAGCACTCCAAAAAATTTTACACAATATCCTAGGAACAGACATTGAGGATCACAACCCCAGGAACCAAAGCAGAATGAACTCATCTGGCATGACAAGAAATTAAATGTAAAGGGGGAGAACCCAACAAAAAGAAAAAGTCATGGCAATGGCAAGTCAATATGTTTTAGTTATAACCATCAACGTTAATGGTCTCAATTCACCAATCAAAAGAAACAGACTGGCAGAATGGGTCAAGAAGCAAAATCCAACAATATTCTGCATACAAGAAACACACTTAATTCAAAAGGAAACTCATAGACTGAAAGTTAAAGGGTGGAAAACAATACTCCATGTGATAGGAACCCCCCAAAAAGCAAGAATAGCTATCTTCTTTGCAGATCAAGTAGATTTCAAACCAACACTGATTAAGAGAGATGAAGAAGGACACTACATCCTTGCAAAGGGAAGAATCCAAGAGGAAGAGATGACAATCATAAATATCTATGCACCAAACACTAGTGTGCCCAACTATATAAAACAAATACTAACGGACATGAAAAGTCATATATGCACTAATACAATTGTAGTGGGGGACCACAACACTCCACTGTCACAAATAGGTAGATCAACTAGACAAAAAATAAGTAATGAAATACTAGAACTCAATCAAACTCTTGAACAAATGAACTTAACATGTTTACAGAGTGTTCCACCCCACAAAATCAGAATACACATTTTCAGCTGCACATGGGTCATTTTCCAAAATAGACCACATACTCACACATAGAACATGTTCAAGTAAGTGAAAAGGAATTGAAGTTATCCCCTGTATATTATCAGACCACAGTGTGATGAAATTGGAGATCCATAGCAAAAGAAACTCAAAAAATTTCATAAACACGTGGAAATTGAACAACACACTTCTGAATAACCAATGGATCACAGAGGAAATTAAAGAAGAAATCAGACAGTTCCTTCAATTAAACGACAATGACAATACAACATATCGGAATCTATGGGACACAATGAAAGCAGTCTAACGAGAGAAATTCATAGCAGTGAATATGCATATTAGGAAAACAGAACAAACCCAATTAAACAACCTGATGCTGAACCTCAAGCTTCTAGAAAAAGAAGAGCAGGACAATTCCAAAGCTCATACAAGGGAGGAAATTATAAAGATCAGAGGAGAAATAAATGCAATGGAGACTCAGAGAACAAAACAAAAAATTAAGGAAACCAAGAGTTGGTTCTTCGAAAGAATCAACGAAATTGACAAACCCTTAGCCAACCTTATCAGAAAAAGGAAAGAAAAGGCCCAAATTCATCCAATTAGGAATGAAAAGGGTGAAATTACAATAGACCCAGTAGAAATCCAGAGGATCATCAATACCTACTTCCAGAACCTATACACCAATAAGATGGACAACAGAGAAGAAATGGACACATTCCTAGATACATATGAATTACCAAAGTTGAACAAAAAAGGCATAAAAATTCTAAACAATCCAATATTAATCAATGAAATTGAAAATGTAATTAAAAACTTATCAACTAAGAAAAGCCCAGGCCCTGATGGCTTCACTGCTGAATTCTACAAGACATTTAGAGAGGAACTACTGCCACTACTGTTTAAACTCTTCAATGAAATTGAAAGGGAAGCAATACTCCCAAATTCATTCCTGGAAGCAAGCATCACCTTGATCCCCAAAGCAGAGAAAGGCCCAACTAAAAAGCAGAACTATAGGCCAACCTCACTAATGAACATAGATGCAAAAATCCTTAATAAGATACTGACAAATAGAATGCAGAAGATCATCAAGAAGATCATATACCCTGATCAAGTGGGATTCATCCCAGGGATGCAGGGATGGTTCAACATACACAAATTAATCAATGTAATACACTATATCAATAGAGCCAAGGACAAAAACCATATGATTATCTCCATAGATGCAGAAAAAGCATTTGACAAAATCCAACATGCATTTAGGATAAAAATCCTACAAAAAATTGGAATAGATGGTCTCTACCTCAAACTGATTAAAAGCCATCTATGAAAAACCAATAGCCAGTATCATACTAAATGGTCAAAAACTGAAATCCTTCACACTAAAATTAGGAACAAGACAAGGATGTCCACTATCACCACTCTTGTTCAATATAGTTTTGGGAAACATTAGCCAAGGCAATTAGGCAAGAGAAAGAAATAAAAGGAATAAAGATAGGAAATGAAGAAGCCAAATTGTCATTATTTGAAGATGACATGATACTCTATATAGAAGACCCCAAGAACTCCAACAAAAGTCTTCTACACTTAATAATCAAATTCAGTCAAGTAGCTGGTTACAAGGTCAACATACAAAAATCAATAGCTTTCCTTTACACGAATGACAGACTGAGAGAGAAATAGGGCAAATAATTCCTTTCACAATAGCATCCAAAAAACTGAAATACCTAGGAATCAACCTAATGAAAGAAATCAAAGACCTCTTCTCTGAAAACTATGGCACTCTGAAAAGAGAGATTGAAGATGATATCAGAAAATGGACAGCCATCCCCTGCTCCTGGGTAGTAAGATTAATACAGTGAAAATGGCCATACTTCCAAAACTGCTATATAGATTCAATGCAATTCCAATTGAGACCCCAGCAGCATACTTCGTGGACCTTGAGAAAACAATCCAAAAATTCATTTGGAAGAAGAGACTCAGAATGCCAAAAGCAATTCTAGGTAACAGAGACATGGCAGGGGGTATCACGACCCTCAACTTGAAACTATACTACAAAGCTACTTTGATAAAAGCAGCATGGTACTGGCAAAGAAACAGACCTGAGGACCAGTGGAACAGATTAGAAGATGCAGAAACAATGCCAGACACACTCAGCCATCTCATCTTCAATAAAGAAGCCAAACACACTCACTGGAGGAAAGATAGCCTCTTTAATAAATGGTGCTGGAAAAATTGGGTTTCAACTTGCCAAAGATTAAAACTAGACCTATATCTCTCACCATGCACTAAACTAAAATCAAAATGGATTAAAGATCTAAATATTAAAATAGAAACGCTGAACCAGTTGGAACGGAAGTTAGGTAGAACTCTTGAAGACATCGGTGTAGGAAAAGATTTTATGAACAAAACTTCAGTTGCCCATGAACTAGCACAAGCAATCAAGTGGGATCTCTTCTTATTAAAAGGCTTCTACACAGCAAGAGAAATCACCAGCAGTATGAAGAGATAACACACAATGTGAGAAAAAATCTTCACCTGCTTTTCCTCAGACAAAGGTCTACTATCTTGAATCTATAAAGAACTTAAAAAGATCGGACCTCCCAAATTGAAAGACCCAATCCAAAAATGGGCATCTGAAATGATTCTTTTTCAGACAAAGAAGTAGAAATAGCAAATAGATACATGGAAAAATGTTCAACATCACTGGTAATTCAAGATATGCAAATGAAAACAGTGCTGAGATTCTACCTCACTCCAGAAAGAATGGCTGCTATCATGAAATCAATCAATAACAAATGCTGGCAGGGCTGTGAGGAAAGAGGAACCCTGTTTCACTGCTGGTGGGAGTGCAGACTGGTGCAACCACTATGGAAATCAGTATGGAGATACCTCAGAGAAGTAGGACTGGACCTCCCATTTGACCCTGTTATTCCACTGCTGGGGATCTTCCCCAAAGAATTAAAAGAATCATACCACAGTGATATATGTGCACCCATGTTCATAGCAGCACAGCTTGTGATAGCTAAAACTTGGAAACAGCCCAAATGCCCATCAACTGGAGACTAGATCAAGAAAATGTGGTTTTTTAAAATAAAATGGAGTACTACTCAGCCATAAAAAATGAGAAATTAGAGACATTTATAGCTAAGTGGATGCACATTGAGGCAATACTCTTAAGTGAAATAAATAGGACACACATGTACAAATACCAAATAGTTTCTCTGGTGTGAGAAACTGAAAGTGTAAATAAGGACTAAAATGTATAATAGGTAATGTGAAATAGGAAGAAAAGGGGCAAAGGGGAAGGAAGTGGGAGGGCTAGGGGAAAGGAAAGAAGGGAATGGAATTAATATGAGAAAATGGAAAAATAGGAACAAAATCTTTATAAATAGGGAGGAATGGAGAGGTTGAAGGGAGGGTTGGGCAAGGGTGAAAAATAAGAATCAAGAGAGATTCTGTAAAGGTGCAAATTTCCAATGATGAATGTCATTATATTGTATACCTAAAATGTACCAATGATTAGAATGAACAATCAATAATGCAAAATAGGAAGAAAAGTTCCAAAGGGGTAGGGATAGTGGGAGGGGCAGGGGAAAGGAAAGAAGGGAAAGGAAAAATGATGAGAAATGGACAAAATGGAAATAAAGTCTTTGTAAATAGGGAAGGGTGGAGGGGGTGAAGGGAGGGCTAGGAATGGGGAAAAAATTAGAACCAAGATGCATCATGTAAAGGTAGAAGTTCCCAATGAAAAATGTAAATGTGTTGTATACCTAAAATGTACCAATCAAAGAATTTAGGAAAAAAATAAAATAAAATAAAATTAGAATGGTAAAGAGACATGTACAAATGAGATTTCTTCACTGTATTTTCAGTGATACTGTAAACTATGTATGAATATTTCAATACCTAGATCAATAACTGAAAAAAACATACAAACCAATATATTTTAATGCATTTGAGTAAATTATAATGAAATCCTAAAATATGTTTAAGTAATCAAAGGCAGGCAAGAAAACATAAACTGAGGAATTACAAAAAAAGGAAAAAGAAATAAGTACATGCCAGACCTAGACCTGACAATATTAATAAACAACATAAATGTAAATATTATAAAACACTAATTAAAATATATAGGTTTTAAAAATGCTTAGACCTATTAAAAATAAGGAAGATAATCAATAGATATCTGCTTCTGGCCAAGACAGTATAACACAAATCAGATTTCTTCCTAAAAATATTTACAATCTGGACAAAATATATAAAGTAAGTATATTACTAGTTTCTCTCATTTTATTGACAGGAAAATTTTTTGCTAATATCTGTTTATTTCTTCTTTGTAAGAATCTTTTCTGTTGATGTCTGAGTAACCACTTTGAAGATAACAATACAGTGTATTCCTTTTATGAAATTTTGTTTTATTGTTCCATAAAGTAGTAAAATAAGCATCATTAAAACATTGTATATCAGGTAATTAAGGGCATAATTTCCAAGAGATAGGAAATCAGGTAAGTTTATGACTGCCTCTGTTTATTGCTTTAACAGAATTTCCAAGATGCAGCATAGATAAAGGCAAAACCTGGTAGACTATAAATGGAGATGACAGACCTGATAACTGCAGAAAGACCAAGGAAGCTAAGCATCATATGACAACATATGATTTGGGCCAGGTATTTAGCTCAGTGGCACCATACCTGCCTGGAAAACACATGGTCCTGAGTTTGATCGCTGGCACCAGAAAAAGAAAAGTAGTAAACAAGGCACCATATGAGACAGAGATATTTTGAAACAACAGTAGATTAATTAATCTGGCAGCGGAAATTTCAAGGTGGCCCAACATTCAGGCTGTCGTATAGGTACTACTTGATGTGGCCACATCTACAAAGAGAATTAGGACTGAAAAGCAGAGCTGAATAATTTGAAAAAATTTGCTGGTAGCCAAAAAGGAAGCTCCTGTAAAGTCAAGGCCTGTAAATTTGATACTCAGGAGATTTTGATTCCTAAAAAGACTAACATTAAAAAACAGCCAGGTATTTTACATCAGAACAATAAGAAAGATGCCTCAGGAATCAGCAAGACCCCACCCTTTATAGGCTTAAAGATGCAAAAGTAAAAAATTCTGCTTTGAGAAGTGAGCCCCAGGGAGCTAAGCTCTTCCAGGGCATATTAGAAAAGAGTTTCACAGAGTTTAGCAGTCTAATTCAGGCACTCATGGGCATCTGCAGCCATAATGAAAGTGGGACTGTCCACTGTATCAGCTGGCAGAAGGCCTTGGTGTCCTTTTCTGGTGTAGGTTTCATAGGTGTGCAGAATGCAAGATCTGTGGGGTCAGGGAGATGTCAACCTAGAGTTTTGAAAGCTTGGAAGACTAAGCAGCATGTCCTTGAAAGGGCAGATTGTGAT
Organism: Heterocephalus glaber; assembly: GCF_053883595.1. Lineage (NCBI taxonomy): Eukaryota > Metazoa > Chordata > Mammalia > Rodentia > Bathyergidae > Heterocephalus > Heterocephalus glaber. The sequence goes on along the minus strand of NW_028258320.1, from coordinate 72,324,853 downwards.
GCTGTGAGAATGAAGCTGAAAGTGCAGCAGAGACACCAGAAAGCTGGAAATAACAGAAAAGTGAATCATCTGCTGAGGTAAGCAGTGAGTTACAGTGAGTGGAGTTACCACAAGAGAAAGGCCATGGGGGCCATGGGGGCCATGGGGGCCAATCAGTAATCTCATAGGGGCAAGGCCACCTAAGCTGTTTAGAGCTCATATCTCACAACTTGCCCTGAGTGCTGGAGATGCAGCTAAGGGATTTAATGTTTTGTCCTGCTGGGTTTCAGACTTAATTTGGTCCCACTCCTTCCTATCCCTTTATGTCTTCATTTTAAAATGGCAGTGTTTACCCTGTGCCTTTGTATGCTGGACATATTTAACTTTTTTTTATTTTCATAGGGGTTCATAGCTAAGAATTTGACTTCAGTCTCAGAGGAGACTTTGGACTTAGACATTTCAGCATTGCTGGTACTGTTAAGAGTTTGGTGACTTTTAGAGATGGACTAAATGCATTTTGCATAAAGAAACTCACATTAGTCTTTTGGTGACCAGGAATGAAATGTTATAGTTTTATCTAGACTGTTCCCTTCAAACTCTCCTGTTCTCATGGACAGGGCTTTTGGAAGGTGATCGGGTCAGGGGGGCACTATACTCTACTGACTACATGACCCAATCACCTTCCAAAAGCCCTGTCCATATTATTAAAAAGCAGAGAAAAGGAAAGAATACCAAAGGACTGTGAGAAAGCTACAAAATTATATAAAAAAAAATACAATGAGAAATGAGGAGAAGAGAAAAAGGAACAAAATAATTTTTGAAACAAGCAATTTCAGGAAACTAAGATATCACACCGTATAAATGCAAAACAAACAGAAATCCTTCATATAGGCATATCATTTTCAAGGAAATTCAAACACCATTTATGTAAGAAGAGAGAGGAAATAAAGTGTGGAGAGAAAAATAAATTCCTTGAACCGAGAATTTTATACCCTGCACAAGTTCCTTCAAAGGGTAAAGAGAAATAATGATTTTCAAACTAACAAAATCTGAAGAGATTTTTTTTTTGGCCAAAAGATATTCTTTGTAAGAAATGTTAACAGAAGGTCTTTAGAGGGAACGATAATATAGATCAGAAATGTAGATCTTCCTAAACAAAGGAAAAGCATCAAAGAAGGAATAAGTAACAAGTACAGTAGACTTAGGAGTGGAATTTAAAAATGAGGAAAAATTGGAGACATGTCTACAGAAAAATCTAAATGTGGACATTTTAAAAAGCTTTATTTTCCATAACTTGGATGCAACCAAGATGTCCTTCAATAGTCAAATAGATAAATAAAACCGTGGAATTTCCAGACAGTAGAGTATTATCTAGTGCTCAAAAGGAATGAGCAGTCAAGTCATGAACAGACATGAGGAAACTTACATGCATATTACTAAATGAAGAAAGCTGATCTGGAAAACTTAGGTCATATACCATATGACATTCTGGAAAAAGTAAAATAAGAAAAGAGTAAAAAAAGTGGTTGACTGGGCTGGAGGATCAGGAGAAGGAATCTCTAGGTAGAGCATGAAGCAATGAAAAAACTCCATATGATGTTATATTGGTAGATACATACCATTATATATATATATGTGCAAACCCACAGAGTGTACAACAGGAAGATTGATCCCACTGTAAACTCTGGATTTGGTTGATAATGATCTGTTGATGTAGGCTCATCAATTTTAAGAAATGTACTCTCTGGGGAGGATGCTGATAATGTGTGAGGCTGTGCATATGTAAGTGCAGGAGTACACGGAGAACCTCGGTACCTTCTGTTCAGTTTGCTATGACTCAAAACTGATATTAAAAGTAAAATTTTTTATGACAAACAAAGACAAAGTAAAGTTTTCTTAAGACATAAAAGACGGAAAACTTCACTACCACCAAATATTCTCTGTCAGAAAGTTAAGGGAAGTCTTTAGGCTGAGAGAAAATAATACTAGATGAAAATTTGGATTTAAATCAAGAACACAAAACTACCAGAAATGGTAACTACATGGGTAAATAAAAGATTTTTTTCTTTATTTTTTGGTACCAGGCATCAAACTCGGGACCTTATGCTTGCGAGGCAGGTGGCAGAACCACTGAGCTAAATCCCTGGCCCAAGATTTTTTTCTTATTAAATTTCTTTAAAAATAAAGTTTATTTAAAATTCATAAAATATTACATGAGGTTTATAATGTATTAGAATTTAAATGTGTAGCAATACTCCAGCAAAAGCAAGGAAGAAGGGAATGGAAGTAAGGTATTGTAAAATTTTTATTCATAAAATTTTATAATACTTGGATGTAGACTATGAGAAGGTAAAGATGTATACTATAAACACAAATGAAAACATTACCATAAAAAAAGAAATACACAGATCAAACACAGAAATAAGCCGAAAAGTCAATCAAAGAGGTAAAACAGAATCATAAAAATACTCAATTACCCTAAAATATGTAGAACATGAGAAGCAAAAAGAACAAAAATGGATGTGACAAAAAGAAAATGAATAGCAAGATGATAACTATATTAATAATCACAAAAATATAAATGTAGGCCTAGGGAGTGAAGGAGATAAATTAAGGTTGAGTTCCTGGTTTGTGTGTGAGCGAAGGCATGGTGGACTCATTCAGCAACACAGGAATCTTGTTGAGTAGGGAAGAGGAATGAATTTGATAAGGAGACAACAAAAATTTTATTTGCGTGTACTTAATAGAGAAAGTCTGTAAGCTCGTGCATCTGAGAGACTTGAGCTCACAAGAAGAGATCTGGATTGGAGATAGGGTTTTAATTAACAACACACATGACATTTAAAACTGTAAGACAAGGCAAGATCCTTTAGGCAGTGAGGATGGTTCCTACAAGGTCCTGAGCACCAGTGTTTGAAGTCTAGTACCAGGAAAGACAGTGTAATCAGCAAAGCAGACTGAAAACTGGCATTGTAAGGAGAGAAAATCAGGTAAAGTGGTGCCCGGAAATCTAGGGAGAACATTGTTTACAAATGGTGGGAGGAGCTAGCCATGGGAAATATTTCTGAGAGGTCTAGAAAGATGAGGTCAAAGCCTTGACTATGAATTCGTCAAGCTGTAGAAAGTTGTTGATCTGGATCTTGACATGCTTAAGTAGAGTGGTTGGAACACAAAGTACTTGGTGTGCGTCAGAAGAAAATAAGAAGGGTTGAATGGTTGAATAAATTGTTATTTATTCTTTCCACATTCCTAAATTAACATGAGATATTTGAAAGTAGTCAGTCAACTAAAGGCAGAAGAAAATGTAGGTCTGGCCATAGTTCAGTGTGGGTCCCAGGCCTTGGGTTTGATTCCCAACTCTGCAAAAAAATTTTTTAAAAAATAAAATAATTACAATAATAATGATGTGGGTGATTTTAAAAAGACAGCTTTAACACTAAATCTTTAAACTCAAAAGAGAAAGTATCTCTAGTATCTAGTTCATTCTGTTCCTGAATATTTTAAAAGTTAACAAAAATATTGCTTAATAAATAATCATTCCTTTTCTATTTAGAACATTTTCCTGAATCCTGAGTACAAAGCCACACAAAGATAGATCATACACAGAAATAGTTTGTTGCTTTTCATTTTAAAATCACTGCTCTCCCCAAGGACACAATGTAGCTATAATTGTTATTATGTTTACTTTGGCAATGTTAACCATTTAGACAATAATTCATTGGAATTCTATTAAACAAAGTAAGTATACCATTGTCTAAAACTGGACAATAGATCTGAGAGCTAAAGAATGCTCCAATACAATTTTGCTTTCGTGATTCATACCTAGTCCAAGTCACAGAATGACTTCACAGCTCAAATGTCCTGGAGGACATAGACAAGACACAATGAAAGAGTAGGAGCAGCAATGAAATCCGGTCAGGATTTAAAATAAATAGCTAAAGCATGGTAAAGAACACAGCAAAACCCACGTAGTTCATAAAAACTACTGCTCCGCACAAGAGAAACCATGCTCTCTAATAAATTTGCCAAAAGGAAGAGCAGTGTTGGAGATGAGAAATGTATAAGCTCTAGATGTAAAAGCTACAGTGCCAAAGTGTCCAAGCTCTTTTTCAGGTTCTACAGTTGCCTTGAAAGTAAGGATCAATGATGGCTCAACTTTCTTGCCAAACTTCAAAGAATCTGGGCCTTAGATGTTTTGCTAATAGTACTTACTAAATGCTGCTGCTTCTTGTGCTGGCACTGTGTTCATCATCCTTCTCATGCATCATGTCATTTGCCCTTCTCAGAAACCTAATAAAGTGAATACTATTATCACTCCCATTTTCTAGCTCAAGAAATTGAAGGTCAGAAAGTTTCTGGGACTTGAAGAAGCTTAAACAGCTTGAAATTAGTAAGGCTCTATTTGTTCTTATACCTCCTCTCTCAACCACTAATTTCCTGCTGATAAAAAACCATAGTTATTAGAAACTGTACCGATGGTTACCCTGGAATAGTGGTCTAGAAATGAACCAAAATGCTAGATGAAGCTTGCCATTAAGTGAGTGACTTTCATCTTTGAGTCATAAGTAAATGAGCACAATATAATCAAAACATGTCATGAAAATCAAATGAAATAACAATATGAGGAATTCTTACTTGTATTATTTTGCCTATCTTTGCCCATTTTTTAAAGTTTCATTACAGTCTATCTATAAAATATACAGCTCAAACTAAGAATGATAACTTCATCCTAGAATCTTGATTGAATGATGAAGCCCATTCCATCCTAGTATGATATATAAGGAAAAATGTTTTCTATTATTTATTTTGCAGGGAAATCTGGATATCATACCTATCCACATTACAACAGTTCTAATTTTTGACCCAAAATATTCTCCTTTCCTAAAAATCTTCCTCATGAAAAAAATCAAAGAAGAAAAAAGATATACATACATACCTACATACACACATACACATACATGCATAGAGAGAGGGAAGGCATTTATTCTTATTGTTTAACAAAGAGAAAAATCAAAGTAATAAGTAAAACTTCCATGAACAGAAAAGAGCTGAGAGTTAAGTAAATTGCAGGATATCAGAATGATGGAATATTATTCAATGTAATAAATAAAAATTATATTTAAAAATACTAAAAATGAAATATTAAATGGGGAAAGCAAAATACAACAGAGTATATACACAAAGTTTATGATTATACTTGAGGAAAAAATTGGACAAGAACACAAAAGTAAAATCCATTGTAGACTTGGGGGAGATTTTCTTTAAAATATTTTGTATTTATATGAGATAGTTTAAATTTTTCAAAAATGAACAACTTAAATAACACCGTTCCCTTCCGTTGTCCCAAAAGAAAGATAACAACCCTTATTTCCAACTCTTCTTTTATTTCTAGTTCTCTTTTGGCATAACGTTGTCTTCACTTTCTGGCAGATCTGCCTTGGAGAGACAAAGTAATAAAGCTCAGTCCTTCCTGAAAATTCTCAGGGAGAATACTTCTGCAGGTTCAAACACCTTGTAATATCTGTCCCTGCCTTGGCACTGAAGGACTAGACTGTGTAGGATATCACAGCCATTCTTCCAGAACACTTCAGAGTGTTCCTACTTTTGTTCTTTTTTTTTCATACCGGGGATCAAACTCAGGACCTCACACTTGCCAGGTGGGCGTGGTGCCACTGAACTACCTCCTCAATCCTGTTCATTTAATAAATAATTATTCAATAGTTACTTTCTGTCAGGCTCTGGAAATTCAATAATGAGCAAAAACTCATTCTCTGTGTTTGCAGAAGTTTCTCATACTGTCAGATACTTCTTAAAATTTTAAATGAGGATATATTTAACATTACTGAAAAAAAGAAAACTCAGCCATATTCCACATCCTAACACAATGTTCTTTGTTATATTGCCCTCCTGTCTTTGTCTTCATGCATACATATTTTATAAACGTAATTACCATGGAAGTTGTAAAGTATGATTCTATATTCAAATATTTTCACCAAAATCACGAAGATTTTTCAATTTTCTCCAAAGTTTTCATAATGATCATATAAAAGATATTTTTCTATAGTCAACCATACATCTTATTTTGTTTTTATCCTCCAAGGTCTGGGTATTTATTTTCAGATTTTTTTCTACTGCTTATTTTATAATACTGATAAAAGTTCCAGAAAGAGGATGGATGGAAGGAAGGAAGGAAGGACGGATGGACGGATGCAATCTGATTTGTTGCAGCTCAGCCATTGCTTGCCTCTCCTGACCTGAAATTCTATGCTTAGGCTATGCTAATACTTGGAGAACCCAAACTATCTGATGCAATGTTCAACCTCTAGCCCTTTGCACACACAGTATTCTAAACCCTGCCTTTTAGTACTTTCACCATACTTTATTTCTCAATCCTCATCAGGAATATTTTTTTTTCCATTGATTTTATTGGTACATATTAGGTATACAATACAGATACATTCATCATTGGGAATAATATTTTAAATGTTTGTGTGCCCCCCACAGTTGACAGTGAAATGTAATCCTCAAAACAAACTTCTTGAAAGGTTGGGCCTTTAGGAGGTGGTTAGGCCCTAAGGCCTTCTCCCTCATGGGCGGGATCAGCGCCTTATGAAAGGGCAGGCGGAATCTAACTAGGTGCTTTTTGCCTTCCATCTCCTCTGCCATTTGAGGGCACAGAGCTCTGTCTTTTCCCTTTCGTCTTTTCCCTTCTGTCTTCTTCCATGTGTGGATGTTCTAGGAGATGTTCACATCTCTTTACAGTTGACTAATTTTCTTTTCAGCTTTGTATAATCTGATGCTTGGCAATGACATTTTATTTGACATATATTTCTAGAAATTCAATTTAGTTCTTTTTTTCCTATTGTTCAACATACTTCCATCATTTAAAAATAATTTTTATTTTTAGTTCTTTACAGAATCTCCATACTGATTTCCATGGCAGTTGTACTAGTTTACATTCACATCAACAATGTAGAAGAGTTCCTTTTTCCCCACAGCCTCACCAGCATTTGTTATTATTTGATTTTTTTAATGATAGCCATTCTTTCTGGAGTAAGATGCTATCTCAGTGTTGTTTAAATTTGCATTTCTCTAATGGCCAGTGATGTTGAACATTTTTTCATGTATTTATTGGGCATCTGTATTTCTTCTCTAATGAAATGTCTATTCATTTCAGTTGCCTACTTTTTGATTCGGTCTTTTATTTGGAGGGGTCTAAATTTTATGAGTTCTTTATATATTCTAGTTGTCAGTACACTGAGGAATAGCTGGCAAATTTATTTCCATTCTGCAGGTCGTCTCTCACTCTGTTGGTCGTTGCTTTTAATATACAGAAACTTTTTAATTTAATATGACGCCATTTGTTGGTTTTCAGTATTATTTCTTGTGGCATCAAGATTCTGTTCAGAGAGTCCTTGCCTATGTCTATGTCTTCAAGAGTTTTATGTGTTTTGTCTTCTAGTAGATTAAGTATTTCTGTTTTAACATATAGAGCTTTAATCCATTTTGATTTTAGTTTAGTACTTGGTGAGATATATGGGTCTAGACTCAATGTTCTGTATGTGGATAGCCAGTTTTCCCAGAATCATTTATTTTTAAAAGGCTATCCTTCCTTAAGTGTATTTTTTGGCCCCTTTGTCAAAGATCAAATAGTCCAATGTGTTTGTAGTTCTTTCTGCTTCTTTTACTGTTTCATTTCTGTTTTAGTGCTGGTACCATACTGCTGTTATCACTGTAGCTTTGTAATATAACTTCAAATCTGGGATTGTGATGCCTCCTGCTTTGCTGTTGTCATCCAGAATTGCTTTTACTTTTCTGGGTCTCTTCTGGTTCCATTTGACTCAGCTCTTTCTCTTCTATGTATATTCCTTGAAGAGTTAAAGTCATCATATTACAGTGATTCATACATACCTATATTTATAGCAACATACTTTATAATAGCTAAATCTTGGAAACACCCTATATACTCATCAACAGATGCTAGGAGATAGTACGACTTCTGTCCATTTTAAAGTAGAAGCCTCTGTAATGGCTCATCAGTATCAAAGCATGGGAATTCAGTTTCCAATGGCCCATAGGGTCTCATGGGGGAGGTTTTTTCTCCACTTTCAATCAAAGCCAGTGCTGAAACTAACAGACCTCTCTCTCTTTTTTTTCTATTTCTCTGGAGCATGATTTTAGAACTAGTTTTCTCCACATGTCTTTGGCAGTTTCACAGAGGAGGGAATCCAGGCCTAAAGCCCAGTGTCACTGGACTAATTCCCAATCTCACCTCCTCGTGCTGATGACATTATTGAAACCCCAAGTAGGCTGGTTCACACCCCTAGGGAAGCCTGCAGCCTCACTGCCTTGCTCATCTCTGCTGAGTTATGGTTCCATTCATTTTTTTGATCTGCCAAACTCACCATTTATTTAAATGGTCTTTTTAAAATCTCATTTTATCTGGCATCACTATGGGCTTTGCAGGATGAGTTTTTGATCCTCTGTAACTGTCATATTTCCAGGATGAGAGCCGGCAACCACTTTCTTGTTCACAACTGAATCTTAGTAATCAGCACAGTGCCTAATACGAAGTAGACACCATACAAAAATGTGTAAAATAAATGAATTAATGTTTATAATATTGTATCCACATTTTTCTGCTTCCAGATAAGTTCTTCAGGATTGTTCTATAGGAAAATGTGGCTATGTTCAAGGTCTGAACAGTTTAATGTCTCTTACTATATGTACTGCTATAGAACTTTCCAGAGAAGATGCTCAATACATAGCATATGCTAATAGGTGAGTATGTGTGGTAAATTTAATCTAAACTTTTACCAATGGTTAACAACTTGTATCCTTTCTCTTCTGAGGAACATGCACATCTCCAGTGTTCCCTGATGACTCCAAAGCACTCAAAGGTTCTGAGAGCCAAAATTATGCTTTTCCGCCAACCTAGAATATTGTGAGACACCACATTCATTTGGTCTTTATTTTGTGATGTAATAATTTCAAAGGCAGTTTAATTAGTATGAAAAAGCACATTTCCACCACCTTGAGAGAAATGACTTAACTGCTTAGCTAAGGCAGCATTTTAGTCTCGATTTTTCTTCTACCAAAATCTAAATTTACAGAATTTAGTTAGAGAAAAACACAATCCTCCTAATGTTTCTGTAACAATTTTGACCATGAAAGGCTAAATACTTCCATGTGCGACTTGAATTTATGTGACTAGAATTTACACACACAATTAACTGAGATCACTATTCTTATCTGCACCGATGGGTTGATATTTTCCTAAAGACGAAAGGCTCTTCTGGGTTTTAATTAGCTTTGGTACTCACTGATATAGGCAAAAGTATCTCCAGGGCCTGACGTGTCCTTTATTATACAACTTAGAGTCTAGAAAATCAATTTCAGAGTAAGTCATACACTAGGAATATCTTACCTGAGGTTTCAGAAAGAGGAACTAAGACTCTGAAAAAGTGATTCTGGTGTGTGTGTGTGTGAAGGTACAGAGAACATAATACAAAAGAGATCCTCAGTGTGTGCTTGCTGAATGATATGGTTTACATGTGATTTGTCCCCGTCAAACTCACATGGTGGCTTAATTCCCCAATGTAACAGTACCAAAGTCTCAGGGCTTTTAAGGAAGCAATTAAGCCACAGAAATACCACTGTTACTAGTGCTAATATCCATCTCATGAGAGTACATTAGTCCTTGTAGGATTGGCTGTTGCAGGAGCATGCTGTTACAAAGCAAGCTTATTTTCTTGTTCCCTCTATTGCTATATGACCTCTTGTTCTCATACATACTCCCGCTACATGATGCCATCTGCTATGTTGTGATGCAGCCTGAGGCCCTCACCAGAAGTGGCCACCCAATCTTGGACTTTCAGCCCCCAAACTATGGGCTAAATAAATATCTTTTCTTCATCAATTACCTAGTCTCAAGTGTTGTCTCATAGCAACAGAAAATTGACTGAAACATTGAATGTAATATAAATAAATTAACATATAGGTAAAGAGTACTCCTTCTCCTTGGCATAGAGGTTTCTGATAGGTCAGAGAGCACATCATGTTTCTCAAGGTTGGAGAAAGATCTACTTAAAAAGAGATCATTTTCCTTCTCTCCCTGTTATAATAACCCACTAGACTGGACAGCTTGGAGTGCTTTCCTGTTCTTAGCATCCCCCCATATCTAATTCTCATCTAAAAGTCCAGACTCAAGTTCAATGCTCAGCCTCATGGGTCTTCTTCAGGTCTGGGTTATTAATCACAGAGCTGGGATCCGAATCCTTTCAAGTAGTTGTTATATGCCAAAGATTAGAATATTAATTAGGATAGTTTTTAACCAGTCACTGAAACAAGCTCCAATCTGAATAGCTCAATAGGAGAAAGTTGTTATAACCTCAGTCAAATCAGGCAACTCTCCTTGGTTGAATTTCCTCCAAAAAATAAAAAAGAAACCAAGTTCCTTCCTTCTTGTGGCTCTGCCATCCCCTTAGGCCTTCTTTATATTCACACAATAAGAATAAAGTGAATGTGGAGGATCTTGTTGGTGGTTTTGCAGTCAGGCCTGAGAATGACTTACATCAATTGCACCAATTCACCTACACTGTCAGCCAGAATGGTTAATGCTACTTCAAATAAGCAGCCAGGTACATGGACTGGAGGACAATATTAGTAAATATTTAGTTATTTTTGGCCATAATTGACTTGTGGGTCAAGTATATTAGTTAAAATAGATATAGACGCAATTTGGAAAGTCCAAGATCCTAATGAAAGTAAGAGAGTTATTATTTATGTAATAATTTTGACAGTGTATCTTAATATGCAAAACAATGGAGCGAACCAAAGTTACCAATATTCCACTGTACTAGGAGTAGCCAAATTTAATAATATGTGATATAAGAAAATATATCATTCAAAAACTATAAGATTACTAGGGATAAGTTAAATAAAAGTTTAGAAAGATTATAAATTGTATCTCCCATTTTATTCAGGATGTTTCCCTGTCCTTCTAAAAGTTTAATAAATTCTCCATAAAGTTTCTAAATTTTTATATAACTTATCTCTAGTAATCTTACAGTTTTTGAATGATATCTTTTATTCTTAGTCTTTGAAGTATGCATAATATAAAATATGATAGACATTTTTTAGCCTTGGTATGACTAGAGAAATAAATCAGCTAAAGCAATTTTGGGGTGCTAGGGATTGAACACAGGGCATTCACACTGAGCTACAGCCCTATCCCTTTTTTAAATTTCGTATTTTGAGATAGTGTCCCATTAAATTGATAAATTGCTCAAGCTGGGGTCAAACTTGCCATCATTCTGCTTGGACCTCCCAGGGTGCTGGGATTATGGGTATGTGTCACCATGGCTGACTTGAAAAAATATAGAAGAGGAGGACTTTGCCATATGAGAAAAGTCCATAATAATTAAAAGTATGTGATTCTGATGCAAAAATAAATGAGAGATGAACAGAACAGAACTGAGAACTCAGGAATAAACATAAATTATGGGAACTAGTATATAAGAGAGATACTGTCATAGTCAATGAGATTAATAATAAATGGACAGACTAAAATGGCTATTAGGAAAAATAAGAGTCCTATATTAGATCACACAAAAAATTTATGGATGTAATTTTTAAATAACATGAAAAAGAGGTCTTTAAAATTCTCATAGTACACAATATAGACTGTATAGAATTTATATTAGTTATATATTTCTGAAAGCACACCAAGCATTTGCCATAAAAGATGATAAAATTAACTACTTCAAAATTAAAATTCTCAGGATAAAAAGTACACCTCTAACCAGGCTAAATGTCAAGGAACAGAGCAGTAGAAAAACTTTTAATGTATATAGGAAATAGAAAAAAAACATTCAAACTAGCTAGAGAAATCTGAGAAATTAACAAGAATTAAATAACACAAAATAAATGTGGGCAAGGAGTAGGACTAGACAATTCATAGTATTGGAAGTATGAGTAGCCAATAACCATATTAAAAAAGTATTCAGCTTTACTATTAACCAGGGAAATGAAAACTACAGAAATAATATCATTTTTCAGTCATCAGATTGGTAATATTTATTGTTAATTCTGTGAAGATTTGAGTAATGGTCCTCTGTATGTAGAATTTCATTGGAGATAACTTGGCAATGTCTATGATATTCAGAATGCAATTCTCTATGTTCTACCATGCACATCTAGATATATATCTTAAAAAACAACTGAGCATGATTAGGTGGACTTTCACTGCAATGTTTGCAAGTATAAACACATTGAAACCTAAATGCATGCAAATAATGGAAAGAGTGAAAAAAATAATGTTTTTTAATCAGAAAACTGTATAGCTATCAAGATGACTTAGACTTAGATATGTGTTAATGAATAGATGTTTAAAGTATGGCAGGGCTCTAACCACACTTCCTTGACATCCAGCATGAGCCCAAGGCACATGTGCTCTAAGTGCTTTAGAGTAATCTAGGATAACCCCACAATAATTACAATATCATCAGAATTGCAATTTTGATTCCCCCTATCCCCATGGGCTTTAGGCTGCCATGCTGATTTCATCTTGGCCCATATAAGTTCAGACACTTTCCTTCCCAACACGAGGGTAGAGACTCACAATTAACTGGCAAAGTCCCACTAGATGCCACCTCAAACCTCAAGACCTGGAAAAGGCCCCAGTAAAAACATCAAACCAAAAGCAGAGGGGCCTACCCTGAGTCAACCCTGCTCTTGAGCTTTTTCTGTGGTGAGCGCCCATTCCACAGAGTATACTAGAGTGTACTATCTCTTTAACAAAACCTCTGCCCTTCTTACCACTCTGGTGTCCTGCTCAGTTCTTTATCGTCCATACCAACAGCCTGGAATCTGGTGAGACAGAGAACATCTGTCCAGTAATACACTTATATGCAAGTATATCAAATTACTTTGAAAATGCAATAAATGTGCATATATTTAGCTCATAAAAGTTATTGCCTCTGGAGTAAAGACCATTGGAATATAATTGAAGCTAGAAACTCAAGTAAAGTCTTGCTTTAAAATTTTAGTATTTAAAAAAGACATGGCTATAATTATAGATCTCTTCAATAAAATGTTTATCAATTAAGAATATATATACATATATGTATGAAATATATATAAACTGAGAAAAAAATGTCAAATTCTTCTTTGAAAATGGAAAAAAATTAAGGAAGAAAATCTCAATAGATATTAAAAAGTCTTTCAAATAAAATTTATAATAATTAAAACATGTTGTATTGGTACAAAAACATACTGACAAAAATCAATGAAAGAAAATTGAATATATTTCGTAATGTATCAGATTTAGTAAATTATGAAGACAGCATCAGAAGATGATGGAGAAAACAAGTATTATTCAGTAGTGGTGAAATGAGTTAACAAATTTTTCCAAAATTAGACCTGTATATCAAAAAAGAAAAAGCTGTCTACCTGAATTAGATTGAAGAAAATATTTATAAATCAAACCTACTTTTGAGACATGAATAAATTTTCCAAGCATAAAACCACTAAAATAAAAATCACAGCAGAGGAATAGATTGGATCACTTAAAGCAAAAAATTTTCTATTTTCCAAACAAATGCCAGAAAAATATTTAAAAAGAAATATCTGCATTGTATATGATAAATGGTTTTAAAATGTTAACATAAAAATAAATTAATAAAAGTAGAAATGCCTAAATATAAAATGAGTGAGAGATAAAATTTACTAAAGAAAAATATTAATGGATAATACATATAAAATATTCAAACTCATTAGTAATAAAAACTTCTAATGTAGCAGAGATATTTTGAATCCTTCAGAGTGGCAACTTTTTAAATTAATATATTCATTATTGCTAAGCATGAACACCTATACTCTTTGAATAGGAATAGCTGATAGCTTTCTAGAGAACTATTTCTCAAGAAGACGCAAAAACCTTAGATTATTTCATACATATCATCCAACAATTGTAAATTTAGAAATTTACCCTAAGGAAATAATTATAAATATGCACAAAATGTTTTCAGATGGATATGGAACATTTACTGTAACAAGACCATGGTCTGGGTAATAAAATAAGCCCTAAATTTTGAAAGATTGAAAACTTAGAAATGACTGTGGATCCTTTGATTGCAACAGAATTAAATTGGAAACAAGCAACAATTTTAACTGAGAGGTTACGATGGATCTTTAGAAACTAGATTTTTGTCACTGATAACTGTTTATTCAAGCGTCTTCATGCTAAGAGAGTAAACTAGGGAGCCCCTCACCCCACCCATCCCACCGCCCCTCCCAGGCTTGACCAGGCTGCAACACTTGAGTCCTGGGGAGAGACACTCGGCTAAATCTACATGAGGGTATTTCCGGGCTTTTGTTTTAACCTTCAATAATTTGCAGTGCTTCTGTGCATTTGAAGGGGGACAGATTAGTTGCCTTCCCAATTTGGAGAAATTATAAATAAATTCATTTTTCCATTTTTATGGGCTTTTTTCATCTTTATCACAGGAAGGTGAATCACCTCAGATACCCAGACAGCCTGGCCCCAGATTTCAATGTGACCCAGTCCCAGTTATCAAGAAAACCCTCAAATGTCTAGCAATCGAATTACATATATCTAAGTAACACAAAAAGGAAGAAGATTAGAAAATATATCGAACTGAATGATTAATGAAATACCAGGGTATATATGGTATTGCACAATACTTTGAGGGATATTTCTAGTTTTAAATGTCTAAACTAAAAGAGAAGACTGGCTTAAATCAACTATACAAGTTTCTACATTAAGGAACTAGAAAAAAGTAAAATAAAAGCAAAATAAGTAGAAAGAATTAAAATAAGAGCAGCAATTGATAAAGTTGAAAATAGGTGAACAGTAGAGGCAATTAACAAAGTAAAACTTTCATCCTTAAAACTGAAAAACTTGAGAACCTCTAGTAATAATAGTTAAGAAAAAGAAAAACACAAATTCCCAATATCAGAAGTAAAAAAGAGGATATCACTAAAATTCTTGAGGTATTAAAAAACAATAATGGGAAGTTATGAATAATTATATGCTAATAAATTCAATGACTTGTGAAATGGAAAAATTCTTGAAAGACATAATTCAGAAAAACTGACTTAAAAATCTGAATAGCAAAAACAAACCAAAATCTGAATAGTCCTTTATTGCTTAAAGAAATTGAATCTGTAATAAAAAATTTCCCATAATAGACATACCTTCAAAACACTTGGAAATCTTGAATATAGCAAAACAAATAGTAACTGGTTATTTAGCCAAGGAAGAAATCAAAAGAAAGTGAATCTTTAAGTGCCTACACTTACACTTGCCCTGGTTATTTACTTATTGCTGTTTTTAATGAAGACATGTAATTTTATTTTTTATTTTTCATTTTTTTGGTATTGGGGATTGAACTCGAGACCTGCACTTACAAGGCAGGTGCCTGAACCACTAAGCTAAATCCCCGGCCCAAGACATGTAATTTTAATGAAGACATGTAAGCATTAAGGAGAACCAGTGAAAACATCTGCCCCAACCCTTTGCAACAAAAACCTACTAGAAATGTTATGGGGATTTAGAGGAAACTACTTTGAATTCACCAATAAACAACATAACCTCTTTTGTATCTATATCCTACTGTTCATCCACAGGCATGAGCATTAACAATGATATTTCTAAAGGACTGATCATCCTTCCTACTAAATCCAGTGTTGAGGAAAATTTGCCATGAGGTGTGTTGGGTCATACAGGGAAGAGAGTTGAAGGCGATGACAATTTGGAATGCCTCTGCAGAGGGCAGAGACCAGGCCTGGCCAGCAGTTTCCCAGATAAATGTGGAATGGTTTGGACAATACGTTTTGTTTTTTTTTTGGTACCAGGGATCGAACTCGGGTCCTTGTGGCAAGCGACAGAACCACTGAGCTAAATCCCTGGCCCTGGACAATAAGTTTTAACTGGGAGATCTTAAAAACAATGCAAGAGCAGACTCTTAGGGGGTGAAGACCTCACAACGGGTATTTGGGCACAAAGAGGGCATCTGTCTGCTTACCATCTCACTCTCTGGGATTGTCGTGGCTCCTGGGAAATGAGAACAAACTTCCTAACACAAAATAGAGAGAGAGAGACTGTTGAATACTTTACTCATGGGAGCTCAAAACTATGTTTCACTTCATTAAGAAAAATGAAATAATATGGTGGGTTTTAAATGCAAGTGTTGAGAAGAGAATTCACACTCACTTTATAAATAAATGGTGCATCTAACCCATATGAAAAGGCAGAAGTCACTAATGCCCTAGTACCTCTGTTTTTTCCCTGAAAGCAAACCTAGAGACTTTTCAAGGAATAATCCTGAGTGTCTAAATTCTAGTCAGTAAGTATCTTTTAAAAGGACAATATTCATGTTATCGAGGTAACTTCCTTGTCTATGAGTCAGATGGGTTCTGCTAGCTTTTACCTCCTCCCAAGGAAAATAATTCCAAAACTTCTCTAAAAGAGGTGAAAAAGAAGGTGATGAATGTCAATCTAAATAGAGCTGTCGCCCCAAGGAAAGGGTTGAGGGTTAGAAGGGAAAGGACAGAGAGAAGAGGAGATAGGGCAGAGGAGAGAGGAGAGAGAAATGAGTCTATCTTGAGGAGAAGGAGCATCTAACATGTCCAGGGAGGGAAGCTATTTCCTGCTCCCTAAGAGCTCCGACACATAACAGTTGTGACTACAGGGACTGGGAGAGTTGGGGTGAAAAGCCCCAATTATCAACATGACCTAAGCAAACAATGTCAAATCAAACCAATTTCAAGAATGAAAAACCACACACACGTCACTGACAATTAGACTTTCTCAATCTAATGTGAGTACCTAGTCAAATTTTTTGGGATAATTGCCCTAATTCATCTCTTTGCAGGCATACACGCAACCTGAGAAGCTTCAGCTATGCAGTATCGTTCTGCCTGTGAGCTCCTTCAAGATGGTGAATTACTTTCTGGCTGCCTCCCCATTATCAAAGCACCAGAAAGCACAGAAAATAGTGAATTTATTCCACCCCACAGGAGTTGTGGGGGAATGTGGGTATAAACAGATTCTCTTCTGAAAGCATAGTATCGATCACCCCATCCCTTTGCTCAGAAAGCTTCACCTCTCATCATCTACTAAATCCATCTCAGCTCCTTCATCAGCCAAGCTGGTACCAGCCACTTAGGTCCATAGGTCAGGTCCTTGTGCTTGCTGCTCCCCAACAAACCACAGGAGGCCTGTGTGTGTGTGTGTGTATGTGTGTGTGTGTGTGTGTGTACAGGAAAAAGGCTGTTTGCGAAGCTAGCTCTGAGGAGACGGAGTGGGCTCATTTTACTAGAAATTACCATCTTGCTGTGTCCAGGTGTGCAAGGGTTTTTTGTAGGAAGGAATAGAGGGAAGGAGAAATTCAATGAGATAATTCACATCTCCAAGATTGCTTATTCCCTCTCTGTCCTTTCCCACTCCCTGTCTTCCATGGAGGGGGGGAGATGAAAGCCTCCTGGGGCTAAAATCTGCATATTCTGTCTCTGCATATCCTGTCCATTCATCTGGGCTGAGGAATGGGCATGTAGGTTATGCCCTAGGTCTGAGGAAATCTGGAGGAGCTGTCTCCAAAGAAAAAGACCCAAATTTTAAAATTTCATTCTGCCCTGCCTGTTACAATCCAAGTCCCATCTTTTGCATCAGTTTTCTAACCACTGTACAAAATGTTCTTTAGCTTTCAACTAAAAATTCCCTTTCATGTATTGCAAACATATACTGCTAAAAAAAAAGTTCTTTCCCTACTCTGGCTATAATCTTGTACATGATTGTAGAAAATATTTCTTTATTTCTTAAAACATTTTGCTTTTAATCTCTTGATATTTGTTAACTTTTATTTGCATTAGTGGATAATAACTAACAAGCATACTCTATGGTTTAGACATGGTTTGTCCAACTGTGGTTCATGTACTGTGTCTCAGTTACTTGTTGTTCAGACAAAATACCCAACTCCCACAAGTTAAGAGAGAAAAGTTTATTTAGCTCACAGTTTGCAGAGGTTGCAGTCCATAATCAGCTGGCTCCAAGGCAGGGTGGCAGAACAGATAGGCACGGAAGAGGAAAACTAGTTCATGGTAGCCAGAAGGTAGCAAAGCAATAAGGGACAACCACAGCTCTTTCTGTCCCCTATGTCTTGTCCAGGCTACTTAGGGCAGGTAGCATTCACACGCTTGATTTTAGTGCTCTTGAGCCTAGCATTGCCCCATGAATCAATCCCAGTGTCCCACATTCTAGATCCAGCCACCTCTGAAAATGTCTCCCTCATAACTGCATGAGGCTGTGGGGGGGACATCTACACACAAGCCATAACACACTGGAAGCTTTGTCCAGTGTGGCAATAGTGAGAAATAGGACTTAGTGGAAGGCAATGTGGTCATTGGCAATGCTACTTTCAGCGGGATTAATGCAGTTTGCTCAGGACCTCAGTTTGCACAAAAACTGGGTGCTATAACTGGAGGCAGGGGTGAGGGAAGGGAAGAAGTTGGGATTGGGAAAAAGAGAATCGAAGAAAAAAATGTGAAAAGAGCTTTTGTAAATGGGAAAGAGACCGAGAGGTGGCACAGGGAGGGATGGGAAGGGTCGGGGACAAAACAGTATCAAAATGTGTTGTATGCATGTACCGACTTCCCAAGATGAAGGCAATCATTATGTACTACAAACCTGGGCAAATAAACAGAATAATGTAAAACTTTTAAAATTTCTTATTTTATTAGTATATGTTTGCAGTAAATAGTGATGGCATTCATCATAAATTTGTACCTGTATATAACACATCTTAATTCTTTTTTGATCCCTTCCTCTCCCTTCTTTCCAACCCTTCTTCCCTTCATTTGCAAAATCTCTATTCCATTTTTTCCTCAACTCTTTTTTTTTTAAATTCCCTTTCCTGCCTTCTCCCTTCTCCTCATTTATTATTCTGCCTCCCACTTGACAAAGTTCTTCCTATTTCCTAATATCTTTCCTTTATTTTGCTCCTTATTTATACTTTAGGTTTCTCACACAAGGGATACAATGTGGCATTTATCTTGCATATCTGACTTATTTCACTTAAGATTATGGTCTTGACTCTGCTCCCACTTACCTAAAAATGCCCCTAGTCTTTCCCTCTTTATGGCAGAGTAGTTATCCATCTTAAAAGCAAGGGGGAAAAAGCTGGTTGTTTTAGAAACAACAAAAACAACAGAGTTCAAATCTCTTCCTTTGTTTCTTTGGGCCTCGTCGGGCCAGTCCTCCATGGATCACCCTTCAACTCTCCTAATATATGCAAGTCTCCTATTTTTTTTTAATTCAAAAGCTGGTCAAATTTCCCAGGCTCACCATCACTGAAGGCTGATTTCCACCTCCTTTTTTCCATGGCAATTGTCTCCATCTCCCTCTCTGATGCAAAATTGAGGTTGAATCATTTTGCTGGTTTCTATTTAGCAATCATCAGAGATTCTTTCAAGTTTATTAAGCACTTCTATAGCCTTAAGGGACTGTCCTTCATTTGCAATAAGCCCATTACTGAAAGACACTGAAGGTAGAATAATTTATAGATACCACCAATCAGAATAATACCTGCTTTATGAATTATGAGTTCCATCACTTACTGCCTTTGGTTTCATCTGACTAATTCTGCTCATGGATTTAACTTGCTCCTGACCTAGCATGAAGAGCTAGATGGTAATAGGATAGCTTTTGGAAAATTCCACCTTGTGAAAATGAACTTCTAAAGTGAAATCAACAAATATTTTCTGATATAGAGCTGGTAGACTGATGAGGGAAAATGATTGCCTCTTAATTTGTGTAATAAAAATAGAGAGGTAGACATCTGCTGTGAACTTCTCCAAGCTGGTTACTAATGATGTGTTTCTTAAGGATTCTTTTTCTAGAACTCTGTTCTCAAATTTTAAAACTTGGGTACATGCCACTATATTATGCTTGGGTATTTCTTTAGAGAGGCTATTTCTTCTGATTGAGGCAACTTTATGGAAACTAAGCATTCTCATATTGGTAGGCTTAAAAATTAATACAATTTAGAATGCAATTTCATCAACCTTAAAGTCATGTTCTTTGATCCAGTTTGAGCCTTTCTAGATGTATATCCTAAAAGTAAAAAATCAGCAAAATAGGTAAAGATTTATTTCCAATGGAATTCATGGTAGGTCTACTTATAATAAGAAAGAAAAAAATTAAAATGTCAAACAATGGAACAGTGGAGATAAAGAAAACATGACCCTTAATGGAATAATCTACACTGGATTGGCTTCAGGATAGATTAGCTTTAGAATAATTACTGCAATCTAGAATAGATCATTCTATTTAGCGATCCTATGCTTCTTCAATGTGGCAATATTAGAGTAACTGATTAAGGAATTTTTAATGAGATTAGGAAATGCTTACATGATGCTAAAACAAAATTGAAAAGATATAAAACTTTGAAGCCAAGACATTTTCAGTCACCCATATCTAAAAAGAGATAAAACAGTGTCAAACTCTGTTAAAGAAAATTAATGGGAAGTCATTGATTTAGATAGAGCTCCTCTGGGAGGCCTAAAAAAGCCAAACCTGTAGGGAACAGGGAAAGGGGATGTTACTAGAACCTCTGCAGTAAGTCCTAGTCTCCTGCGAGCCAAGGCAGCACAAGGTGAATTACAGGAAAGGTAGAAAAATGAGACTGAGAAGAAGCTGAGCTTTGGGTCTGATCAGTGCTGCTCTGGGTGGCAAAGACAAAAGCACCCAGTTTACTGTACCTTTTATTCAGTACACCAGGAGAAACAACGTGTAACAAATGACTTGCAGAGAGTTCAGTACATCCTGTGTAAATAAGATGTAACAATCCAAGAACAAGGAGGAACTGAGTAGAAGTTTGTTCCTCTCAGGATGTTTTCAACTCCCAGGATGTTTCTTGTCCTGGAGAATCACAGACAACATCACTGGATCATTGAGGTCTCAGTTGTGACAGGAGGCCAAAATGCAATTATGTCTCGGAATTCCATAGCTGGGTTGTAGGCAGGAGAACTAGGCTAATCAAATGATTTTTCCCTAAAATTATGTAGCATTGCTCCTGACACAAACCAAAATGGCGAACTTCATGCTAAAGTTCCTCACTAAACAAAAGTATCAGAAGAGGCAGATAATAACATTTTCCCCCAAAACGGTGGAGCAGTGAGTGCCAGCAACTAAGCTTCTCAAGGACAAAGTATAAAGGGTCTAGAAAACAATAGCTGGGAGAGGAATCAAAGCAAATGAAATTACCTGGGAACCGTGAGGGAACTGACAGAGGAGAAAACAGGATTGAGTGACACAGAATACATACAAATTAAAAGCTAATTAATACTTCTTTCATGGGCTCTGACTTAATAGGTGTCTAGATTCTCTCCCTTCTCTCAGCTCTTCTCTTTATCTAGCTTCTTCACCTCAACCCCCTGAGAAAATATTATTAATATATTTCTTTATTCTTTTTCCAAACACATAAATTCCTCCCCTAAGTTTTTAAATTCCCCATACTCACAGTCACTCTTATCTTCTCTAGTATTACTCTTCAATCTTTCCCATCCTAATCCTTTGGTTCCTCCATGTCTTACCTAGCTTGTTGTCCTCTCTATCAGCAAGTTCTGAAAACCACATAGCTTTCCTCAGTCACAAAGTAAACCCCTTTTCTCCAATACCTTTTGCTGCCCCTGAAAACTAAATACAAGCCCCTTAATTCAACTAAAAGTACTTCAGTAAAATCAGACTCCACATCAAACTTTCCTTCTCATCTACCACTATTTCCCATTTCAAACCTCCCCATTAATCTCTAACACTCCTCATTCAACCTCCTCCCATTCTTCTTACCCCACTTCATCTACCTCATTACAAAACAACCACAAATAATTAACTGTCATAATGTGCATAGAGAATAGACAAAGGGGGAAGTGAAATGCAAGGACTACCATATAGAAGTGTTGTGAGACTGAACCTGTGGATGCTGTTATAACCAGAAATAATTCTCTTGGCAAAACATGGGGACAGAGTCAAAAACACTTAAATAATGGAGTAAATACTATCACTGGACATACAAAGCTGAAAATTATTCATGGGGAGGCAACATTCTACTAAAAATCTCCATATAAACCACAAACTCTCCTCACTTCTCTAGTCCACAACCTACAGTAACTCCTCAAAAGAAGGAGAAGGAAAAAGAGGGGAATCATATATAATTTAAAAATACACACACACACACACAAACACAAATACACATAGGAGAAAGGAAAAGCAAGGAAATAGTATATCTCCAAGCCCCTCCCCTACCAAGGCAGAGCAAGCGGTCACAATGGGGAGAATAAGACAAATACCAGGTAGCAAACAACTATGAAAAATTCATAAAAAGTGATGAAGAAATTAGATGAATTCAAAGAGGAAATGAACCAAAAATTCACAGCAATTTCACTCAATATACCCACAGTGAATTTCAGGGAAATGGGGAAAAAAAAGTTAACTATAACCACTCAAAATTTGACAGATTCAACAAGAATATAGAATCCTCAAAAAGATGCTAGACAGGAATATCTGAAATAAAAAACTTACAGAATTTATACATTGCAGAAATGACCAACATGAAGACAAATGTCTGATATTGAGGACAAAATAGTGAATTACAATAAAGAGTTCAAAGACAGAAAAAAAAGAGAAGAGAACAAGAGAAAACTCTCCAGCAGCTACTAGATGACAACCAGATCTAAGGGTAATCAGAGTTAGAGAAAAACTAAAAGATAGCACAGATAGATTCATTAACATACTTACAGAAATCATGGAAGAAAATTTCCCAATATAAGAAAAGAGTTTATAAGTAAGTGATGCTTATAGGATACCAATTATGACAAAAAAAGAAGCTCACAAGGTATATCCTTATTAAATTATCAGATATCCAGAAAAAAATACAGAATTTTAAAAGCAGCCAGAGAAAAACAAAAAAAATCACATAAAAAGCTAAACCAATTAGAATCACAGCAGATTTTTCAACACAAACCCTAAAGGCCAGAAGAGGTTGGAGTGAAATATTTTAAGACCTAAAAGCAAATAATTTCCAACCCAGATTAACTTACTCAGCAAAGCTATCTTTCAAAATAGATGGAGAAATAAGTTATTTCTATGCAAAAGTCCAGCTTAGAAGATATATGAGTGTTAAACTTGCTCTAAGGAAAATATTTAAGCATATTTTTGAAACAATGAATTGGACAGAGATAAAAATACAGAGGCAACTAGGTCAATGGATAAACAGCAACAAAAAACATCAGGAAAAGAGAAACAAAGGATACACAACAGAAAAAAAAAGAAAATGATAGTATATAACCAATACATCTCAGTAATATCTCAATGTTGTTGGCCTCAACCTTCCAAATAAAAGACACTGACTGGCACACTGAATCAAAAAACAGAATTCAACAATCTGTTTTATTCAAGAGACTCATCTAATCCAAAAAGGGATTCATAGGCTAAAAGTTAAATGATGGAAAACAACATTTCATGCACCAGGATCCCAAAACAAGCAGGGTTAGCAATTCTAGTATCAGACATGGTAAACTTCAAGGTAAAACTGATGAGAAGAGACAAAGAAGGTCACTACATTCTAGTTAATGGAACAATCCAACAAGAAGAGATAACATTGATAAACACATATGCACCACATACTGGAGCACCTGTCTTCCTAAAACAAAAACTACTGAAATTATAAGATCAAATAAACACCAAGACAACCATAGTAGGGGATTTTAACACCCCACTTTCACTGAGAGATAGATCAATTAAACAAAAACTGGTAAAAAAATTTCAGAGCTGACCCAGAGCCTTAAACATATGGACTTAATGGATATACACAGAGTATTCTACCTCTCTACAACAGAGTATACATTCTTTTCAGCAGCATATGGTACTTTTTCCAAAATAGATCACATACTAGTCCAAAAAGCATGCTTAAATACATATAAAAGAATTGAAATTACCTCATGCATGCTATCAGACCACTGTGCAATGAAAATAAAAATCAATGACAGAAGAAATTTGGAAGAGGCAAAACCTCCTGGAAAATAAACAGTATTCTGCTAAATAACCAATGAGTCATAGAAGAAATCAAAGAAAAAAATTAAAATTTTCTGGAAGTTAATGACAGCGCCAGTACAACTTGTTGAAACCTCTTGAACACTATTAAAGCTGTTCAAACAAGAAAATTTATTGTTATCAATGCTCACATTTGAAAAAAATGAGCAAGCTCAAATAGAGACAGCCTTATGAGGAATTTTAGGATAATTGAGAAACAAAAACAAACCTGTCCCAAATCAAAATTAAGAAAGGAAATTGTAAAGATGAGAACATAAATCAGTGAAATTGAGAGTAAAACAACTGTAAACAAAAGTCAGTGAGTCAAAAAGCTGATTCTTTGAAAGAACAGATAAGCTCCTAGCCAGACTTACTAAGAGAAAGTGACAGAAGGCTCACATCAGTGTAACTAGAAATGAAAAAGGTGAAACCACAACAGATACAGTGAAAATCCAGAATATAGTAACTACTTGGAAAAATTATATTACAACAAATTAGCAAATTTTGAAGAAATAGACAGATTCTTAGACACATGCAAACTACCAAAACTAATCCATGAAGATATAAATATGCTTAACAACCAAATTATAAGCAATGGAATTGACACAGTACTAAAGAATTTACAAAGTAAAAAAAAACCTGGACCTGATGGATTCGCTGCTGAATTCTACAAAATATGAAGTTCTTCAAGAAATGGAAAGGGAGAGAGTGTTTCTAAACTCACTTATGGAAGACAATATGACCCTGATCCCCAAACCAGATAAAGACCCAACTAAAAAGCAAACTATAAACCAATCTCCATAATGAACATAGATCCAAAAATCCTCAATAAAATATTAAAAATAGAATCTTTTTGATTATCATCAAAAAGATAATTCATCATGATCAAGTAAAGTTTCACCCAAAGATTCAAGGATGGTTCAACATATGTACCTCAATAAATGTAATACAACACAAAGACAGAAGTAAGGTTAAAAACCATATGATTATTTTAATAGATGTAGAAAAATCTTTTGATAAAATCCAATACTCCTTCATGATAGAAACCCTGAAGAAAACAGTTATAGAAGGACCATACCTGAGCATGATAAGAGCTATATGTGACAAATCAATAGTCATCATCATACTAAATGGGGAAAAACTAAAAACTTTCCCCCTAAAATGAGGAATAAGACAAAGATGTCTATGTCATCTCTTCTATTCAAAATAATACTTGAAATATTAGCCAGAGCTATCATGAAAGAGAAAGAAAAATTGATACATATAGGAAAGGAATAACTCAAATTATCATTAATTGCAGATGTCATGATACTCTACATAAAAGATCCAAAGAACTCCACCAAAAAACTCTTAGAATAACAAACTTTAGCAATGTAACAGGATACAAGATTAATGCACAAAAATCTTTAGCATTTGTGTACATCAACAATTAATGGGATGAGAAGGAAATTATGAAAACAATACCATTCATAGTAGCTTTAAGAAAAATCAAATACCTAGGAATTAACCTAACCAAAGAAGTGAAAGACCTCTACAAAGAAAAGACAGTATTCTGAAAAGGGAGACTGAAGGAGAAAGATGTTCCCTGCTCCTGAATAGGCAGAAGCAATATTATCAAAATGGCCACATTCCCAAAACCGTTATACAGATTTAATCATTTTCTGCTTCTTTACTCTTACTATTTTGATAATTTTGAAAATGAGCATGTATAATTTTGTTAATTCAGATTTTAAAAAGAAACCACTTAGAAGAGGAGAAAGAATTTACAAAGGCACAGATAAAGTTATGTTTTTTCAGAGCTCACAGGAAATACTTCAGTTGCAAGGAAAGTTTCCTTAGGGGAACAGCAGCAGGGAGCATGACTCTATGGTAGACAGACAGGGAAGAAAGAAAAATGGAAATAAGGCCAGAACCCTTCACTAACCCTGCCTCTGGGTAAGGTGCTAATCTGATTATTTATGCATCCTTTGGAACTGCTGTCTAAATCACTTGTCAGCAACCGGAAAGAACACAATTTTCCTCTAGGTATGGTGTCACTAAGGCCATAGCTTGACTTTCAGGAGCAAACTAAAATATTTCCTAGAAAGTTTCCTCCTAAATTGTGTCCCATCATCCTCCAGGGGCATTTATTTAAAATGATAAGATGATAGCAGTGACAGAGAAGAAATGTTCAGCATGACTTTGATCATCATTATTGATTTCTTTTAGGACAGCAATGCCAGAGTAACATTAGAGACAATCTAATCCAGTATCCTCCTTTCATAAATATGTAACTGAGGCCCAGAGCTATGATAAAACTTTACATTTGACTTGGCAATTGAGACTCCAATCTTTGTTTATGAATTCAAATTTTCTTTCCATAATGTTACACGACACTACCAGTTTCTATCAAGAAAAGCTAGTGGTCTAATTCACATACCACATAGGAAAGCTAAACTCACCCACTACTTCATATTGTAAAGTACTAAATGTCTTCCCCTCCTTCCCAAATGTACATTACCTCAAATACATCATCACTGACATTGCCAAACTCTTAGATGTAAGAAGCTCGTACCAGATGTTATGGTTTATATCTATGGTAGGTATTCCTCTAAAGCCACATGCACTCATAGGTTGGCCTTTTGGGAGGTGATTGGATCATAAGGGCATGACATTCATCAGTGGATTCATCTATGGATGAGTTTATAGCTAAACGTGAAGCCTGAATGGAAGAGGTGGGTCACTGGGGGCATGGCCTGGAAGGGCCTGCTTTTTACCACCATGTCATGAACCTCCTCTGCCATGCCCCTCTGCCATGCTGTGCTGCCTTGAAGCCAGCGGACTATGTATTGAACATCTACAAACTGTAAACCAAAATAAACCTTTTCTCTTTTAAGTTGTGTTGGGTATTGTGTCTCAGCAATGAGAAAGTAACTAAGATACCATGGTAACCTATATTTTGTTCTTTACTTAGAAAACAAATGCATTATTAGAGAGTAAGTATCCTGTTTGCCAAACAGAATTAAACATCCAGCATAATAATCCAAAGAAAAGCTTCTATCTGTACATTCAGATTTATTTGGATGTTTGAAAAGAACACATTTTTAAGTACAGTATTGTCTTAGTTACTTTTCTCATTGCTGAGATAAAGTACTCAACACCCTCAAGTTAGAGGAGGAAAAGTTTATTTCAGTTTACAGTTTGTAGAGGTTTCAGTCTGAAGTCTTCTGGCTCCAAGACAAGGTGGCACAGCAGAGGGGCTTCACAGAGGAGAAATAGTTCATGGCATGGCAGGCAGAAGGCAATAGCAGAAAGCAGCCAGCAAGCAACAGCAGAAGCAGGATAAACAGTGAGCAGCAGCAGCAAGCCTGCCTTCTTCCTGTCCCTTTATATTCCATCCAGGCTACAAGCCTATTGATTGGTACACCCATACCCAGGATGTAGCTTCCATTTTATACCCCCTTAATCCAAGTATCACACCCTTAATTCACATTCACAAACCCTAATTTAGCCACCTTTGAAACTTTCCCATCTCACTCATTCATGATGTGTGTGCAGACTACTGCAGTGTAAAGTTCTAGATGCTATTCTTTAATCCATTTCCCTATTTTGAATAACAACATGATTTTCATTCAGATATGCATCCCTCCTGCACACAGCTTCAGGGGAATCTGACCCCAACTCCAATTCTGCAGGTGGTATAAAAGGTCTAAAAATAATCAGATTCTTCCCCGTGTGGGTCATCTTCATAATTACATTAAGGCCCCAAATGACTAGAATATGGCAATCCTTGGTAATAGGGATCAGGTTGAGGTGTCACATAATCCATCTTGGGCTACTGAGACAAGAAGAGATCATTGGCTGGAAAAGAGATGTTCTAACTCTTGAAAGAAATTCCCAGAAGAGATGATCTCTTGTGTGCATGGATGTTCTTGTCCAGTCATCTTTCTCTTGAGGTAGTAGAAAGGAATATGTGGATGAGAGCAGAGTCGAGCATGCTGTAGAGAAATAGATCTGCAACTCTGGTAAAAATTTCTGACTTCTGCCTGATTGGGCCTTTTTTAGTTACATGAGCTAGTAAATCCCTTTAATGTTTCAACTTGTGTGGCTGGGTTTTCTGTTACTCAAGGCCAAATGCATTTTAACTAACACAACTCTGACTTGTATGTCAGTCTCAGCATCAGGTTTCATATGCATCCCATAGTCCAAAAAAGGGGATTTAATAAGTGACTGACTCCATATATACTATTCCATGAATTAAGTATTTAAATCTCTAAGATGATCCTACGGTGTTTGACTGTTGTATTTGTTTCCTGTTGTAACCAATTTTCTACCCCTGAGTTATTGTCCTTGGGGCAATAGAAGAATGAGGGAGACAGAACAGCAAGCAGTGGGGCACAGAATTACACGTGGTTTTTAGAACAAAGAAAGCTCTCACTAAACAAATAGGCAAGGTGGATCCTAAGGATATACTTGAATCTAGAAACTTACATACAGCTTTTTAGCAGAGAAAGGGGCAGAAGAT
Organism: Heterocephalus glaber; assembly: GCF_053883595.1. Lineage (NCBI taxonomy): Eukaryota > Metazoa > Chordata > Mammalia > Rodentia > Bathyergidae > Heterocephalus > Heterocephalus glaber. Next base: position 72,296,261 of record NW_028258320.1, on the reverse strand, counting down.
GTGGGAAAATGCAGATATGCAGCTGCTTGGTAGGCTTGTCAACTATAGATTTTATTTCTTTGTTCTTTGTATTCCATGTTTTTTGAGGCTTACCTTTAGTTCATCCAGGTCCTGGCCTTCAGTTTACTTGGTTCCTTCAGTTTACTCACTTGGTTTAGTCAGGCCCTTGCGCTTTGTTACTTTATTTTCTGGTCTCACTGTGATGACTGTAACAATTTACTATGAATTTAGTGGGTTGAAAAAACCAAATATTTATACTCTTACCATTCAGGGGGCTAGATATCTGTAATTGGTTTCACTGAGCTAAACTCAAGGGATTAACAGGACTGGTTCCTTCTGGAGATTCTGGAGGAGAACCTGTTTCCTTGCCTTGCCAGCTTCTGCAGGCTGCCTGCCTTCCTTGGCTTATGGCCCTTTCTTTGTATCACTTTAATCTCCTCTTTCTGTTGGACATTTCCTCCTCCTTCTTTTGTCAAATCTCCCTCAGACTGCCTTTTATAAGGATGCTCCTGATTACATTTAGCGCCTTCTTAGGTAATTCAGGATAGTCATTCCTTCTCAAGATCCTTAATCCAATCACATTTGCAGTGTCCTTTGCCACATGAATTAACATTACAGGTTCCCATCAGTAGGACCTTGCTATCTTTGAGAACTAGGTTTACCATATTTGCCCAACTTTAATAATAAAATTAATAAAAATAATGTATTTTAAAAGATTTCTTATAGAAATATCTTACAGATAACATCTAGTACCCTTATTTAAAAAATGTAGAAGCCAAGATCCAAAGAGGTAACTTATTCAATGTAACATAATGATACCTAGAAATAAGGTCTTATAGGCCAAGGCATACCTGTATCCTTGCTAGTCTGTCATGTCCCTATTGAATTTTATTGTGTAATCCATAATCCAAGTATCATCAGTATTTCCTATTAGAATATAAAGTTATATATAAAGTTATATATTTTTTCATAACAAGCCAAAATAATCTCAAATAAAAAACAGTTTAAATCATTCCTCATGTCTCTGGAAGTCTGACCCAAAATAGCTTCTGGATTGCTTTGTATCTTTATATTGTATTGATAATTTCTCTTGTAATGTTGCATATATTTTCTAGCTTTCATCTACTTAGTTGACAACAGCCTGAAAGTTCCATTACACAATATATTGAAGTGGGCTAAAGTAATTTCATCATTCTATATTCTTCCTGTTTTATTTCAGCTTGAATGTCCATTGGGCATAATGATATTCACCACAGCAGTAAATCTATTTTCAATGGACTGAACCACTCAATCCTTCAGCTACTTCAAAGCACATCATCTTTTCAAATATACTGATTTACCATTGCACATCTTTAGAAAAATTTTGTTTAGAATGCCTGGTAAACAGGACTGTGATTTTCTCCATAATTACACCATTAGATTTCATTTCCTACAAATATATACTCTTGCAGCAAATCATTTGTGCCATATTCTACCTTGAGTCAGCATCATTATATGGTGGGTGATGTTTCTGCCTTAAAAATGAATAAACTGTTTTTCTCAATTATATTCTGAGTTTATATGGCTTTTTAGGCTAGTACCATCACAGACTCTCTTCCTAAAGTAACTAGTTAGTCAAAATGCATGGTCTATTGAATTGTTTAAAAACAAATCAACATTAGTGAGGCAAAAGTTATTGTTCTGACAAATCATGTTTTCTTTACATGAAACAACTTCCAAAAGTATCTATGAGAAGGAAAACTTTGTTTATGTTTACTAGTCATTCTTGATGGACCTATAAAGCAGTTCTTGTGGGAAATTTGCAGCTAACTTTCATGATAGAAAAAAATATTTATACCCTTTTCTTCTGCAGATAAAGTAGCAGGAAAAATAATACCAAAGATGGAATTTTTAAAAGCCTAGTGGCTACTATGGACAATGTAGGCCTAATCAAATTCATCATTACATGTAGCCCTTCCTTAGACTATTCCAACAACATAAACATTATTCCTATTTTACAGAATAGCCCTGGTTTCTAAGACTTACAGAACTAGCCCAGGTCATGGTACCAGTTACCTATGTATATAGAGCCAACAGTTTCAAGACCTAGTAATTGAAAGCAATGTTTTACTTCTAACAGTTCTATGGGTTGTTTTTGTTTTTGTTTTTGTTTTTTTCTAATTCCCCTGGAGGATGGACTTGGAATAGGACTCAGAATGGTTCTCTCATGTGGCTGAATGTTACTAAAATATGGACTGAAAACGGGGGTCAGTTGGTCTTATTTCTCCCTTTATGGTTTTTTGATCTCAAGTGCTCCATCACTGGTAAAGGCAACATTAGTTCAAGTGTACAAATGCTTATCAAATATCTGCTTGAGTCACATTTGCCTATGTCCCAGTGGCCAAAGTAGAATTTAATATAAGGTAGAGAGATAAAATGGGAATTATGGGTGGGAATTATGATTTATAAGAGGGTCACTCGTTTAATGAGGTACCAAAATCACACAGCTAGTAATAGAACTAAGATTCTGGAGCCCTTTCTAGAAGCATAGAAATATGAGTGGCCACCTAAATAATATCTCATAATATGCTAGTTATGTTTCAAAGAATAATATTAGACACGTAATTTTGGGTACAGTCTTTCCATTTGCTATGGTAATTACTAGGTGAACATGAGTAAGAAACATTTGAATTTCACTGTTTTGGCTTTAGCAGAATATTGTCTGCTGTTAAACATCTCCTAGAAGGGAGGGAGGGGATATGATCAAAGCACAAGACATGCATGCATGGAAATGCCACAGTGGAATCCATTAATTATTATAATTAATATGTATCTTTGTTACTTTTTCTTGTTGCTGAGACAAAATACTCAACATCCAAATTTAAAAGAGGAAAGGTTTATTTGGCTTAGTTTGTAGAGGTTTCAGTTCATAGTTGGCAGGTTCTAAGGCAGGATGGCACATGGCAGAGTGGCACGGCAGAGGGGCACTGCAGAGGAGAAACAGTTCATGGCAGGCAGAAGACAGCAAAAGCAAGCAAGCAACTGACAAGAATGACTAGCAGCAAACCTCTTTCTGTCCCTTATATTTTATCTGGTGTGCATAGCACTGAATCCTAGCATTGCATTATGAATCAGCCACACACTCTAGATCCAGCCACTTCTGAAAAAGCCCCACTTCTGACCCCATTAGGCTTTGGGCGGACTTCTAGATACAAGTCATAACAATATGTGTTAATAATTTTAAAAAGAACACCTTCTAGCAAAAACAACTGTGCTCTGAGAAATTTCTGCTTACTCTTCTTTTGTGGAAAAATTCTTAGTCTGTGTCTCCAGCCAGACAGACACAATAACTTGTTCTGAGAAGCTTGATGGCTAATCTGGGACTGTTCTGTATTAAATCTCTCAGACTCTCCTTGCAAGGCCTCATCTCTCCTAAAACAAAACTGGAGGCATGACCTTCTTTCAAGTCCTATCACATACTGACTTAGAGAGGTAAACATTTTGGGGGGTTGTTGCCTTTCCCTGAAGGGACTACTTGGATACACTATACCCAGTCTGCTCAAAGTTAGCCCAAAGAGAACCCATGCACTCTGCATGTGTACCCCCTACTTTCAGAATAAATGGGATAGCAGGACACCACCCAAGGGACAAGGGGAGAAAATGAAAGTCCATTGAAACTGTATACTTTGTGACCTAGTCATGAAATGCTGAAGCTAAATGATTTTAAGAGATCATTTAGTCTAGATATGGCAAGTAAAATTTAATCCCATATACTGATACATTTTTGCTCTAAAATTCTGTTGAGAAAATTCTAAAAAGGAGGTGTGATGGTTTGGATGTTTGAGTGTATCTCCTGAAGGTTCATATGCTGAAAGCGTGGCCTGCAGGATGGCAGTGTTGAGGTTGGAAGTTTTAAGAGGTGGTCAGAGTTCACAAGAAAAGAATGCTGATAGAAATTCTGCTGGAAAAGAGAAGGCTCAGGAGGTTTCAGCTGGGAAGGAGGACTGCATTGGCTGTTGGGCTCCAGACCATATGTGCTGTTCCTTGGCAGAAAGTTTTGTGTGCATTTTTCTTGCATCCAGAGACTGCCTCAGGATAAGATTAAGGGCATCAGACTAATTAATCCTGCAGAAGAAATGTCAAGGCAGTCTAACGTTGAGGTGGTGGCATGGCTAGTGCTGGAAACTTTTAGCCAGATTTATGTTAAGAATCAAGAGCAAAGAGCCTAGCAGAATGATTCAAAATATGAGTTGGGCCAGAAAGGAAGCTCCAGTAAAGTTGCAGCCTAGAAAGATGTAACAGAGGAGAAATTGGTTACTGAAAAGACTAGAAAGAAAAAGTCAAGTATTTTAGAAGAAAACAACAAAAAAGATGGCCTGAACCAGCAGGACTCCAGCCTCTGCAGCTTGAGAGCTACAAAACTGAAAGTTTTTATTTTAAAAGAAAGCCCCAGAGCACCATAGTCCAGACTGGCAGTGGTCTAGAAAATTTGTTCCTCGGGATTGGGTTCAGAGTTCTCAGCAACCCAGGCCCTTGACCTCAACACCCAAAAGAGGAGGAAGCCTGGCTACTGCTCCGGCTGACAGCAGACCACCACCTTATCCATGTGGTGCTGGTTTTAGGCACAGGCAGAATGGAAGAGTTGAGGGGTCAGGAAGGCTTCCACCCAGAGTTCAGAAGAAGGCCTGGGAGGCCAGGCAGGGAGCCCCTGAGAGGGCAGGGTGTGAAGCTGTGAGTGTGAAGCCGAAGGTGGAGTGGCGACCCCAGAAGTTTGGAGAAGCCACAAATATGAATCAACTGAGGAAAACTGCAAGGAGAGAGCAGAGCCTACTCTAGAGAGAAGCCATGGGAGCTACAACCACCAGAAGTGCTATAGGGGCTGAGCCACCCAAGGAAGCCCTTTGGAGTTCAAAACTTGTGACAGATAGGTGCAGATGCTGGAAGTGGAACTGTGTGATTCAATGTTTGTTCTGCTGGATTTTGATCTAGCTTTGTTCTCATTTCTTGCTATCTCCTTATTTGTAATTTTTGGAGTGGAAATGTCTGTCTTGTGCCATTGACCATTGGAAGTGTTTAATTTTCTTTTCATTTGTACAAGGACTTGTAGCTAAGAGTTTCCCTTAATTATCAGAGGAGACTTTGGACTTCAACTTTTCAGCAGTGCTGAAATCGTTAGGAATTTGTCAACTCTTAGAGATGGACTAAATGCCTTTTGTAGAAAGGGATGTGCATGAGTCTTTTGGGACCAGGCACAGAAGCTTATGCCTTAGGTCTAAATGTCCTCCCAAAGCCTCATGCAGTCATAGGTGGCGAGAGTGTGTTGCCCTGGGATTAATTCATGGTAAAATGCTAGGATCAAGGGTACTAGGATTAAGGGTGTGAGTGCTACCTATCCTAAGTAGCCTGGATAAGATATAAGGGATAGAAAAAGCTGTAGTTGGCCCTTGCTTGCTTTGCTACCTTCTGCCCACCATGAACTATTTCCCCTGTGGGATGCCTGTCTGGCATTCCACCCTTCCTTGGAGCCAGCTGAATATGAACTGAAGCCTCTGTAATTTGTGAGCTACATAAACCGTTCCTCCTTTAACTTTGCATGTCAGTATTTTGCCTCAGCAATAAAAAAGTAACTATGACATATAGTTTAAAAGAATATCAGAGATGGAAGGAAACATTTGAAATTATATGAGTATAGAATTTAGAGTTGAAAAACAAAAATAATAAATTATAATTAATATTTAAAATACTGTATGAGAAGCTCTAGCCATCTTCTTAATCCTCACAACAATTAGTGTATTGAGTGAACTGGAGAGTATAATTATTACTCCCATTTTGAGGATATGGGAATAAGTTTCACTGTGACTAAGAAAATAAGCTCACTCATAACAGCTCTTAAAGGGCAGTTCCAGACTACTAACCTGGGCAATCTGATTTTAGGCAATTATCTTAGCACTAAGCCGAAGGAGAGAGTTTTGCTGGCTCTAAGAGGGTCTTCATTCATTCCTTGATGTGTTCATTCATTCATTCAAGAATTATTTACTAAGTATCCACTATATGCTAAGTTTCCTGTTAGGAGAATAACAAGACAATACAAGATTTTTCCATTTAGAGCTCACATTTGAAAGGAATAAAGACAGAAAATCAGCACATTAAGAAAAAACAGATATAATTTCAGACTATGAAAAGTGCTAAGAAGAAAAATGTGATATATAGTTCAATTTTTCTCTTCCCTTTCAACACTCCCCCGGCATTCCTAGGTAAGGAATAGCCCAGAGAAAATATCTGTTTCCCTTAGCATTGGATTTTCAATGTTTACCTCCTCCACTTCCTGTATTCTACCCTGAAGCCAAGCACTGGCATATCTACAGCTGCAGGAGCTTATGAACACCATAGGAGGCCACAGAGAAAGCCAAGTGGGAGACTGAATAAATTATCCACATAATTTGGGCAGAAATATTTCCTGCTGAGGCATGGATATTTGGCTAAAGTACTTAGTTTGACAAATGATTTTGATAATTATTCAAGCCTTGATTTTGCTTTGGAATTTTCTGTTTTTGAGGTAAGGTAAGGATATGCATGTTGAGTTATGGTATAGATGCAGAAAATGGATTGTGAGTGAACCCCTAGCCTTCTCATAGTTAGAGTTATAATTAAAATAATTTAATCACTCAACTAATATTTGTCTAGTATCAGCCAGGTAAAATCAGAAATTGGTAGAATTAATTGGTAGGACAAATAAAGGAGTGTGGTGTGAAGGAGGAGGAGAAAGAGGGAAGGAGGGAGGGAGGGAAAGAGGAAGTCACAGTTATTTAGTTTATTCTTAAACTTTAGGATAGATGATATGAGAACAAAAGAGAAATAAGGTGAGTTGAAGAAGGGATATGGTATCAATTAAAGATCAATTTTATCTACTTGAAAAATATGACCTAAACAAAATAAAGTTTTAAAATTTTTCTCACAAAATCTAGGTTTATGGTGATTAGACAAAGTTATCAAGGACCCAAGGTCCTTCTAAATTTCCATTCTGCCATTGTTGAAACATGGCCCTTTTCCTCAGACTGACAAGATGGCTGCTGGAATTTATAAGATAATTACACTATTCTTTTCCTTTGTGTATCTGTTTGAAAGTATATATTAGCTGAAAAAACAAATGATATCCAGCTTTAGCGTCCACATATAATGACCTTGGTAGACATTGTTCCCATCTTGACAATAAGTAAAAGCTAAACAAACTGAAAATCAACTATATTTTCAATGTATCAAAGGAGTAAATTCAGAGGACAAACTGCCATCCTGTAATCTGGAGAGAGAGGTGAATTCAGAAACTCACCACTGAGATTTGCTTACTTAAAACAGAAGCAGCTAAGATACTAAACAGGTAGGGACACTTCAAGGTAATCTTGATGAATGCTGGAGGCTAAATGTGAATTAGTTTAAGAATGAGAAGCTCTGGCCTAGGCCGGGTAGTAAGCACCTGTAATCCCAGTTCTCTGGGAGCCTCAGGCAGGAGGATCTCAAATTTAAGCCCAGCCTAGGGCAATTTAGTGACTTGGTAAGACCCTGTCTTAAAATAAAAACAGTTCAAAAAGAGTGGACATGTAGTTCAGTGCAAAGGCCCTGGATTCAATCCTTAGTTCCACAAAAAAAGGAAAAGAAGAAAAAGAAGGAAAAGCTTTTGTGGTTGAAGTCCTAAGTATGAGGTGACATTTTTTGTGGGTATTATCTACAGGAAAACCTTCTAATAGTGAAGAAGCCAAAATATATTCTCTCATGCCCTAGAAGGGGGAGGGAAAGTAAAGATTATGAAAAATACCCACAGCATTCTATGTAATGAAGTCCTTTCTTAGTTCGAAGAGTGATGGATAACCTTCTACTACCCTCTGACACCACTGCCATCCAACCTTCCTGAGTCACATAAGAGGGAAGAAGGAAGCTATGAAATGCATGAGATTATAGGATGTTTCCTTAACCAGTATCATCAGGACTTCAATATAAGAACAGTAAATTTCAGGCAAAAGAGCTACATAGCCTAGAACCTAGAGCACCGGAGAAACCAGAAATCTCTGGCACCTATAGCAACAGCCAACATTAAACACAGGACAACTACTTCTAACTTCATATAAATCCTCACACTAAAGGTCTCTTTACCTCAGTTCCTAGTACCTAAAACATTACATTCAATACATATTCAACCAAGAAATCCCAAGGCATGCTGATGCAAGAAAACAATGTGAATATACAAAGCAGCATCAGAAACAAACACAAACATAGCACGCATCTTGGAATCTTCAGAAAGGAAATTTAAGACAATCATGATTAATATACTAAGGGTTCTAAAGTGAAAAGTAAATATCCAAGAACAGATGAATCATGTAAGTAGGCAGATGGAAAGAATCAAAGGAAATACCAGATATAAAAAACACTGTATCAGAAATAAAGAATACTTTGGAGGGCATCATCACTTGACAGGACATACTTGAGAAAGAATCAATGAGCATGACAATATGTCAGTACAAACTTTAATATGTCCCTGCCAGCTAAAACTACTGGGGGTACATGCATGACTATGTCATGGAGAGGCTTATACCACTGATGCTATGGATCTAGTCACTTTTATTGGTCTTTTTACTAATAAAAATAAAACATCTGTAAATGCACTGAATGTAGTTGCTTGAATTTGAATAATTACTGCCCAAATATAAATCTTAATTATACCAATGAAAAAATTATTAAAATAATCAAAAATTTTATTTCATTGAATTAAAAGAAATTTACTTATATTCATGAATTTCTTCAAAACATGTTTTGCATTAAGGCAGCTGATTTGTGCAAAGTGCACAAAACATCATAACATGTTTCCTTTTTGCAACCACAGCAGCACCCATTTTTTCATAGTTTTTAGTAACATTCTCTACATCACTTGTATGCCTTTCTTGGTGATCCCAAATAAGCTTTTATAAAGCAAATGCCTTTTCAAGTAATTTGCACCCACATTTCTTCATGGGTTAATGGCTTATTAATAATTAATTCTCTAAATTTTAATACAGAAATCTTATGAGTACCCATTGCTGGTGTATATAAAATGCACTTATAACTGCTGTGCCACAGTTAGCTGTATTACCTTCTTTTATACACTTCTTTCCTTAAGGAATTGTAATATAATGACATCTGGTCTGCTAAGTCAACACTTTGCTTTGCTTTGTTGTAATCAAAGAAAAGACCAGGTTTTATGTTTCCAGATTTTCCTTTGATCAGTGCATATGTATGATTTTATAAGTCATTAACATACAAATGGTTCTTTTATCACTCCATTTAACACATTTTACACCAGAATCATTTTCAAAGTTTATGATTTTTGCCACATTTTTGATTTGTCTGCTTGTAAAATTTGTCTTTGCTGGTAAAATTTTTGATTTGGCTGTACTGTGCTGCAAAAATACATTTCTTTTTGTAAAAGTTCTTGTGCTGGGGGTATATTCAAATAACTATTTGCATATAATATGCAGTGTTATTTTCAGACCAATACAATCTGATATCTGGTAATGGTACTATCCCCACAATTAATAATAATCCACCCATGAAATAATAATGATTTTTTATTTTAGTGTCTTATTAGTAACAAGGTTAACATATAACATCACACAATTGAATTCAAATCAGAGTTGTCCAGTAACAAAACACAAAAATTACAGCCTCATTGTGAATGTTTTAATCACTGGAATAAAAACAGAAAAAAAATGAGAATAAATGCAGAATCTATATTTTCTTTGGAACAGCTTCAAAAGCTGTAACATGGGCATAATTGGAATATCAAAACAGGAGAAAGAGAAAGGAAAAACAAATATTTAAAATAATAATGGCTAAAGTTTTTCCACTGTTATTAATAAACACCAAAGCACAGATCAGGAATTCTAGATAACAAAAAGAAGAACAAATCCCAAGAAAAAGTAAAAGAAAAGAAAGAAATTTGCATCTAAGTATATTGTACCTGAACTGCAGAAAACCACAGGCAAAGATAAAATCATAAAGAAAAGTCTTACCTATAGAAGAGCAAGGATATAAATGATACCAAACTTTTCTTTAGAAATCATATAAACAAAGGAAAGTAGAAAGAAATATTTAAAGAATTGAAAGAAAAAGAAAAAAATCCTCCACCAACCTAGAATTCTGCATCAAGGGAAATTATCCTTCAAAAGTAAAGGTGAGGGGAAAGGAAAGAAGGGAAAGGAAAAATGATGAGAAATGGAAAAAATGGAAATAAAGTCTTTGTAAATAGGGAAGGGTGGAGGGGGTGAAGGGAGGGCTAGGAATGGGGAAAAAATAAGAACCAAGATGCATTATGTAAAGGTACAATTCCCAATGAGAAATGTAATTGTGTTGTATACCTACAATGTACCAATAAAAGAATTTAATAAAAAAAATAAAAAGAAGCTAAGTTTGGGTGGCTTAGTGTTCTAGTCTAATACTATCATATGTTTGGATTTCCTTTGTAACATAATCAATTAAAAAATCACTTATTTTATCTTAAAAAAAAAGTAAAGGTGAAATAAAGGCTTTATCAGATAAATAGAAATTGAAGAAATTAATTACCAGCAGTTCTGTCCTATAACGCGTGTGAAGAGAATGCCTTCATGGAGGAGGAAGATAATATAGATCAAAACATCAAATCTACATAAAAAAGAGGAGCCTTGGAAAAAGGATAAATAAAAAGTACATTTTATTTTTTTCATTCTTAGTAAATCTAAAATATAATTAGTGCTGAAAATAATTAAAATACATTGGATGATTATATCATCTGAATAAATAAAATAAATTATGAAAACAGCAAACTACACCCTATCCTCTTCTTCCCAAATTGAGGTGGTCAGATCTTGGGACAGAGACAAAGGTCTACAATTAACCTCTCTCAAAACACACTTTCAGCCACAAAGCGGGCCCAGAGATACACAGCCCTCTCTGCATCCTGATGGGCAATTAGCATTCCATGGAGGGGAAACTGGCTTGGCTGCCTGCAATCACACTACAGACTACCAGCGTACAGGGAGATGTGTGGACATTCTGTTGTATGGTAAAACAACTGTGAGGGGGTTTTGTTTGATACCTTGCTTCTTTGTTTTGGGTTTCCTTTTTCCTTTTCCTCTCCAGTTCTTGCTTCTTTATTAATTTTTTTTTTTTTTTTTTTTTTTTACTTTTTAGGTTTTTTTCTACTCTCTTATTCTTTCCTCTCTTTCTCTTTTTACTTTCTTTCCTCCCTATTTTTTTTACTTTCCCTTGTTTTCCCTACCCCTTTTTTCCCCCTCTCTTTTTCTCCACTTTTTATATGGCATATATAAAGTAAGTGCCTGTATATGTACAAAGGGAATAAAAATGTACCACTGCTTTAAATTGAATGGTACCATTCATAGCCTGGTTGGGATAACCCTTAACAGAATTGTGCTTAGAAGATTCAAACAAAACTAAGTAAATATATTAGCAGGCCCCGACAACCTCACAGCTTCCCTCAATCTCTAATGATACTTCCCTCCCTCTATCCCTCCTTTTACCTCCAGAAATATTCTCTCAAATCTCAACACTAGCACTTTATTGCAGCTCTTAAGGAATTCCAACAGAGCCAGACAGCCTATCTATTTTTTTAACCTATTAACATTTCTCTTATCTCCCCCTTTTCTTAACATCTTACTGACTTTCTGATCCTCCTCATTTTTCCTTCCCCTCTCCCTCCATATCTCATATTATGCTAATAGCAGAATAGTATAGTCTGTAAAGGGCACTAATAATGGGGCAAAAATCTCAAAATAGGTTTTAATGTTCATGATCTCTGTCTAGTTGGGTCTGTGGATGCTGTTATAATAAGCAGGAATATTGTTCTTACAACTCATGTATGAGGTCTAACCCAATTAAGCCGAATAGGTTGAAGTGGTAGACACTGCCTCTTGACAAACAAAGCCAAGAGTACAACACTGGAAAACAGAACTAACTAAAGAGATCTTCATACCAACAAAATCTCTTTATTTTACTTCAACACTCAGAGCTGGCATGCATGTGCACATGCACACATACACACATGTGTGCACCCCCCCCCCCCCGCAAAGGAAGAACATGACAAAACAGGGCAATGAATGCATCCAAAGCAGGTCCAAGGGTCACTGATACAGATGAAATCAAACATCAAAATGGCAGACTAGCATGAAATGATCAAGGAAAAAGTAAAGAAACTCAGCTAGCTCAAAGATGATGTAACCAAACAGTGGAATGAACAAACAGGTAAATATGTTTAAAGGTGAGTCAAATAAGAAATTATAAAAGCAAACCAAAACCATTCACCATGAATGACAAACTTACCAAGGATTTGGAGTCCATGAAAAGGTGCCAGCTGAAATCCTATAGATAAAGACTTCTGAATATATGAACAGCAGGTCACCAATATGAGCAGAGTGTCAGACCTCAAGGAAAAATCAAAAACTTTAAACTATATACTCAAATATATATTAAAAACAAGAGAGAAGGAAAACTGACCCAATAACTAGTAGATGACACTAAGAAGACTAACCTAAGAGTAACTGCAGTTAGAGAAATATTAGAGGGCAGCCTGCATGAAATAAAAAATCTGTTTACAGAAATCATAGCAGAAAACTTTCCAAGCAAGGGGAAAGAACTCAATGTGCAGGTAAGTGAAACATACAGAACTCTAAATAATTACAAAAAGGGAAGCAACTATCCATAACACATCAAAGGCAAATCCCAGAAGTGTAGCACAAGAACAGAAACTTAAAGGCTGCCAGCCAAAAGAAAAAAAAAAAAAAAAAGATAAACCCATTAAGATTACAGTAAACTTTTCAACACAAACTTTAAAGGCTGAGAGAGCTTGGAATGAAATGTATCAAATCCTAAAAGGAAACAACTTTCAACTCAGACTAATATGTTCTGCAAAAATGGACATGACAAAGAATATCTTAAGAAATTTATGACCACCAATCTAGCACTCCAAAAAGTTCTCAAGTATATCCTATATAGACAGAAACAATGAAGCCAACATTGCCACAAAGTCTAATGGGATGAATACATCAAGAAGGCTGAGCAGTTACACAAAAAGGAAAAAGGGAATCAACAACCAAAAAATAATACAAATACAGGAATAAATTAATATCTTTCAGTAATAACTCTCAGTGTGGAATGGCCTCAACTCCCCCAATTAAAAGGCACAGATTGCAAGCTGGATCAAAAAAACAAATCTTAATGTTTTGCTGGATACAAAAGACACATTTTATCTAAAAAGAAATTCATAGATTAAAAACAAGGGATGAAATACAATATTCCATGCATCAGAATCCCCAAAGCAAACAAGGGTAGCAGTCTAATTTCAGACAAAATGGACTTGAAGCTAAAATTGATCATAAGAGGCAAAGAAGTCTCTATATATTAGTTAATGGAACAATTCAACAGGAAAAAATAACAATCATAAACATATACACACCAAATACCAGTGAACTCAACTTCACAACAAACACTACTAGATAGAAAATAAAAACAAACATTAAAACATTCATAGTGGGGAACCACAATACCCCACTTTCACAAATATACAGGTTAACTGGACAAAAAATCAACACAGAAATATCAGAGCTGAACCACACTTTCAAATAAATGGACTTAATAGATATCTACAGAGCATTCTACTCTATTACAACAGATTACACATTCTACTCAAAAGCACATGGAATATTTCCCCAGACAGACCACCCACTAGCCCATATAGGGTGCTTAAATAAATACAAAAGAATCAAAATTATCCCATATACACTATTAAATGACAATGCACTGAAACTAGAAATCAATGGTAAAAAAAATAAAACCACAGAATTTTTATAAACACCAGAGCATTAAATAACACACTCCTGAATACTCAAAGGGTTACAGAGACACCAAGAAAGAACTTAATTTCTAGAATCAAACAACAATGCCAGTACAATATACCAGAACTTATGGAACACAATGAATGTAGTCCTAAGAGGGATGTTTACTGATGTGAATGCTTACATTAGAAAAACAGAAGAGGATCAAATAAATAACCTAGTGATGCACTTCAAAGTCTAAGGATCAGAGAGGAAACTAATGAACTTGGTATCAAAAAATAAACAAAACAAACAACAACAGAGAATCAATAAATCAAAGAGTTTCTTCTTCCAAAGAATAAAAAAAGTAGAAAAACCCTTAACCAAACTTACCAAAAGAACAAAAGGAAAGACTAACATCAAAAGCAATTAGAAAAGAAAAAGGTAAAATAATGAACATTGCCAAAATCCAGATAATGAGTAACTACTGTGAAAACTTTTACTCCAACAAACTGGCAAACCTAGAAGAAATGCAAAGACTCCTAGACATAGATGAATTACCAAAACTGAACCAAGCAGGCATAAAAACCCTGAACAATCCAATAACAGACAATAAAGTTGGGGTAACAATGGAAAACCTAGCGAGAAAGTCTTAGGGGCTGAAGGATTCCCTGCTGAATTCTACAACAAAATCTGAGAAGATATAATGCAATTATTCCTCATATTCATTAATGAAATTGAAAGGAAAGGAGTATTTCTAAACTCATTCCTGGAAGCTAGCATTACCCTGATTGCAATGCCAGATAAAGACCCAGTTAAAAGAGAAAATGAAAGACAAATTTCTTTAATGAACGTAAACATAAAAATCCTAAAAAAGACACTGGCCAACAGAGTGCAACAAATCATCAAAAATATTACATATTATGACCAAGTAGGCTTCATCCTAGGGATGCAAGGATGGTTTAACATATACAAAACAATAAACGTAATACAACGCATGGCAGAAACAAGGACAAAAACCATGTGATTGTCTTAATAGATGCAGAAAAAAGCCTTTGACGAAATTCAACATCTATTCATAATTTTAAAAAAAACCCTCAAGGAAATGGGTATAGAAGGACCTTATGTTAATCTGATCAAAGCTACTGACAAACCCACTGCCACAATCACACTAAATGGGGAAAAGCTGAAAGCATTCCTTCTAAAATCAGAAACAAGACAAGGATGTTCACTATCACCACTCCTGTTCAATATAGTACTGGAAATATTAGCCATAGTATTTGAGCAAAAGAAAGAAATAAAGGGAATAAATATAGGAAAGGAAGAAGTCTTATTATCATTATTGGAATGTGACATGATCCTTTACATAGAAGACCAAAAAAATCCACTAAAAAGATTCCTCAAGTTATTAACTAAATTCAGCAAACAGGATAAAAAAAATCACCAGTGTTCCTATTCAATAATAATGAAGTCACCAAGAAAGAAATTAGAAAAACAGTAACATTCACAATAGCAACAAGAAAAATTAAATATTTAGGAGTTAACCTAGCCAAAGAAGTAAAAGACCTCTGTGATGAAAACTACAGTACTCTAAAAAAAAGAAAGCAAAGAGAACATCAGGAAACAGAAAGATATACCTTGTTTCTGGATATGCAGAACCAGTATTGTCAAAATGCATATTCTACCAAAACTAATATAGAGCAATCCCAGTCAAAATACCAACAGCATTTCTAACAAAAATAGAAAAAAACTATCTTACAGTTTATATAGAACCAGAAGAGATCCAGAATAGCAAAAGCAATCCTGGGCAACAAAAACAAGGAAGGCATCACAATCCCAGATTTCAAATTTATTACAGCACTGCAGTGATAAAAACAGCATGGTCCTGGCACAAAAACAGACATACTGATCACTGGAACAGAATAGAAAATGAAGAAACAACCCCAGGCACATTAAGTCATTTTATCTTTGACAAATGGGTCAAAAGCATATGCTGGGGGTAAAAAAGCCTCTTTAATAAATAGTGTTTGGAAAACTGGTCACACACATTCAGAAGATTGAATCTAGACCCGTATCTATCATTAGGCACCAAACTAAAATGAAAATGGATCGAAACAGAAGCAATCTGCTGGAAGATAAAGTAGGTAAAATTTTCATTACATAGGCACAGCAAAGGACTTTTCAAACAGAACCCCAAATGCATAAGACATACCATCAGAAGTCAAAAATAGGATTATATCAAATTGAAAAGCTTCTAAAGAGGAAACAATCAATAGAGTGAAGAAACAACCATCAGAATGAAAAACAAAATTTTACTAGCTGCTCCTCTGCCTTAGGACTAATATCTAGAATATATAAAGAACTAAAAGTAAAATAGCTTCCCCCCAATAAACGACTCAATTAAAAATTAGGCAACTGAAATAAAGACACCTCTCAGAAGTACAAATGTCTAATAAATACATGAAAAATGTTTAACATCACTGGCCATTAGAGAAATGCAAATAAAATCAACACTGAGATTGTGCCTCATGCCAGGAAGAATAGCTATCATCAAGAAATCAAGTAACAGCAAATGCAGAGGCTGTGGGGGAAAAGGAACCCTTTTACACTGTTAGTGGGAATGTACATTAGTACAACTGTTATGAAAATCAGTATGGAGATTTCTCAAAGAACTAAAACTAGAAATTCCTTTTGACCCAGCTATTCCTCTTCTAGATATCTTCCCCAAAGAGTCAAAGACACTGTGTTACAGTGAAGTATGCATATTCATGCTTATAACAATGCAACATATTTAAGTTAAATCTTGGAAGCAGCCTGTATGCCCATCAACAGAAGAATAAAGAAAATGTGGCATTTATACACAATGGAGTACTACTTTGTCATAAAAAGGATAAGTTTGTGTCATTTTTAGGACAATTGACTGATATACCTTGAACCATTATGTTAGATGAAATAAAGCAGATGCATAAGCTTAAATATCACATAGTTTCTCTTATATGGGAAACTCAAAATGTAAATAACTAAAGTAAAACGAAATTAAAGGTAATAGAAAATAGGGGGCTAAGTCTTTTGCAAAAGACAAGGGGACTAAAACATGGAGGGAAGGGGAAGAGAAGGGAAGAGAGGGCTTGAGAAGAAGAATTAACATGTGTCATGTTATGGATCAACTCTCTACAAGGACTGTAATCACTACGTACTACCAATATTTATGAGTAAAAAATTAAAATATGTAAGAATCAACACACTGGATTATATTAAATTAGAAAGCTTCCACAGAGGAAAGGAAAAAATCAATAGAGTGAAAACATTCAGAATGGGAAAAATATTTTTACCAGCTACTCCTCTGACAGAGGACTAATATCTAAAATATATAAAAAACTGAAAAACATCAGGTGCTCCAAAATAAAAGACCCAATTATATAATTGACAACTGAAATACATAGATACTTCTCAGAAGAAATTCAAATGGCTAATAAATACATGAGGTACTTAACATCTCTGGGAATCAGAGAAATGCAAATGAAAACAACATGAGATTTCACCTTACTCCAGAGATAATGCTGTAATCAAAAAATCAAACAATAACTAATGCTGGTGAGTCTGCAGGGTAAAAGACCTCCTCTACATTGTTGGGAGTATAAACTAGTACAACCACATGGAAACCACTATGGAGAGTCCTCAAAAAACTAAGCCTACAAATTCCAGTTGATCGATCTATTCCCCTTCTAGATATCTTCCCCAAAGAGTTAAAGGTATTGTATTAGGTTGATAATATCATATCCATGTTTATACCAGTACAATTCTGCTCATATATATGTGTGTATTTATGTGTATGTAAATATGGAGAGAAAGAAAGTATAAATAATTTTTAAAAGAAAAGAAAAGTCAGACAATAGGAACTATGGAGACAGAGCTTTTGCAAATGGGAAGGGGATCTACAGATGGAGGGAGAGGGTAGAGAAGGGAGGGGAAGGGGTATAAAAAGAATTAGGGTATAGTAAGTGCATATATCTACTCCCTACACAATGCGAGTAAACATTATGAACTGCAAATATGTCCTAATAAATGATAAATAAATATGAAAAATTAAAACAGAAGTAAAGCTTATAGTATAGGTATATTTATGTAATTATTCTAAGTATTCTTACACCTTAAAATATATAACATGTAATAAAGATACAGTGAATTCTTAAATTTAAAAAAATTTATTACCATAAAAGACAAATTTTCATTAGTCCTTCTCAAAATTCAAATTGACTATGAAAGGTAAACATTTTGAATTAATTTAGGACATCAAGGTAGCCACAAAAAACACAACTAAAGGCACAAAAGTGGGCTTCCAGAACTGCTTCAGAAAGTGGAAAGAATGATTAGATAAGTGTGTTTGAAGGGAGGGAGAGACTTTACTGATGATACTGGCTATGGAGCCAGCCTAGGTGCCCGATTAGCAGAACTATGGATAAAGAAAATGTAGTATATATACACAATGGAATATTATTCAGCCAATAAAAGGAACAAAATCATGTCATTTGCAGGGAAATGGATGGCAAAGGAGATCCATTGGTGAGTGAAATAAGCCAGACTCTGAAAGTACTGTATGTTTTCTTTCATATGTGGAATTGAAATAAAGGAATGAGAGAGAGATGACATGAAAGTAGAAGTAGGACTATTAGAAACAAGGAGGGAAGAGAGAAAGGCAAGGGGTTATGAAGGGAGAACAAATGGATATGGGTATGAAAAAGATCCAACTATGTTATAAGCATGTACAAATCTGCCAAAATAATCATTAATCCATAACTAATACACATTAATAAAATTGTTTTGAAGAATCTTCTCCTAAAACCTTTACTCTGTATTTTCTCGGGAGTTCTTTCCTTCTGCAGTTTCCTTTTGTCTCGCCTCTTCTTCAGCTGTGTTCCTTTTCCAACATCTCTTTATTAGTCAGATCCTCAGGAACCACAGTAGGAGCTCTTCAATGTCAATATGATCTACATGCATCTTAAAGTCATTTGCCATTTCAACTGCAGCTTTGCTGAAATTTTTAACCTCTTCATTGTTAGCAAATCCTTTGAAGTCATGGGCAAACCCTTTGAATGTCTTCTTCTGCATAACATTCATAGCACCCAAGGTGACATCTCCCCATGCCAAGGCAGGTTCTTGATGCATTCAGATGTTGCAGTTCTTCCAGAATTGCATCATTGTCTTCTCACTGTCTTTCTTGGCTGCCCAAAGGTCCTTCTCAGAGAGTGAAACTTAAAGCCTGGTGTAACTCCTTGATCCACTGGTTGGATCAGACAGGCAGCATTTGGAAGAAGAAATAACATTTCAATATTAGGATGAAGATCATCAGTAAAGGAAAGATATATGTAAGCATTATCAACAATGTGCAAAATCTTGAAAGGTAATTTTATATTGCTGACATAGCAATTGAACAGGACATCTTACAGAGGCGGTGGGTCATGACTTGTTCTTGCTCAATAATGTATAGACAGTGTTCACTTGTTGATATGCTCAAATACTCTGCCATTCTCACTGTGTCAGGTGACAAAAGGTTTCAATTTGTGTACTACAACATTACTGCCAAGCAAGGCTGCAATCCTGTCCTTAAAAGTCTTGAAACTGGTATTTAATTGACCCCCTCTTTGGATAAAAGTCCTCTCAGGCATCTGTTTCCAGAAAGGAGATTTCACCCATAGGTATCATAAATAATCTAGAGATGATTTAAAGTACATGAGAGGATGTACACAGGTTATTACAAATACCATGGCATTTTATTAAGCAACTGGAGCATTTGTAGACTTCCATATCTGAGGGCATCCTGGAACCAATCCCCTATGGATACACAGGGAATACTGTATAGTATTTGAACTTTGACATCATAATTCTTTAATACATTTCAATGTTATAAATGGTCATCTCCTCCTCCTCCTCCTCCTCCTCCTCCTCTTCCTCCTCCTCCTCTCGCCCCCACACAAAATCTGTGGCAGTTGGGGTGGAACATCAACTTGACTGGCTTTGGGATCTGCCTGGGTGATTAGTGGAGTGGACTTCTTGGTGTGTCTGGGTGGGTCATGGAGGCATGGCCTTGGGACCTATGTCTGGTCCTTTGCCTCTTGACAGTCTTCCACTGCTCTGCTTCCTGGAAACCATGAACTAAACATTTTATTCCATACATACCCTACCACCATGTTTCTGCCCTGGAGCCAGCTGACCATGGACTAAATTCCCTTAAAACATGAGCCAAATTAAACCTCTTCTCCTTTAAATTGAGGGTGTTAAGTATTGTGCCCAGCAATTAGAAAGCTGACCAAAAAAATAATCAAGAAATTACTAGGCTTCCTGCCAGGTTGTTATTCCAGAACTAGTCTGTTTAGAATTGTTCCTTTACTTAAAATCTATATAATCTGGAAATGATTATAGAATTCAGTAGGACCTCAAGCCCCTGTAGCCATGTTAAGGGGGATACATGTATAAGATTCCTTTTTCATAATGCCTGATGATTTGGGGAAAGAGTAAAGAGAGCAAATACTTGGCCCTCCAAAGATTGAATCACTGAAATTGAGAACCCAGGGTTGGGGTGGAGGAGAAGGATTTCCTTAATAATCTCTATCTTGTGTAAGATAGCAAAGGTAAGAAAAAGATGAGTTGTTATAGAAAAACAGTATTTCCTACCACAAGTGGCCACTGGGTGAAGGTATATGTACAGCTAGCTGTAAGTCCACTTCTCCATCTGGGTTGAGCTCAAAATACAAGCCCTGGCTGTCAAAACTGGGAACATTTTCAAAGGCTCGAGCCTAAATAGAACTCATTTTGTTATTCTCAATTCAGAATTTAGAGCATATTTATACTTGTAGTAATGTCTTAACTGGATAAATAATAGCATCTCCTAGTTGTTAAAGATATTTGAATGAATACTTGCTTTCAACAATGCAATAACACATCCTTCTCAGCATATTGTGTTTTGATTTTGATGAAGAGTGTGATTAAACCCCATCTATCTCCCCTAACTTGATTAAGAAGAATTGGCCATGAGATAAAGGTCCAGAACAAAGATACATGCATCTCTAGTGGAAGCTGCAGGTCATTTTCTAAACAGAGGAACATACGTCATGGAAACAAATGGAATCACAGCACATTCCTGGGAAGGCTGGAGCCCAAAGTACTCAAAAGACCAAAGTTTGGGTCTTTCCCTGTGTGGTGGAGTTGCCCTGGTAGGAGTGAAGGCAAGTAAGCGGGGAAGCGCTAGAACTAAATCAGAGGCTGTCATTCTCCGCTGGGAGAATCAACTCCAAAAGGCAACATAGTTTACCTGTGATCCAAGAGCTTTGCATCTCTACTCATCTCATAGTATGCAGTCTTTCAACTACGGAGTTAGTCCTGGCAAGTCAATGTTTCTCAATGAATTCAAGACAAGGTCTTTTATTGATGGATCAACCAAAAACATTAATTCAATACTCTAACAATGAAAGTTAGCACTAAGTGTGATGAGCACTCTGTGTGATAATATGTCTCAGTTCTTGTCTTCCCAAAGCTGATACTTTAGTTGAGGTGACGATCCTCATATTTATCTCCCCCACTGAGACGGCCAGACTTGTAAGAGGGCAGTGTGTCACTGAGGATCAATATCTTGAGGATTTAAGAAATCCCACCAGCAACTCAGCCACCAGATTAAAAATAAGGTGTTCGGAATCAGACAGATGTGGGGTGTTTCCCACTTTTCACTCCCGAGTTGTGTAATCTTAAGCAATTGCCTCAACCTCCTTATGCCTCTATTTCTAAGCCTATAAAAGAGGATGAAAAACCTGTATTTCTATAAGGCTTTATCACAAGGCCTTGCCAAGAACAGGCATTCAAAAGATAGTAACTATTACCTTTTCTAATTTCAACCCTCACTAGAAAATGAACTGGGTGTTTTATATTTTTCTCCCCACCCTTCCTTCTCCTCCAGGTGTTTTGTTACTGTGCTTTGTGTTTTTCTCCCCAACATGAATCTGACAGCTTATTTCCATTGAAAATGTGTCTACAGCCCCAGATGAATTCAGAGTACCTCTGGCTGAGAAGGGCAGCTCTGGTTTCTGAGGATCCTGATACACTGCACAGGAAGCCACACAGATGAAGGGTGTGGAGACCCTGGATCTAAGTTGTCACTCATCATCGTAAAGAACACACTACTAAGCTCCTTGGTCACTCTTCAATTTTAGTTTTTCCACTTGCCAGAGTAGAAAAACAGAAAGAAAATTTCTCTTGCTGATTGTCAGGTATTATGATAAGCAATTCTACACACACCCTCTCATATATTTCTTACTATAACCATTCAAACAAAAGTTCTGTCTCTACTTTACAGATGAGGCAACTGAGGAGAATGAAAGCAGGTGCCACAGTCTTACAGCAAACCTGAGTGACCCTGTGAGAAGATTACAAACTCAGGCTTAGCTCAAAGATATCCTCACAAGTTCCACTTTGAATGAGCAACTCAGCACTTTTTGGCCTCAATGTTCTCATCAGCAAACTGGGCTTACCAACACATGTATTTTGGGCTTGTCAATAATCAAGTGAAATAATTATTATGCATTAAATGTCCAGTTTAATTCCTGGCTCACAGTTGATGCTCATTAGCTATGAGGATAATCAAGTCCTGATTTGATGTCAAAATGCAGTGGATGGCTAGGGTATGTGGGAAATTTCCAAACCTAAACACCATTTCAGGGGGATATATAGGCCCAGCCAGACTTCTTTGAAGTCCTTGATATCATCTCCTATTCCCTTGACTTTAATCTTCAAAGCAGATAGGTTCTGTAGTAGTTTCTGGAACACAAAGGAATGGTTGGTCACACAGAAGCAAAAACAGCCTTGAACCCAATTCTCCTACCTTTCTGTGTTTACTGGTTGATGTCAAGGTCTAATTCCTAGCTGTTCACAGGAGTGCAGATGGAAAAAATAGCCACAATGCAAGGCCTCCAGGTTTATCAGGGCCATGAGATTCATTCATTAAAGAGCATATTTAATGAACATCTACAATACGCTAATCACTCTTTTATATATGGAGTTATATTTGGAAACAAGATAGACTAAGATCCTGACATTCAGGGAGCTTGCAATCCAGAAGATAAAGTCATACACGCAATAAATAGTATGGATAAGCAAATTACATAGTAGGCAAAAGAATAATCAAAGTGCTATAAAAAGGGGGCGGGGGGAGAGTGTAGGGACTGGGAGCCTGAGGGGTGGAGTAGACTGTGACAGCGTGTGTTAGTTACTTTTCTCTCATTGCTGAGACAAACTACCTGACATCCAAAGTTAACGGGGAAAGGGTTTATTTAGCTCACATTTTGAAGAAGTTTCAGTCCATAATTGGCCGGCTCCAAGGCACAGTAGCACATGGCAGAGGGGCAACAGTTCATGGTGGCAGAAGACAGCAAAAGGAACAAGGGAAAGGGGAGGAGCCCTGAAGAGCATCTTTCTGCCCCTTTTATTTTATGCAGATCATTTAGGGCAGGCAGGATTCACACCCTTAATCCTAGTGCCTTGAGCCTAGCATTGCACCAGAGTAAATTCCAGAAAAGCTCCACCTAAGACTGCAAGAGGCTTTAGGGGGACATCAAGACATAAGTCATAACACAGTTCTAATTTGGTTTCCAGGGAATTTTACCCAACTGGCAACATAATTAATATCACCTCAGAGATACTAGCTCTGAGCTAAATGTGCAGATGCTTTATGCTGTTTTCTGTGAAAAGTGGATTGAAATGATAATTTAAGAATAATTATTTTAACTGATGTTGCATATCGGAGATGCAGGGAGCTCATTGGTGGAATAATACATATTTGTGATCAGGGATGCTCAACTTTATTTCAATGCATTTGCCATTCAAGTCTCTTTTCTGACCAGAGGTAACCCTCCCAGAGGACCATGTGCTCTCCTTTGTTCTCTTGTGATGAGCAGAAAACATCGAAAGAATCAGTGAGAAAACTTGAAATCATCAGCTAAAGACTAGAGAGCTTGGCTAGTTGGCTAGAAATAGCACCTTTGTCCTTGTAGCTCTGACATGTCCATATGCAGAAAGAAGAAGCTCATGACAAAAGTCCACTGTTCAATAGTAATGGAGAGATCTCACTTTCTAATGAAATAAATGATATTATGTACAATGTTTTGCAATCAATTCATGGCCTGATGATATTGAAATCATTAAAATGGATGTGACAAGATATTTAGTTACCCAGAAAGATGATTAGAACATACTGTACAGTGGGGAAACTGTATGATGTATGATGTTCTTTTTTTTTCAGACAAATAAAAATCTTTAATGTGCATGCATACAAGCATATGAACATAAGTATAGATAAGTACGTGTCACTAAACAAAACATATACCCATCAGGGATGGACCAATTCAAGAAGTTTATAAGAAATGAATAGCAGCTATGCCTTAAGCTTATTCCCTTTGTGCTTCACATTATTTTAAAAAGTTTTATTATTATATACTTGAAGTACATAACAAATAAATTCATTGTGGGGAATTGCTACATCATGACATATCGCATCTTGATCCTATACTTTCACTTCCCCTCCTGCCCCATCTCTCCCTATCACCAGACCCCTTTTCCCATTTCTACAAAGTTTATCTCCCTATTTCCTATCTTCTATCTTCTATTTTGCTCTTTAAATTGTTTATACCTTGAGTTTCCTCATATAAGTGAAACTATGTAGTATTTAAACCTTGGTATCTGATTTTTTCACATTTCTACACATGTGACTCAAAATTATATTCTTTTTGGCTGAGTAGTATTCCACTGTGTACATAGGCCACATTTTCTAAAATCTAATCATCTGTTGGTGAGTTACTTCTGACATTTAGCTGTTATGAGCTGTGTGGCTATAAACATGAATATACCTGTACACTGTAATATGATATCTTTAACTCTTTTAGAAATACAGTGAGAACAGGTAGAGCAGGGTCAAATAGAATTTCTATTTTTAGTTTTTTGAGGAATCTCTACATTGATTTCCATAATGGCTACACTAGTTTACTTTCCCACCAACAGTGTAGAAGGGTTCCTTTTCCCCTACAACTTCTCCAGCATTTGTGTTTTGAGTTCTTGATGATAGCCATTTTTTCTGAAGATGGAATCTCAATGTTGTTTTGATTTGCATCTCTCCAATGGCTAAAAATACTGAACACTTTTTTCATGTACCTACGAGCCATTTGCACCTCTTTTGAGAAATATCTACTCATTCCAATCCCCCCCCCCTTTTTTTTTTTTTGTACCGGGGATTGAACTCATGACCTTGTGCTAGCAAGGCAGGGTGCCTGTGCCGCTGAGACAATTGCTTTTTTAGTAGTTCTTTTATTTTGGGAAGGTCTAATTTTTTGAGTTCTTTAAATATTGTAGATATTAGTTCTCTGGCCCAAAAGTAGCTGGCAAAAGTTTTTTTTTTTTCTCCACTCTCTAGGTTGTCTTTTTACTCTTTTGGTTTTCCCTTACTGGGCAGAAGGTTTTTAATTTGATATAATCCCATTTGATTTTTGGTGTTGTTTCTTGTGAAGTTGGGGTTCTGTTCTGTTCTTCCCTATGCCTAAGTCTTCAAGAGTTTGCCTATTTTATCTTCCAGCAGATTCAGTGTTTATGCTTTTATATCTAGGCCTTTGATTCATTTTGATTTGATTTTAGTACAAGATGAGAGATATGAGTCTATATTCATTTTTCTGTGTGTGGAAAACCAGTTTTCCCAGGATCATTTGTTAAAGGGGTTATCTTTTCTCCAACGTATGTTTTTGGACCCATTGTTGAAGATCAGATGTGATAGATCTCAAGTCCCCTAAATACCCACGCAGGTGGGAAACTGGCAAGGAAAACATTCAATGGCAGAATATCTGAGGATTATGTTGCTGAAATACATGCAGACTGCTGTGCTCATCACGATGGGAAGTATTCTGATGCTGGTCTGTTAAAACTGTATGCAAACTGTTAAGGACTATGCCAAGAGATAGCATCAGCAAGTCCATGTTCAAACAAGTTCCTAGAGGTTTCAGTTCAGTCCATAATAGGCTGGCTCCAATGCAGGGTGGCACAGTGGCAACAGTTCATGGTGAACCAATGGTAGCAAAGCAACAAGGGGGTATGATGTTATTTCTTGATACTATTATTTATATGTAAATGCAGAAAACTAAAATATTAACAGAGGTTACCACTGGGTAGTGGATACATTGATTCTTTTCCTTTTATAAAAGTAGCATGTCATTTTTCAATAAGAAAAACAATAAAAATGATCTTGCAAACATAACAAATCCAATTACCCAAAGATATATCATCCTGTTCTCACAGAAAGACTTGAAATCCCTTTGACAGCGTTAGATTCACCTCCATTCCATTTTGCATGTGTGCAGCTTTGGGAGGAGGCTGCATCAGCGATGTGCAAATGAATATTTAACAACTAGTTCTCCCAACAACTCCAACACATACACACATGGGAAGAAGCCTTAATTTTTAGTGTTCGCCAATTTTTATGATTTAAAACTTCCCTCCATGTCTAAGTTCAAGATACTAAAGTCAAGTCGCTGAACATGGTGCCTCATGTACCATAATTAGGAATTCCAGACTATTAAATGAAAAAAAGAAACTTCATAAGAAGCTTACAAGAGAAGTTATTTATGACATAAACAGAAAATGTTCTATGTCACTGCAGGGATATTTGAGATGATTTGTTTATAGTTGACACTTGAAAGCCTTCACACACTACTCCAGGTCATCACTGGTTGCACCTATATTCCCTGAACACAGAAAGGCATGCAGCAAAATTGGTCCTAGATCACTGTTGACTCAGTGATGCTCCTCTTCTCTCTGAGAAAGGAAGAGGCAGATGCAACCACTGCTTGTCTTCTTCTATGGCATGATCTTCTGAGAGCCAAAGGGTCCTCTGCCAGCAGAAAATTTGCTGCTCTAATTCTTGACTAATTGCTCTTGCAAGATTTTCTTTATACGCTTAACAGGATGGCGATTCAGATTCCAATTTTAAAAAATGAGCTGTCATTTCCAACGTTTAATGGAGTTTTCAGAGGTTCTGTCAGAAGAAAGGAGATCGCCCACTTGAACACAGCCTTGAGGTGCTTCTGGGTGGAAATGGAGCTTAACCACATGAGAAAGGAAATAGCCTGTACCTTGAAGCCACATTATTATATAAAAATCACAAAGTGATGATCCATGCCTTCAGAAAGCATTTGCTGTAGATGGGGTAGGGGGCATACCAAAACTTCTGCACTTTGAAATCATAACCTCAAGGTATTGACATGAGCTACAATGTCAAGAAAATATCAGCACAGTCTTCCGAATAGTCCTATGAATCAGTCATTGTTACTGCTTCTGTTTTATTGACAAGGACATGGTCTGGATTTATAAAAATAGTAAGAGTGAAGGACTGGGGATTTAGCTCAGTGGTTCTGCTGCCTGCCCCACAAGCACAAGGACCAGAGTTTGATCCCCGGTACCAAAAAATAAAAAAGACAAAAAAATAGTAAGAGTGGGACTCTGACTCCAACCCAGCTCGGGCTGGTTCTGACCAAGTGGATTCTCAAAAGTGGACAGTGCACTGCACCCGTATTGTGGGAGCCAGTCCCTGAAGGCCCACGTGAGAATGTACTGTCACAGATACTGCTTTGGTTTTGTAAAATTCACTGTGTTTTCCTTCTGATTATAGAGCTTAACTTGATCTTTCCAGATTTCTTGAGATAGCTGGAACTATAAGATTAAGTCTTAGATGAGTTCAGAATGACAGCTACTTCTATTTTCAGGTCAATCTTCCATTCACGCTTCTTCTTTCATTGTGACTTTGGAAAATAAACTTTAGCATGGAGGCACCACAACATTGAAAGACCCTGAGTTTCTGAATGACTTACTTACCTATCTCACCAAAGCTTTCCAGTGAAAATGAGAGAATGTGGCCAGAATCTAGTTTCACTTAGATATTTTCTCAAGATAGGCTGCAGAACCCAGAGTGTAACCCATATACCTCTATTATAACACTTACTGGGCTCATTGCAATTTACACCCTGTGTGTCCTTCCATGTGCTCCGTACAGTCAGTGCTGACCTCTGGAGCTAGTCTAGGATGAACTTTGGTTGACATGCTGATGGGACTTCACACAGCCTATAAATGTTTGAAATGAAAGACTATCAAGAAACATCACAGTATTTTGTAATCGTTACAATGTTTCTTTCTAATGGATTTTTTTCTTTTTGCGCTCTTCTCCAGCACTCCGACCCATGTGGTCCCTTTGCTATGGATCACAAGGTGGAAACTCTGTCAGTTGAGATTATAAAACAGTGTCTCATTTCTCCTGGAAGAAATTGCATTTGCAAGCTGACTGAGGAAGGAGAGACCTCCACTCCTGTGAAGGGAATCTTAATAGTATGAGTTGATTAAAAAACAAATAAATAAATTTGGGGTGAGGAGACATGGCACAAGACCCTCACCTGTGCCTACATATCCATTCGTTGGCCACCTAGAAGCCATTCCTTTGGGACATGAGAGCACTTTATACTCACTTCCAACTCCACTCCATTGTGCTTATCACTGTTGGTGACAGTGTCTTTCTCTATGTATATTCCAAACCTACATCGTATATATTCATAATATAGTCAAATGGTAATCTTGGAGTGATATAAAGAGCTCATTGATATTTCTGTTCTCAAATTAAACTGAGAAACAAGGGAATTGGATCTGGTTTCCAAGGAACATTGGGAAGGTGGCACTGTATCACCTGCTTATCTCACCAGAACATAGGCTCCCTAAGAACCACGAATGTGCATTTTGCTCATGCTGTCAACCTGCACCTGGCCTGGGCTATAGCTATGCTGTGGGTACTGGATGGGAAATTGCCCTCATGCCTGGACCCAGGCTGTAGGCTCAGCCATGTGCTCTTTAGAGGAGAGAAAAATTAACACAAGTGTCCCACTGTGCTGAACACTTGAAGGTTTTTTCAGAATTTACAGTCCTCCTGTGAAGAACTTCGTGTTACTCCTCATTTTCAGGTGAGGTGGTGGCTTGCTAGTCCTAAGTGATGAAGCTGGAATTTGACCAAGATCGTGCCAACATCAGGGCATTTATTCTTTCCAACAAACTCCTCTCCTTTCACTCCCCAGTTGTCACTTCTGGACCTTCCTTCACATTTCCAACTTGTCACTGAGGTCAGAATAGAGCAAAGGCTGGAGGTCAGTGTGCAACCCCATCTGAGATGCTGGAGCATGAGCTTTAGGGGGCCCAGTCCTCACTTGAGACCCCCAAGACAGCTTCTGCCTCAGTGTGGGAGGGATTCATACATTCTCACTAGCACCTTTGCTGAAAGCAGAGAGTGAGGAGTGGAAAAGCAAGGTGAGAGCACAAAATTTCTTCTGAGTCTATCGAGAATTAGGATGCCCTGAGACTGGTGAGCAATCAAAAACACCATAGAGCTTTTTGAAGAAAGAATCATGTCATTTCTATCTATTATCACTCTTTCCAGGCAACCCTCCCTCCAATTCCTTCCCGCTATTTATTTCTTACATTATTTCTGGCCTTCTGCCGGGAGCACTGTGAGACAGCCATTCTGATCACACTGATTGGAGACCACTGTGTCAGGTCAGAAAGCCAGAGACTAACAGACCACTGCCTCTGTGGCTTTTCCTGTCCCCTGTAGCTGGTCAGCATCCAGTCTCTGTGTGTGTGTGAAGTGGGATTACACTGATCTCCTTTAGTATTTCAGCCTGGCTATCAGAACTCAGAGTGAATATTCTAAAAATCTCTGGTGTCTATTCAAAACCTATATCTTATCTATTCATAATATAGTCAAGTGATAATCTTGAAGTTCTGCAAATGAAGAGCTCAGTGTTATCTGTTCTCAAATTATGCCAAGAAACAAGGGAATTGGATCTGGTTTCCGAGGGATATTGGGAAGGTGGCATTTTTGTTTTCTGTCCTCCTCTTGCTCTGATTTTTGTTGTTGTTGTTGTTGTTATTGTTTTTATTTCAGGAGCATTTAAACTCTTATACGAAAAGAAAGTGTATGATTAATGATTTGCCAGTAATAAGATAGTCAGAGGTCAACTTCCTCGTGGGTTATCCAGAAGAAACAAGAGAGAAACTCTATGAGTTAATAAAATACGAAAGCCACAGATTCACCACATTCCCTGGGGGGAATCTGAAAAACCACCCTGGCCCTTTTCCCAGCTCATTTAAAAGTGAGAAGTCAATGGAATGATACTGTTTGTGCCAAGCCGTAATAGTGATAAATTATGCATGGACATTTATTATTTCACAGTCCCTCCCCTCCCAGTCAATCAAAGCCCTAAGCAGACTTTTCTTCCTTGTGCTTACTGTCCCCAGCTGACGATCCCAGTAGGAAATAACTGTGGCTCGGGCCCATCCTCCTGCAGAACAGAATCTGAGGGCCCCATGTACTCCGTGTACCCCACAGGCCACATAGAAAGATGATGCACCCTGCCAGGATCTGCCCCACATCTCCATTTGACCAAGGAAGCTCTTCCTAGCAGCATCCTGTGGCAGGCAGCATCCTTTCATGGATTTGGCCAAATAGGAAAATGGACTGAATTTTCTGTGAATGGCTGGATATGGCCATCCAGGAAGAGGGGAAGGTAATGCTCTGAGCTCAGAGAGTGAGAAAGACAGCCTGAATAAAGTGTCAGCCAGTTTGCTGCCCACGGATCCACACAGTATGGTTGTCTTTTGGATGAGCAAACCCCAGGTCCTTTCCTTTAGTATTGGGAAGACTGGTTGGCTTGGACAATCTAGCTTGGGATTTCCCCAGCAATAGCTCAAAGAACTCACTCCTCCAGGTGCCAGAGGGAAAGACAAAGTGTTCCATGAGCAATACATTCAAGAAATAATTGTTTCAACAATAAAACTATTTTTTTGCATATGGTTTTTGAGACAGGGTCTCACTATGTAGTTCAGGTCGGTCTTGAATTGACTATGCAGCCCAAGCTGACTTTGAACTCATGGCAATCCTCCTGCCTCAGCCTCCTGAGTTCTGGGATTACAGGTGCGAACCATTACACCTGGCTAGTAAAATGTTTTTGAAAGCCAAAAGCATATATTTATAAATGATGATTCTCCAAGAAGGTGGTGGTAAGGAGGGGAACAAAACTAATGATGATTCTCAAACATAATTGACATAGAATTGCTTTTCCTATATGATTCCTATGAATGTCTTTCAGAAGTAATTTTCCATGGAGTATACTTTAAGAGCTATTACACCAAAAAACTCAATTAATGAAAAATATTCAGATTAAGGGTTTGGATTGTCTTGCTAACTCCTTGATAAGGGTCACTTACTAGTTGTGTGATCTTAGATAAGTTACTTCACCACATTCTTTATTTTCAAAATATTCTGATTATTGCTGCAAAGTCCAGGGTTGGCCACGCTTTAGTATCCTTAAGAGTTCATGAGAGTTTGCTCTCAGAGATCACGCTTTAAGCATAGTGGAAGAGACATGGTCTTTGAAGTCAGAGGGTCATGATTTCAAATACTGGCTGCTCTAGCTATATGCTATTAGGCACATTACTCTGTGCCTTTGTTTCTCCTTTGCAAAATAGGAAGATTTTAATTCATTACAGGAATGATTTTAGGATTAAATGAGTCAGGTAAGCATCTCAGTACAGCATCCACCTGCGTATGGCAAGCATTCTCAAACATTACCTGTTCCATCATCTTCATCTTCATTATCCTCACCATCATCACAACCATCGACTCAATTGAAAAACACTACAATCACACAGGCTGAAAATTATTACAGGTGGAATGTTAAGGCGAGGAGAGGTTAAACAATTTGTTTAAAGTCATAAACTAGTAGGACATAGAATATGAATTTGACCCTAATTCTATCTGGTTTGAAAGTTTCCATATTATGAGGACATTTAGTGCTAAAAAACATCCATGTGTTCTGTGTATTTCCCAACCTCCCTTATCTTATATTTAGAGTCAGGGATACATTGTTTACTATTTAAGAAGAGCAGATGAATGGCAAGGGTCCAGTGGGTACCAACCTATATAAAAGCAAAGTAATGGAAACAAGCCACTTGTCTATTAATCAGGTGTTAACACTAGAATAATATGTACCTGTTAAAATGAGTAAACATGAACCCATTTATCAATGGGGCTAATTAAAAACAATTATGAAAAATGGGAAAGAAGGCATAAAGTATTGGCTCAACTTTGTGCAAATTTTTAAAACATTCTGTATAGATTTTTATGGATACATACATACACACAGTAAAACCGCAAAACTACTCATAGGAGGAATACTCATGAAGTACAAGGACATGAAGAATGTGAGGAGAGTTCAGAGTAGCGCTTTAACTATGTCTGTAACATTTCATTTCTGAAGGAAAAGAGACATCTGAAGAGAATTTACAGTGTAAACCATGGCAAATTCACGTGAGGGAGACGCTTGTATTATTTTCTGAATGTGTTTTTTTCATGCTATAAAATATTAAAATAAGTTCCAATGATTAAGAAATTAAGGGGAACATAATATCCAGGTCTCTCTGAGTTAAGCAAGGTTTAAATGAAATACTATAGTTCAATTATCTTGCACAGTATTTGGCATTAGGCTCAGAGAAAATAGGCTCCCTTCCTCTCAAATTCCTGACCCCATCTTTATACTTATGTAGTGATTTATGGTTTACAAAAAGCTTTTCCATCCATTATTTCATTTTTTCTTCTTAGCCAGTCACTGAATGGAGGAAATATTCTTTTTCCCATTTTAAGATTCCCGGGTCCAAGAAATGAGTAGAAGTGCTTCATGGCAGAGTAAGGGAGGGATCTGATTGCCCGATATCCTGCCCTTGATTCCCCTGCCCCCAGCTCTCCACGATAATTTGCCAAGTGCCAAAGGAAAGGCATCTTTCTGCAGTGTTGCTCTGATACGCTTCACTCGTAGGCTGTGGAAGAGAGCTGAATTAGAAAGAACAGGGTTCTCTCCATAATTCCCTCACGGCAGATCCCCTAAGCCACCTGAATGCTCATATTCATAAAATATTTCAAGATTCTACCTGTTCCACAGCAGTAACCATTATTGTTTTTGAAATCTGTGAGGATCCAGTGAAATCACATGTGTATGTGGTTTGGTAATAATGATGCTGTTACACAATGAAATGCTGTAATATGAACTCACATTGTTATCATTTCAATGGGTTGTTGGACTGAATGCTCAGCATCTCCTCAAAGTTCAGATCCTTCCTCAAGTTCAAAGAAACACAGGAGAAAGGGGAAACCTCTAGTTCTTTCAGAGACAGATCTGAGTAAAAGCCCGAGGGGAAATTTCTAACCACAGAGCGCCAGTTCAGCTGAGCCTAGAGAACACCAAGCTGTGTTCAAGTGTGTATGACTTGGGACTGCCATGATGTCTTTTTCAGTAAGTGGCTTCAATTTATTCACATTGTTTTCCATGCTGTAGAACTAATTTCTAATTTACAATATTTGATATGATTCATTAATCTAGAAAATTAGTTTCTGGGGGAACATAGTGTATGTTTCTGAAAGTTAAAATCCAACTCTCTGTGTTCTTTTGTTTGCCTTCAAAGAAACTTTTAGGTTTGTAAATGCAGAACAAATTAATTTGGCAAAATAGTTGTTTCCACATTTATGAAATTACATGTATGACTTAGCTATCATGGGATTCTTTAGGAAGTACAGCACCAGAGAGCAAGAGCAGAAGAGCTCATGAAAAGGGAAGACAGCATTAATTCACAGTGGGAGCAGCCAGGGCAACCCACTGTGGAGAAGGCACTGGCCACAGGGAAACCTCCCTCCTCGGGGACTTGGAAGCTGCTATCTGCAATGAGTGACTTCTGCCAGCACTACAAGGATGTCACTGTGCTTTTCAAAGCAATCCTTTAGTGGAGAATCAAAGTGAACTAGGAGATTTCTAGTCATGACATTAGCTGAAGCAGTTGGTTATATCTGGAATCTCTAACATCCGGGGATAAGAGCTTAGGTACTAGCCAAGCTTCCTCGTCTAAACTTTCTCATTGTTAAAAAGACAGTAATGATGTTTCAGTAGATGATGTATTGTAAGAGCTTTGAAATGCCTAATATGTAAAAATGTACATTGATATTTCCTCTGAGAAATAGTTTGGAGACAAAAATATACTGACATCTACATCTGCACCATCATCTCACCTGCAATTCTGTGCCTGAATTTACTCAAAGCCCTTGCAGTGATTGTTTGGGAGCAAGACAAGGGGTTGGGTAGAGAAGGAAATTATTTCTCATTAATGACGATAATGAAAAACAAACCTTGGGAGAAATTCATAATATTGTAGTAATTTCTGCTTTATAGGACAGTGGATTTTATTCGAACTGACCTACACTAATCATAATCCTCCTGCTCCTCACTATGTGCCTCATATCTAAAACAGCTCTTTCTGAGCTGTACGTCATAAGCACTAGTCCGAACTAATTGGGAATTACTTGGAATTTTTTTTACAAATGATTCACTTTCATGAATCTCCTGTTTTCGTTTCTGGAAATAACTACTTTAATATTAGAGAAACTAGATTTGCTTATAATTAAACTTCATTATTCATTCAATCTAAGCATCCATAATTTTCAATGCTCATATTTTATAGTGATTTGTTTTCTTTTAAGGGTTGAATTAACTTTATCAGTTATCCCTAATGTTCAGTGTAAGTCTTTCTCTTTATTTTCTTTCCTGGTAAACCATACTTCCATTCATATTCATTTTTATGAATTTCTATTTGATTATATTTATGTAAGTTTTCTACTTTAAAGTATGTGTGCTCAAAAGACTCTAAAGTTTTATGACTTTTTCCCCCTTGACCCTTTAATGGCTTTACCTCTGTAACAAATCACACCTTTAAATAAACAGCCATTTATTAGCTCAAGATTTTGGAGTGGACAACTTGGGCTGGGCCAAACTGGGAAGTTCTTATGATCTTAGCCAAGCTTGTTAGGACATCGCCCATCAGCTAATGGTCAACTGATATGGTTAATGAGTTTGATAATTAACTGGCTTGCTATGAGGATAACTGAGGCAAATGTCCTTATCCTTCTGTAGGCTAAACCAAGCTGGCTCACACTTAATGGTCTCAGGGTGTCGAGGGCAGCCAGCAAATGGAAGCCCAATACATGTACACTTTCCCATCTCTCCCTGCTTGACTACAGCCAGTCACATGACCAAACGCAGAGCCAGTGTGAGAGGGAACCAAAGGGAGAAGTGAATAAACTGGGGGTTGGGGTTGGGGGGCATGACTAGAGCCCCGTACCACAGGCAGCAAATGCTACATCCTTACGTTGTTCTCTCCTTCTGAACGGATTCCTTTCCCGCATGTTCCTTTCCTAGAGAGTTTTCAGAGGAAGTCCTTATATATAGTCTTCCATTCTGGTCAAAATCTTCATTTCTTATCATCTCAGCCTGATCCCAGGGATCTAGGCACCTTGAAATTGGATCAAACGTGAGAGATCTTCCTAAAGTATCCTTAACTGGTCACTAATCACAGGATCACAGAGATAGTACATGAGTTCTGACATTTCAAACCCAAACCAGTGGTGTCTCAAATCACATGCACTGAGGAAAGAAGACCTGACACACAAACAGATCATTCGTACTCTTCAAAAGTATTACAGATCCTAAGTCCACTTTGTTTTTCTGATGGATTGAACCGCTTATATCCCAAGACATGGTTTGCTTATTTCTACTGGTTTGCAAATGATAGATGTGTTTTTAGACAGATATTGCCAGATTCCTTTCCCCCAAAGGTGCGACAATTCACATTTCTACTGGCAATCTAGGAATGTTTGCTTAAATTTTCCATCAGGAAAGGGTAATGCAGGCTTTTACAGTTGCTGTCAGTTTGATAAGTATGTGACATTTCATTATTATTTTAATTTGCATTTCTTTCACCACCAATGTGATTGAAACATTTTAAATACTTACACCAGCCATTTGGAATTAATTTTCTTTGAATTATTTATTTATAATTTTGGTCCATTTTTCTGGCCAGTGGTTTCTTTTTTTTTTTTGTCCACTGCAAGAACTTTTTATATATAAAGTTGATAATTTTTCATTGACTGAATTGCAATTTCCTCCCAACTTAGTTTAATTTTTTGCTATGTAGAAGGCATTTTAAAAATTATGTCTACATAAGCAAGTATGTTTATTTGTTTTTAAATGTTTTTTATTAACCCTTATATGTGTTACAAGGTTTCTCCTGGCTTTACATTACACATATGTATATAATACCCTTGTTTCTTAACTAAGAATTTTATATTTTTGTTATTTACATTGAAGTCTTTCATCCATCTGAGATTTAGCTTTATAGAGGATTTAGGAGGGCCCAATGTTATTTTCTTCATTGTGAATAACCAGTCACGCTATCACCACTTGTTTAATGATTCATCCTTTTCCCGTTGAATCAAAATAGCATCTTTAACATCTACTCCATTTTAATCTATTCTGGGATTTCTTTCTGGGTTCCTCATTCTATCTGTTTCTCTGACATTTTCATTTTGATTTGATTATGGTAGGCTCTAATATCTGCTAAGCCAATCCTCCCACGGTTGTGTTTCTACGGAGTAATATGGAGCAATTTTTATTTCACATAAACTTCTAACTAAAAAAACTTTTGCGCCACTAATTCCTGAAAATTTGACATTTTATGCAGTTGTCTTATCTGAGAATATGCAGTGCATTTTCATTTGTTCATATTTTTATACCCCTTAATAGCCTTTTGTACTTTTCTTCACATAGGTCCTGTGTCTTTCTTATTAAATCTATGCCTACTAACTTAATAATTTCAATAGTGCAGATAATTTTAAATCCTCATCTTTGGAGCTTATTTCTAGAACAAACGAAATTCATATAGCAGAGTTTGGAGGTAATATAGCATAATGATTGAGACCGTGGATTTAGGGTTAAGATTGCTTCAGTTCAAATCCTGACTACCACTACCATCTAGTTGGTCTTGGTCATGTTATTAACTTTCCTCTTCCTTAGTTTTCTTATGTGTCATATGGGTAACCCTAATAATGTGCATTTAGGAAGAGATGACTAGCATCCACCCAAGAGCCCTCTACCTCTCCACAGTGAAGAGCAACTTCTGGGAACTGGCTGTCCAGTAGCCCTAAGAACTATGTTCCTCAGATTCCCTTCCATCTCCATGGCTCCAAGCAACTGAGTTTAGGACAACAGGAAGTGGCAGTACTGTTTACTAGGGTTAGGCTTACTCAAAAATATGCCAAGTTTTCTCATCTATTCACCCATTCCATATTAATCTCTTGGGAGTCTTGAATTAAAGATGGTAAAACCTCTGTCACTTTGAGCTTCTTTGAATGACTTCATGAAATGAAGTTTGTTCCATGCCACCCACCTATGGAACTTTATTTGAGGGAAACATTGAATGAACTACACTAGGCCACTGAGTTTCCAAGGTTTGTCGCTTAGTGTTGCTCTGTAGGATACATCACGGACATTAACATGATGATAATGATGTGTGTAGGAAGATAAATTATGTTATTATTATTAATTATATCCAAGCATCTACAAAATGTACTTATTAATTTTACTTCTCATTTTTATCTTGTACAGTCACTGCAGGTTTTTGGATATACAATCATATTATCAGCAAGAAAAGAGATTGCTCCATCTCTTTCAATGTTTATACCAATTACATTATTTTCTTATCTTATTGCATTTGCTCAAATTTCCAAGACAACGTTGACTAAAAAATCCTGATAGCAGGGATTCTATTTGCTTCCTATTATTAAATATGGACTTATTCATGGAAATAATTATGGACTTACTCATTTACTCTAAGGCTATTATATACTATTAGGTTTTGGTAAAAATTATATTTAAGTTGCTTCATTAAATTGTTTCTACTTTACTTGTTAATTTCTAGAAATGATGCATATTTTATATTTTATCAAATGCCTTATCTGTATCTGGATATATGTTTATATATATATAAATGTATATAAATTCCCCATTAATTGATTCAAAATTTTTTTTTTGGTACCGGGGATCGAACTCAGGTCCTTGCGCTTGCACAGCAGGTGGCAAAACCACTGAGCTAAATCCCCAGCCTTCCATTTATTAATTGAAGTAATGAATTATATTGAGAAACTTTTCTGAACTACTCACTCGTTCCCTAACTAAATCTTCTTAGTCATCTCGTAATATTCTTTTGTAATATTACTGAGTTGGATTTGCTAATGGCCTATTTAGAATCATAGTATTGAAATTCATCATTAAGATTAGCCACAGTGGGCCAGGGATGTACCTCAGCAGGTTGGCCCCTGCCTGGCAAGCATGAGGCCCTGAGTTCAATTCCTGAAACCCCCCAAAAAAATTAAGAATAAAAAAAGATTGGTCATAGTTTGCTCCTTTGCTGGGTATGAATATAATGTTGATTTCATAAAATGAAGCAGACACAGTCTACATTTTTCTAAAAAGTAATGTCATTCTCTTAAATCTCTTTAGAATTACCTCAATTAATTTAGAAAACATTTTTGAATTCATCTGGTCTTGGTGAGTTTTCAGTGGTAGTCTTGCATGCCTTACTGATCTCTGTGGAAATTGGTCTATATAATTTTTCTACTTCTTCATTCATTTTTGGCACATCAGTTTATCTGTTGAAATCCGTAGCTTAATGAATCCATTTTGGTTGTCATTGTCATCCAGTGGCTCTGAAGTGCTGGACACCTACTCTACCTGGCCTCCTTTCTGGCCCCTGAGTCCCCATAGTTGAGTTATTATTTTATTGTTGGTTTCCATAACTCAAGTTGAGGTAACAATTCAGCTAGAGATGGAAAGTAACACATTTTGTGCCTGCTGGCTCCTGCATCCTGTATTTCCTTAATCTCTCTGGGCCTCAGTGGCAGAGATGTCTCACCCAGTTGCTTAATTTTGCTTTAGCTTATGAGGAATGAAGATACCAGAAATAGTCTTGTGTTACCTGTAGGCTTACAGTTCTGGGGCTGAGCTTTCCCTAGACTCTACAACATTTCAATCCTGAAGATCTCTAAGCTTCTACGCAGGCTCTGCATAGAGCACACCCTGCTGAGATTTTTCCAGTACTCAGAATTTCACAGCAGCCTGAACCAACTGAAACATATGCCACAATAAAAACTAAGTTTATGACATGATATGAAGGTAAAGTTTTATATTCTGTAGTCAACATCTATAGACACAATGAGAAGTTCTCATATTGCTTTTGATTTAGCAGGTCCTCTTGATATTCCCTATCAAAAATATGGAGAGAGGGAGGTGAGACATTCACTGAATAACAACTTCTTTACATACACCACATACAATCTATACACTTTAATCCTAAAACACTCTTTAAAGATAGGTAACACATTATTGAATAATTATTGAATAATAGGTAACACTATTCATTAAAACTGTGGGTCAGTGAAGTTAAACTGCCTAAACTCACATATCTCAAAAGGTAAATCTACAGGCAATACACAGATCCATAGAGGTCTGAAGTCTGTGTTTTCTTTATTTCATTACTTCCTTCTTCATTGTTTCTATTTATTTCCAAGTGGATCCAGGCAAAAATTCATGTACAGTCAAGGGTCTTGGACATCTTGATTGTTTTTAAGATGCAATCCACAAAAACACAAGACATCTTTGCCTTACTTAAGCAAAATGAAATTTGTTGAGGAAACTGAGTATTTGTCTAAAGTAAAAGCAGCCTGTGAAAAGTCTGGTGCCAATGTTATGATGCACACTTTTACAAAGGTTTATTTTCCCTTTGATGTTGAACAACTTCTTGTGCAATTCAAACTGATTAGCTTGTTCTGTCAATTTTTAAAGAGATTTTTAATAGCACATAATAATGGTGCATTATCACTGAGTACAATGTGATATTTTGATACATATAAACACTAACAATCAAATGAAGGAAATCGGCATGTCACTTTAAACATTTATTACTTGTCTGAGGCATTCAACATCTTCTAGCTATATAGGAATGCAGGTGTCTCTTCAACATACTGATTTCCTTTCCTTCAAATGTATAACCATGAGTGGGGTTTTAGACACATGTAATAGTTTTATTTTTAATGTTTTTGAGGAATCTCCTTATTTTTTTCTATAATTGGTGCACTAACTTACAATCCTTAAACAGAACATGAGTTGGCTATTTTCCATATCCTAATACTTATTGTTATTTATCTCTTTGAGAATAGTATTCTGAAGTGAAATGCCATCTAATTGTGATTTTGATTTGTATTTCTCTGATGATTAGTAATGCTGAACATTATGTAATGTACATATTTTCTGCTTGTATGTCTTCTTTTGACAAATATCTATTCAGGTCTTTTGCCTATTTTAAAAATCTGGTTATTTTTTGTTTTTGTTTTGTTACTGAGTTTTTAGCTCCATGTATACTTTATACATTAACCCCTTACTATGTACTTACTATGTTGTTTTTAAGTATATTCTCTCATCTTGTGGTTGTCTCCCATCACCTTAATATCTCAAGTCTCAGCAGAGGAGGAGTCTTCTGGGCCAATGTACCACCCCCAGCACAAAGGAGGAGGCTTCCAGGTTGATGTGCCACCACTCACAGTGCAGAGGAGGAGGCTTCCAGGCCAACATTAAACCACTCCCAGTGTAGAGGAAGAGGCTTCTGGGCCAATGTACCACTGCTCCCAGCTCAGAGGAGGTGAGCTGCACAGGCACCAGCAGCACCCACCCCCCACCCCAATTGAAATGAGAAACATGTAAACAAGCCTCAAAACCAGACTTGCAGATCACCTAAAGAAACACCAAAGGGAAACGAAATACAACACTCTGATACTCAACCACTTGTACTCCCTGAACTGGCAACAAAAGAGGATCTGGAAAAAATGAAATCAGAAATAATTTCTCAGATAACAGCAGAGAATGTGCCCATAGTGCAAGACATGATTAATAAATCTAGAGAGGAGCTGAGGAACATGATGGAATCCCAACATAGGAAACAAATGGAATCCATTAAACAGATGCAAATAGATTTCCAGGACATAAAAACTCCAAAGAAAGTCTACACAGCAGAATGAGCCAATGTGAGGACAGAATTTCAGATATAGAAGATGAGATTGCAATTAGTGACCAGGAAAAGAAAAATTCCTTTAAAATTGTTAGGGACCACAAAAAATCAATCCAGCAGCTGCTAGATGATGCAAAGAAGAATAACATAAGACTGATTGGAGTCAATGAAGAAACAGGAGAGTGCAGATGGCATAAAAAAACTGTTCACAGAAGTAATGCCAGAAAACGTCCCAAAGAGGGGAAAAGAACTTGACATACAGAGAAGTAAGGCATATAGGAATCCAACTAGCCTTGATCATAAAACATCTACAAATAGGCATATAATTATTAAGGTTCCAGAAGCCCAACAAAAGAACAAAGTTCTACAAGAAAAGAAACAAAACCCATACAAAGGAAAGGCCATCAGGATCACAGCAGACATCTCAATGCAAACCCTAAAGGCAAGAAAAGCTTGGAGTAATGTATTTCAAGCCCTAAAGGTAAATATCCTGCAACCCAGATTGATGTACCCTGCAAAATTATCTTTCAAAATTGATGGAGAAAAAAGATACTTTCATGACAAAGAGCACCTTAGGAACTTCATGAATACCAAACCAGCACTCCAAAAAATTTTACACAATATCCTAAGAAAAGACAACAAGGATCACAACCCCAGGAAGCAAAGCAGAATGAATCCATCAGGCACAATAAGAAATCAAATGCAAAGGGGAAGAATCCAACAAAAAGAAAAAGTCATGACAATGCTAAGTCAATACATTTCAGTTATAACCATCAATGTTAATGGTCTCAACTCACCAATCAAAAGAAATAGACTGGCAGAATGGGTCAAGAAGCAAAACCCAAGAATATGCTGCATACAAGAAACACACTTAATTAAAAAAAAAACCCATAGACTGAAAGTTAAAGGGTGGAAAACAAAACTCCATGCGACAGGAACCCACAAAAAAGCAAGAAGAGCTATCCTCTTTGCACATCAAGTGGGTTTCAAACCAACACTGATTAAGAGAGACGAAGAAGGACACTACATCCTTGTAAAGGGAACAATCCAAGAGGAAGAGATGACCATCATAAATATCTATGCACCAAACACTAGTGCGCCCAACTATATAAAACAAATACTAATGGACATGAAAAGTCAAATATGCACTAATACAATTGTAGTGGGGGACCTCAACACCCCACTGTCACAAATAGGTAGATCAACTAGACAAAAAATAAGTAATGAAATACTAGAACTCAAACTCTTGAACAAATGAACTTAACAGATGTTTACAGAGTGTTCCACCCCACAAAATCAGAATACACATTCTTCTCAGCTGCACATGGGTCATTCTCTAAAATAGACCACATACTCACACATAGAACATGTTTAAGTAAGTGAAAAGGAATTGAAGTTATCTCCTGTATATTATCAGACCATAGTGCGATGAAATTAGAGATCCATAGCAAAAGAAACTGGAAAAATTTCTTAAACACGTGGAAATTGAACAACACACTTCTGAATAACCATGGGTCACAGAGGAAATTAAAGAAGAAATCAGACAATTCCTTCAATTAAATGACAATGACAATACAACATATTGGAATCTATGAGACACAATGAAAGCAGTCTTATGCGGGAAATTCATAGCAGTGAATATGCATATTAGGAAAACAAAACGAGCCCAATTAAATAACCTGATGCTGAACCTCAAGCTTCTAGAAAAAGAAGAGCAGGACAACCCCAAAGCTCATACAATGGAGGAAATTATAAAGATCAGAGGAGAAATCAATGCAATGGAGACTAAGAGAATGATACAAAGAAATCAGTGAAGCCAAGAGTTGGTTCTTTGAAAGAATCAACAAAATTGACAAACCCTTAGCCAACCTTGTCCGAAAAAAGAAAGAAAAGGCCCAAATCCATGCAATTAGGAATGAAAAGGGTGAAATTACAACAGACCCAGCAGAAATCCAGAGGATCATCAATACCTACTTCCAGAACTTATATGCCAATAAGATGGAAAACACAGAAGAAATGGACAGATTCCTAGATAGATATGAATTACCAAAGTTGAATGAAGAAGACCTAAAAATTCTGAACAATCCAATATCAATCAATGAAACTGAAAACATAATTAAAAACTTACCAACTAGGAAAATCCTGGGTCCTGATGGCTTCACCACTGAACTCTAGAAGATAATTAGAGAGGAACTCCTGCCACTACTGTTCAAACTCTTCAATGAAAATGAAAGGAAAGCAATACTCCCAAATTCATTCCTGCAAGCATCACCTTAATCCTCAAAGCAGAGAATGACCCAACCAAAAAAGAGAACTATAGGTGAAGCTAACTGATGAACATAGATGCAAAAATCCTTAATAAGATATTGGCAAATAGAATGCAGAAGATCATCAAGAAAATCATACACTGTGATCAAGTGGGATTCATCACAGGGATGCAGGGATGGTTCAACAAACTCAAATCAATCAATAATACACTATATCAATAGAGCCAAGGACAAAAACCATATGATCATCTCAATAGATGTAGAAAAAGCATTTGACAAAATCCAGCATGCATTTATGACAAAAACTCTACAAAAATTGAAATAAATGGTCTCTACCTCAATCTCATAAAAGCCATTTATGAAAAACCAACAGCCAACATCATACT
Organism: Heterocephalus glaber; assembly: GCF_053883595.1. Lineage (NCBI taxonomy): Eukaryota > Metazoa > Chordata > Mammalia > Rodentia > Bathyergidae > Heterocephalus > Heterocephalus glaber. The sequence continues at coordinate 72,252,749 of NW_028258320.1, read as the reverse complement.
AAATGATCAAAAACTGAAATCCTTTACACTAAAATCAGGAACAAGACAAGGACGTCCATTATCACCACTCCTGTTCAATACAGTCTTAGAAACATTAGCCACAGCAATTAGACAAGAGAAAGAAATAATAGAAATAAAGATAGGAAATGAAGAAGTCAAATTGTCATTATATGCAGATGACATGGTACTCTATGTAGAAGACCCCAAGAATGCCACCAAAAGACTTCTAGATTTAATAACCAAATTCAGTCAAGTAGCTGGTTACAAGGTCAACACACAAAAATCAACAGCTTTTCTGTGCACGAACAATAGACTCATTGAGATAGAAATAGTGCAAACAATTTCTTTCACAATAGCACCCAAAGAATTGAAATACCTAGGAATCAACCTAACAAAAGAAAACAAAGACCTCTTCTCTGAAAACTACAGCACTCTACAAAGAAAGATTGAAGATGGTATCAGAAAATGGAAAGACATCCCCTGCTCCTGGGTAGGAAGAACAAACATAGTGAAAATGGCCATACTTCCAAAACTGCTATATAGATTCAATGCAATCCCAATTAAAATCCCAGCAGTATACTTCACGGGCCTGGAGAAAACAATCCAAAAATTCATTTGGAACAAGAAGAGACCTAGAATAGCAAAAGTAATTCTAGGCAATAGAGACATGGCAGGGGGTATCACAACCCCCAACTTGAAACTATACTACAAAGCTACTGTGATAAAAACAGCATGGCACTGGCAAAGAAACAGACCCATGGACCAGTGCAACAGATTAGAAGATGCAGAAACAACGCCAGACACACTCAGCCATCTCATCTTTGACAAAGAAGCCAAACACCTTCACTGGAGGTAAGATAGCCTCTTTAATAAATGGTGCTGGAAAAATTGGGTTTCAATTTGCCAAAGATTAAAACTAGACCTATATCTCTCACCATGCACTAAACTCAAATTGAAATGAATTAAAGACCTAAAAATTAAAACAGAATCGCTGAACCAGTTGGAACAGAGGTTAGGTAGAACTCTTGAAGACATTGGTGTAGGAAAAGATTTTATGAACAAAACCTCAGTTGCCTATGAACTAGTATAAACAATAAGTGGGATCTCTTCTTATTGAAAAGCTTCTGTACAGCAAGAGAAACCAACAACAGTGTGAAGAGACAACCCATAATGTGGGAAAAAATTTTCAGCTGTTGTCCCTCAGACGAAGGTCTACTATCTAGAATCTATAAAGAACTTAAAAAAAGTCAGACCTCCCAAATTTAAAGACCCAATCCAAAAATAAGCATCTGAAATGAACAGACATTTCTCACACAAAGAAGTAGAAATAGCAAATAAACATATGAAAAAATGTTCAATATCACTGGTCCTTCGAGAGATGCAAATGAAAACCAGGCTGAGATTCTACCTCACTCCAGAAAGTATGGCTGCTGTCATGAAATCAACCAATAACAAATGCTGGTGGGGCTGTGGGGAAAGAGGAACCCTGCTCCACTGCTGGTGGGAGTGTATACTGGTGCAACTACTGTGGAAATCAGTATGGAGATACCTCAAAGTGCTAGGACTGGAAATCCCATTTGACCCAGCTTTCCTCTGCTGGGTATCTTCCCCAAAGAATTAAAAGAATCATTGGACAGTGATATATGTGCACCCATGTTCATAGCAGCACAGTTTGTGATAGCTAAAACTTGGAAACAGCCCAAATGCCCATCAACTGGAGACTGGATAAAGAAAGTGTGGGGTTTTTAATAAAATGGAGTACTACTCAGCCACAAAATGAAAAATTAGAGAGACTTATTGCTAAATGGATGCACATTGAGGCGATACTCTTAAGTGAAATAAATAGGGCACACATGTGTAAATATCAAATAGTTTCTCTAGTGTGAGAAACTGAAAGTGTAAATAAGGACTAAAAGGTATAATAGATAATGTGAAATAGGAATTAAAGGGGCAAAGGGTAAAGAGAAGTGGGAGGGGTAGGGGCAAGGAAAGAAGGGAATGGAATTAATATGAGAAAATTAAAAAATGGAAACAAAGTTTTTGTAAATAGGGAGGGATGGAGTGGTTGAAGGGAGGGCAGGGGAAGTGGAAAAAAAGTAAGAACCAAGAGAGATTATGCAATAGTGAAAATTTCCATTGATGAATGTCATTATATTAGGTCATTAAAATAAAATTTTAAAAAAATATCTCAAATCTCATGATAAGCAGCTACAATTCATGAATAACCGAGACCTGAGTTTTACCATTGTCCTACAAAAGAATACTTTGCAAATCTTATATGGAGGCCCCATCTTTGCCTATTACATATACTGGTTTCATATATATTATTTTAATAAGGTGTTCCACAAATTTAGAAAAGAGGTTGTAAACCATTATTTGAATGAAGAAGCAGAATTCACATACTGTTTGTCAGATTTTTTAACACTGGATATGGGAGAAGTCCTGATAATACATCGGTGACAAGATAGACGTGGTACCAAGAACAACCTCTTTGGGCATAGAAACTAGAAACTGAAGAAAAGTGTGAAGGTAAAAGGATTGAACCTATTTAGTATAGAAGGAAATTCAGAACTGAGTATATTAAAGGGGAAAATTATCATTGCAAGCCCATTTGGACCATAAATCAAGGTGCTCCATGGAGTTAGCCTAGTTTTGACTGAACTTTCTTCTTTGCTTGAGTGTTTATTGTGTTTAAAATACATGCATGGCTTTATAGAGGTCATAAAATCAGTCTCATCTTGGGCTTCTCAAAGCTGGACGTAAAATGAATGCAGAGGATAAAGATGAATCCCAGGAGTGCTTGATGGAAATGAAGGATCTTCCCAAAGAAGAAGCATAAACAAAAACATGAATAAGCAACTACGAGGCAGTATGGCCTTATGGTGTGAAGATGGTGACATGAAGTCAGGGAGAAGAAAGGTATTAGATCATGAAGGGCCCTGAATGTCATGTAAAGTGTGATCCATTAGGAGAAGAAAGGAAAAGTCAAGAAATCTGCTCAAAATTGGCCAAGTCCTTTTAGATCTCTTGATATGCAAATGTCCTGGTTATCCCCTGCCCCCTGGGAAATTTCTCATCGATTTCTGATGTACCCTGGCATCATGATCCCATCTTCCAATAAAGATGATTCTAATGGAGGAGGCTAAAATATTTGGAGATATAATCATTAGATCCTCCTTGCTTATATCAAAGCTGTGGCCACTCTAATATAGAGCTTGGTTCTTAGTCCTGTGTTTCATTACTATGACATTTCCATCCTGGCCCAGGGACATGGCTCTCATCTGTCCCTTCCTACCCTTCAAAATACTTCTGACTGTGTGGAAGGACATTTACAGTAACCCTCAGCCTCCTACTTTACTTGGATCTCAGAGTTTGACCACGGAAGTCAAACCTAGCAAACTCCCTGCTACAGGAGGCCTTAAACTATTGTTCTGCAGAAGATACCTTGAGCTTTTAATCCCAATCTTTTTCTAGCCATGGTATATTACAAAGAATTCAAATGTTTATATTTTTTTAGAAAAGGAAAACAAATTATGTTTTCCACATGTCACAAAGAAGTAAAGACGAAAGATAGGAAAGTGAGAAGATTTCTTTACTATGTTTGCGGTTTTGGTTTGCTTTTGTGACATCATTTCTTAAGGCTTGACCATTCAAATTTTCTGTCTGTTCTATACATCCCTGTAGGCAGCAAGTCTACAGAAATAACCATGAAAGCTCCCTGTAGGTAGCTGCAGTTGGCAAAGTTTCCTTTTACAAAGTAACATCTGGATGTATTAAAGCCACATTTTCATTTCCTACCAAGATAACTTATTTTGAAAGATTGGGAACCTGTGTTCTGAAAAAAGATTTTCTCTCAATAGAAAAGACAGTGTGAGTAATAACCCCACAAAACCAAATAGTTGAGCTGTAAAGTTTGAATTCCACAGAGAGTGATGATTTTGAGAATAAGAGTTTTCAAAGATAAAAACTCTATATTTTCGGTCTACTTTTACCATTCTGCAGCTAAATAGAATTAATCTCAATCATATTTTTAGCAACTTGCTTTTCTCTGTGGGAGACTTGACATTTTGTTTCGTGTTGAGAAATTTTAAATCAACTAAAGTAACAATTAGTCACTATACTTTCATTAATCAACTCATGAAATTTAAGAAATCAATGCATTTAAAATACGTATGCATGGGAAATAATCGTAATGAGATGTAATTTCTATTTCTAGAAACTTACAGTCTAATTATATATACATGTAGATCAATAACTATGACACAAAACAACATACAGGACACTTGAGTGATTTTAATTTATTAAACACTATGTGGCAGATCAAGAGTTAAAACATAAATAGCAAGGAAATTTGGTACAAAATAAAGAAATTGTAAAGCTGGCTGTTATTGGTGCAAGTTGTACCAAAATATGCAGTACTTATACTACTGAAAGAGGCAGCCTCTCCTTTTGCTAATCTAATTTTTTAGAGGAATCCAATAATCTGAATTTTTGTACATTAAATGTCAAAATAATAACCCTATATGAGTATACAATGTATAAGCTAGTGAAACATATTTGTTTGCCACGTTGACCCCAGAGATCTCAGTTTTCAAACTCTGTCTATAGCCTTTTAGACAAGGAAATAATCCTCTTGTAACAGGTAAGAGCATGGGTTTTGGACTTAGGAAGCCATAACCTAACCCTAATCCATTAACTTCTCAGAGCACCAGCTATTAAAAACCAGGTAATTTATAAGGTTCTTGTGAGAATTAAATGATAGAACATCTATGAAGTATTTATTGAAGTGACCAGAAAAGTATACTCATTTAATAATATCTGTCCTTCAGAAACACACACACACACACACACTCACACAAACTCACACACACAGATGATGGAAGCAATGCTTTGGAAAATTTGAGGACAAGAAGATCTGTGGTTTCTGCTATTCACCAGTTATATAATTACAACACTGAGTAGTAATACTCTAGGCCAGTGGTGGTGAACCTATGGCACGTGTGCTGAAGTAGCCTGTGTGTATGATTGAAGGCTCAAAAAGGTTCACCATCACTGCTCTAGGCTGCCTTTTTAAAGAGAGGGTATAAATCGAGTTTATTTAAATACCAATTTACTCTTTACATACTTATATACCTTTTAATACACTGACAGTTACAGAAATATTTACTGAAAAATTTTTACTAAAGTCCACTATATGAAAATTCTACTTTTGTTAATAGTTTTGTCTTTATTTTTAACTGACAATTATTGCATATATTCATAAAGTACAATGTGAAGTTTTGATGCCTGTTTATATTGTGTGATAATTAAATCAAGCTAATTAACATATTTATCACTGCCTGTTTTTGTGGGGAGAACATTTATATTCTTTTAACAATTATATTATCTATTAAATTTGAACTCATAGAATTAGAGAGTAAAATGATGTATCAGTCACCTTCTTGTCACTGGAATTTGACACCTCAAATCAAAGGAGAAGTTTATTTGTTTCAGAGAGGTCCGTCCCTGGTCAGCTGGTATTATGGCAGAAATAGTACAATGGAGCAAAGGTGCTTAATCCTTAATAGTTAGGAAACAGAGCGAGGAGGAGCTGGGACAGAATATACCCTTGCAAGTCATACCCGCAGTAACCCAACGAACAGCACACTCAGCTATGTAGTCATCAATGGATGTATCCACTGTTGAGTATTGTGCCCCTGTGATCCAATCACCTAACAGCCCCACCTCTGAACATAATGAGACTTCTGGGGACATTTTAAATCTGAACCATGACAGGTGGTGGTTCCCAGATGCTAAGGTTGAAGGGTGTGAATCGTGAATGGGAGATGTTATCCAAAGATACAAACTTTCAGTTAGACAAGAATAAGTTTCAGAGATACAAGCACAGCATGGTGATAATAGTTAATAATAATATATATTTCAACATTAACAGCTTCCTATGTATTGGTAGTTAAATTTTGAAGTAAGGCCAAATCAAGATTTGATTTTATTACGTCTGCAGATGTAACATTACTTTACATGTGAAATTTCATCAGGAAGTACATCACATATTTATTTTTCCTTTTGGGACAGTAGCAACCATTGATGTTCAATGGCTGGAGCCTTTATTTAATAGGGGGTGCAGAAGGACGATATTACAATCTTAACATTATTTCTTCATTTGTTAGTGGAAATACTTCAAACAAGAAAATTTCCTTTTAACTATTTTGTTACTTTTATAAATGTCACTGGAAATACAAGATAAATCTTGACTTATTCTTTAATTAATATTTTCACAATAATGGTTTCCTAACATCTCATAAAAGTAAAAACTTGCTTATTTTGTTGTCATAATATAATGATGTCATAAATTTAGATATACAGCATTTAATGCCTTTTAGTCCATTACCCTTATTGTTCTGAATGATGACAATTTTCCTTCTATTTGGTCAGTAGGAGCTTATTCAAACTGGCTACTGGATTTTTGTCATGATCCTTGTTGACTTTGATACCCTCCCTGTTTGCTCCATGATATAATATTCCAGGATCACATAATACACCTTTTGTCATGAACCTAGAAACAGTCACTTCTCCCAAGGCTTCTGGGTCCTTGAACGCAAAATTTGTAGAAACCACAGTTTGGACACATGGGGTGCTCATTTCTAGTGCTTATCTTCTTGTCCCTCTTTTGTCTTCCTCCCTCCATCCTCCTCTTTTATCGTAAATCTAGTGCTAAGTACTTTTTCCCAGGAATACACTAAACTCTTTCAATATAGAGATTTGAAATATATTTTTTAAATTTAGAGTTTTCTTAAATTATGCTTATTAGTATTTATTTGGTTTGATAACTTTGAATTCATCCTTTAATGTCTCCAATAATATGTATATTTTATCCACTTCATATTTTTTCTATCACTTTTACAAATCCTTTTAATGTATTTTTTCTATTTGTTTTTAAATTTTTTAAATGTTTTTCCATCTTCTAGTTTTCTTAAGGAATTATATTTTACATTATTCATGTGTTCCTTCTAGCTTTGTTTTCATTGTAATTTTCCCTTTAATTTTCTGCATTTTATAATCCATCCAATTTCCTTTGCTCTAGTTACATCTTTTCTAAATTTTGATAATTCTGATCTATGTTATTCATTCAGAGCTTCTGTAATTTTCTACTTCAATTTTGAATATTAACTACAATTTTGAATATTGAATAAGTCTACTCTCACATATTTACAAGGGTGATCAAAAATACATGGACGCTGCTGCCAAGTGCCATTCAATGGAAAGGCAGGCTTATAAAAACATTGCGGTGTGTCCTCATCTACCTTATTCTTGTGATCTGGCACTGTGCAATGTCTGGCTCTTCCCCAAAGTCAAAATGACCATGAGAAGTAAATATTTTTAATTGATTTAGGACATTGATTCTGAAAGTGGCAAGAAGAATGAGGTAAAAGTGAAGGGGTATTTTGAGCATGATTAATGACAATGTATCTTTTGCTATAATTCATTTTTAAAATTTAAATGTTTTCTGTATTTTTGATCACTCCTCATATATGAATAAGTCACATATTTAGTATGATTGTTTCAAGATTGATAATAGTTTAACAGCCCAATGGGATTTCATTATATATGTACACCACGGTTTGTTTACCTATTTATCTGCTCATAGACAGTTGAGTTGTTTCCATTTCTTGGCAAGTATAGTTAAAATTGCTATATGCATTCATGCATAAGTATTTGTGTAGACATATGCTTTTATTTCACTTTGGTAGATAGCAGTTGTGGCATGGTAGTGTCATTTTCTAGAACATGTTTAATGTTTTAAGAAATAATCAAATGTCTTTCAAAGTACACATACCTTTCTATATTATTTTTTTACCACATCTTACCAACATATAAGATGGTCAATCAATTTAATTTTAACCACTTTATTGTGTAGTTTTATTACATTGTGGATTTAGTTTGCATTTCCTAATTGACAAATATTGAGCATATTCTCATGTCTCAACTTGCTGTCAATAGTATATTTTTGTGGAAGTATCTTTTCAACATTTTCACACAGTTTTTCACTGAATCTTATGTCTTCATATTGCATTTCAAGTACTCTTTATATATATTCTAGAAACACATTACCATATATGTGATTTTCAAATATTTTGTTCCAGTATGTGACCTTTCCATTTTCTTATAAGTATCTTTCACAAAGCAGAAGTATTTAATTCTAAGTTGTGGATTTTTTTAAAATCTTAAGAGTCTGTGGGAGTATGTGTGTGCACGCATGTGTGTGTGTGTGTGTGTGTGTGTGTGTGTGTCCTATTTTAGAAACCTCTACCAAGCCAAATGTCTCTAATAATTATCTTCTCCTGGGATTTTTCTAAGTTTTCTAGCTTTAGTAAATATACCTGGATCTATGATCTATTTTAGGGTAATTTTATATGGTATAAGATAACTGTAAAATTCATGTTTTTGTATACTGGTTATCCAGTGTTTTCTAGCACCACTCGTATAAAAGATTAACCTTGTCCCTATTGAATTATCATGACTCCTTTGCAAAAACCAATCAACCCTGAATGTATAGGTGTGTTTCTGCAACTCTACAATTTTCTTACCAATATATTTGTATTTTTATGTCAACACCATACTGTCATGATAATTATAGCTTTATGGTATGTACGGATACTGAGTTCTACAAGATATACAGTTTTGTTCTTTATTTGCAAACTGCTTAGATTATCACAGATTTTTTGCTTTTTGATATACGTTTTTAATAAGCCTGATTTCTAGAAAAATTATATAACTTTTGATTATGATTAAATTGAATCTATAGATCAATTGGGAAGAAATTAATGTTTTAACAGAATTTAGTATTTGGATCCATCAGTAGAATATATCTCCATAGTTTATATTTGCTTTACTTTCAGCAATATTTAATGTTTTTACCCAACATTTCCTGCAAATATGTTGTTAAATCTATACTTGAGTAGTTTGTGTTTATTTGCTGTTTAGTTCATGGGTATGTGATGTGCTACATAATACTGCTTTTTAAATTTCAATGTTCAATGTTTCATTGTTATATACATACAATTGACCTTGTAGTCTTCAAACTTAATTAGAATTACCAAATGAGTTCATTGTCTTTTGTAGATTTCCTTGAATTTTCTACATAATCATGTCCTCTATGAGAGGAGACAGATTTCTTTCTTCCTCTCTGTATTCTAAAATCTCTTCTTTCTTGCCTACCTGGTGTTGGAACCTCCAGTACAATGTTGAATAGGAATGAGAAAAGTGGACATCTTTGACTCTTTTAGATCTTAGGGAGAAAGTATTCAATATTTCATCATTACACAATTTGAAGACATCTTTCATCATCTTAAAAATTTTCTTCTCTTTCAGAAATGTTATCATCACTAAAGTTTTTTTCTTCAACATTAATTAAGATGATCAAATGTTTTTCTTGAGTTTGCTGACATGGAAATTAATATTAACTTTAAAGTGTGAAACTTGCATTCCTCAAGTGAGCCATATTGGCTCATGATATACTATCTCCTTTCAGTTGTTATGTTTGATTTCTGACTGTACTGCTAAGTGCTTTTGTATAGCTATTCATGAAGACTATTAGTCTGCATATTTCTTACTTATAATTTCTTGGTCTATTTTTGGTATAAAGGTAGTTATGATGTCATAAAATGATTTTACATTTTTAGATTTGAAGCATTAATAAATGTAATTTTAGAAACAGGATTTATATAAATAAAAAGGAAAGTGCAGGTATTCAGCTTTGAAAAGGATAATAGCAAAAGTAAAGTCATAGGGCTGCTGTGGCCCATTCAGGGAACAATGAAGAAATAGATCTGGCCTATAGGTCTGGAAACGGGAAGAAAGGATTGTGCTGGTTCCAGCTTGATTATTATTAAGTGCACGACTGTAACAAAGGATCTAACTTTGCTAAGCCTCAGTTTTGACTTCTCTAATGAAATGGTAATAACAATTATGCTTCCCAGGGCTATATTAAGGGTGAAATGACACATAAAAGTGCTTAGTACGTTTTAAATTCTCAATGTATGATAATAATGATGGTGGTGGTATTAGAGATAATGATGATAATAGGGCCCGACACTGGGTCATCAATGCCCAGCTAAGGAACAAGGAGTTGGAATTTTGTTCTACATGTGATAGGGAACTGCTAAAGGAAAGTAAATAAATTTCTGAAGATAAATCTGGCTACATCTTCAGAAGGGATTAGGTGGCATACATCAGAGAAGTAGTGAAAAAGTCTGAAACTTTCTCTGATAAAAACTGAGACATGAAAAACATGCAACAAGAAAATAATGTGCATTTTTCTGTCCAACAAGAATACTCTATTTTTATTTTACCTCGAGTTTTGCTCTTGTCGAGAATATATATTATAATCTCAAGGATAGTTTCCCACTGATTCAAAATCAATATCAAATTATCCTTCTCTCTCAGCTTTAATGTTCTTATCCTATAAAGAGTTCAAGTATAAGCAGTAAAATTGAAATGAAATAAATAGAGATTTAAGACTTATTATCAGATGCTTAATCTCCTTGTTCAAACCAGCACTACTGGGACAGAAGGGGGGAGCGCAATCAAAGTTGTACTTTGCCTAAATAGAAAAATTTCCGATCACTTCCTGGCACAGCTTTTGAGGTGTAGCCTTGTGGATCCACACCGAGGATGAGGTCCCAAGTTTGGTAGGACCAAGTACTGAGGCTTTTTTCTCAAGACAGCCCATTTCTCTAGATAAAAAAGGGGAGATGAACATGTGCAGTTTTGGAGCAGTTACCCTAGAACTTCTTTGTGTCAGACAGTCCATAAAAATTTCCAAATAATGGCCATTTTAACTTATTTTACCATCATGGGATGGCTGCTTTGACATCTTTTCCCCAGTAATAGTAATGATATTTTAACTGAACCACCTGCCAATATCCTAGTCCGTCTTTCCACCAAAAGCATACGATTATAAACTGGAAAATTGAAAAATATACAACCTATGAATAGTCAATAGGGTTGGTCTGTATCTAAGACAGTAAGAGATAAATGGTTCACTTCGCCACTCTGCTGTGACATTGTCTTCACAGATGAGATTTGACCTGGCTTTCTTGGGGCTTGGACTGTATCTCTGAGAGATTCTTTCAAGTTTCATCTCCTACAGTCAATACCCTTATCTCAGCCACAGTCAAAGTGAAAAATTAAAGAAGAGACTATTACTCTTGAATTTGGGCCAGGTTTTATTCCACTCACAATTCTAGTACCACCTACTCTACACTTAACCTACATATACTTATTGAAGACTGAATCTGTGCCAGGAATCCTGCTGGAAGCTGGAAAAAATAACAGAGAATTTGATCCAAGAGATGGATCCAGACTTTTTCAGGATGGTAGGACCGGCATTAGCTCAATTACATACACAGCTGCCTGTCCATATCTCCAGGTTCTGCTTTAGCAGATTCAATCAGTCACAGATCAAACATACCCTCCCCCAAATGAGTCTGTATTGAACATATATAGACTGTTTTCTTGTCATTATTCTCTAAACAATACATTATAACAGCTGTTTATATTGCATTTACATTGTATTAGGAATTTTAGGTAATCTAGAAATGATGTATAGCACACAGGAGGGTGTACAACAGCTATATGCAAATGTTAAGTATTTTATATAAGGAACTTAAGCAGATTTTGGGATCCAAAGTGGTCCTAGAACCAGTACCCCACAGGCACCTGAGAGATGACTGAATTTGTCTTAGCTCATTTACTTTTCATTCCTGTTTCCAGCCTTTATGAAGGCAACACTCATAACTCAACAAAGTGTGGGTCTGTAAGGACATCCTGTGTGTTTGCAACAATAATACTTAAGTCTGGAGAACATTCATGTTAGAACAGTTATCCTTTTGCTTGTTTCTATTGTTAGAACAAAAAGTTCTCTAGGAACACTAGTTATTATTGCTCAGTTTAAAAAAGCAGCAGCAGCAGCACTTTCAATAAGCGGGGGAAAGAACAACTCATCCAGAAAGAGACCAGCCTTGAGATTGTGTCTAAGAGCCAACAGCTGCAGAGCTAGGACAGAAGGGAGTGAACAGAGACCCAGTTTACAATAAATCTCAGCAGAGCCTGGCCTTACGGGAAACCTCATGCAACCTGGGACATTATCTAGAACTGCTTCTCCCCATTTCGGGGTAGACAACCTACATCCCAACCTTTTTTGTTAGAAAAATGAAGTTTGGGGTGCAGAAAGCAGACACAGATGGGAAAAGGTAAAAGAACCGTGAACAAAGTGTCATCCGGAAAAAGCGAATTCTCCAGGCTGGGCAGTTTTCAGTTATCGCAGCTGAGGTAGCTGCCAGAGAACTTTCCTCATGGGGATTCCTGCTGCAGAACCCTGGCTACAGGAACACCTGTTTATCATGCTTTGCATCATCAGGAAAGACCTCTGGCTCATTTCTCTTCTCTGCAGTCTTCCCCAACAGTGTAAGAAGATGAAAAATCTTCTTCAGTTTGCTAGACAAGGTTTGGTTTGAATTAGGTCTAAGAGAAAGGCAAAATGATGGCACATTCTTGTCATCCCAGTACCCTGGGAGGCTGAGGCAGGAGGATGGCAAGTTTGAGCCCAGTCTAGGTGACATAGCAAGATCCTCTCTCAAAATCAAAAACAAAAAGTTAAATAGGGTATAGCTCAAGGTTCTGGGTTCAATCTGAGGCACTGGAAAAAGAGAGAGAGATAACTGAGATATGACAGATAGATGGTCATGTGGGAAGGCCAATGAGATTTCTATTTTCTCCTGAAGACAGGGAGTCCACTGCCCTTTGGGTCAAGAACATCCACATGGCTCATAGTCAACACTGTAGTGACAGACCTCAGATTCTAGAATCTGGATCCTCTTCTCAAATCTCCCTTCATCATTTCCTTGCTAGCTGAACAACATTCAGAATTTCCATGACACAATGCACTAGGAGAAAACACTTTGTAACTAAAGGTTGGGCCCACTGAGAACTACCCACCACCCAACCTGGCCCCTCCCATCTGATCCATCAGCAAAGTGCATCAGTTCTAATTTTGAAATATATTTGCTATATGACCAGTTTTCACCATCCTCGTCTTTTCTGCTGTCACCTGAAGAGGGCCCACCTCCACCTCTTTCCAGGATTACTGCTTCTGGCTTCTTATTGGTCTCTCAGTTGTCATGGAAAATATTGTTCCTTTTGAAACCAAAATGATTCCATTACAGCATAAATCTGAGAGTGTCATTCTTCTGCTCCATGCACTGCAGTGATCTCTTTTTCTCAGAAATAGGCTCAAAGTTCTTGCCTGGCCTCAGATGTCCTATGCAAGCCGGCCTTCTTAGCTCTCTGATCTCATCTCCTACATGCTTATACTTTGGTGGATTCATGCCAGCCACCTGGATCCTTTCTTCTCCTTAAGCTTGCCAAACCCCTCCAACCTCAGAACCTCCATGAGCTCTGTTCTGTCTTCAAGGTTCTTTCCCCAGCTATTTGATAGCTAATTGCCTGCCAAAGCAGAAGAACAATGACTTCTGTTATCATTTGTGTCCAAACATCCCCACAAAACCTAATGTGCTCATAGGTGGGGCTTTTCAGAGGTGGCTGGATCTACAGTGTGTGATGGGGGCTCAGGGTGTGTGATTACTGAAGCTGTCCAGTGATTGGCTTAGCATAGTTCTGGGTAGGATTAAGGGTGCCCCACCCTGGATGTGACAGGAACAGAGACAGAAATAGGGCTAGTGTGGTCGCTTGGTGCTTGCTACTTCATGACTACCTTAGCTGAATCCCTCGTCATCATTTCCCCGGAGGATTGCTATGGCTTGATAATCTCCTTGTCCTTCCTGTCAATCTCAATTCAATTAATCTGTCATCCACCAAGATGAGTAGTCTTTTTAATCACTTCTCTCCTCTGTACAAAACTCTCCAGTGGCTCCACATTATGGAACAGTGGATACTGAGCTTGGTGTACTAATCTTTGAGGGATGTTTAAAAATTGTACAGCCTATATTTCTCAACTCTAGAAATTTTGATTCAGTTGGATGATTCTAATGTGGACATTCTGAGGCCTACATTTTTAAAAAATTATTTTAGAGACTAAAAGTTAAACTCCTTACCATGGGTATCTATGATTTCTGTTGTCCACATCTCTTGCTCCTTCTCATTCTGTTATTCTATCTCCCTCTGCTACCCATCATCTTGTCTTCCAGCCATGCTGTACTACCTTCAGCTCCTAGAACCTGGATTGGGGTTCAGAATTTATGTCTTTGCTTCATAATTTTACAATGAAATCTTTCTTCTAAACTATCTGCTTGGTGAACACCTATACATCTTTCTGTATGTGAAAATATTCATGATGCCAACATCTTCCCTGGGTAGAATCTGCTGCTCTCCTCTCATTTTCATTTTATCCTTAGACAGCTCTTTCAGAGCACTTATAACATCTAATTGTGCACATTTGTTTTCTTGAGATTGGAAGTTCCTTGAATTCAGAGACCACATCTAGCCCTTGGCATAGCCATGCATCTGGAATTGTTCCTGGCATACAGAAACTGCTCAATAAATGCATGTGTTGAAGAATAAATACAAATGTGAGAGAATTTAGTAAATTTGTATATTCTTTCAAATCAGATTAAAACTACTGAATAATGAAGAAAAACAAATCCAGTTTTCCAACATGGAAAGTCTTAAAAACTCAGTCCTCAGCTGCTTGGAGCCCCTCAGTTACAGCCATATTTTACTTTTTTTCCCCTTAAATTCTTTTATTGATACATTTTAGGTGCACAATACATTTACATTTATCATGGGGTGCTTCTATCTGTACATGATGTATCTTGGTTCTTATTTTTACCCCATTCCCTGCCCTCCCTTCACCCCCTCCACCCTAACCTATTTACAAAGACTTTGTTTCCATTTGTTTCCCTTTCTCATAATTTTTCCTTTCCCTTCTTTCCTTTTCCCTTTCCCTCCCACTTCCATTACCCCTTTGGACCCTTTTTTCCTATTTCAAATCATCAATTATTTGTTTTAATCATTTTAATCCTTATTTACACTTTCAGTTTCTCACACTAGAGAAACTATTCAGTATTTACACGTTTGTCCTATTTATTTCACTTAAGAGTATATCCTCAACATGCATCCATTTAGCTGAAATGTCTCTAATTTCTCATTCTTTATGGCTGAGTAGTACTCCATTTTATTAAAAAAACACATCTTCTTTATGCAATTTCCAGTTGATGGGCACTTGGGCTGTTTCCAAGCTTTAGCTATTATTAACTATGCTGCTATAAACATGGGTGCACATATATCACTGTGGTATGATTCTTTTAATTCTTTTAGGAAGCTACCCAGCAGGGGAATAGCTAGGTCAAATGGGACCTCTAGCCCTAGTTCTTTGAGGTATCTCCATACTGATTTCCACAGTGGTTGCACCAGTCTGCACTCCCACCAACAATGGAGAAGGGTTCCTTTCTCCCCACAGCACCACCAGCATTTGTTATTGGTTGATTTCTTAATAGCAGCCATTCTTCCTGGGGTGACGTGGAATCTCAGTGCTGTTTTCATCTGCATCTCTCAAATGACCAGTAATGTTGAACATTTTTTCATATGTTTATTTGCTGCTTTTACCTCGTCTGAGAAATGTCTGTTCATTTCAGATGCCCATTTTTGGATTGGGTCTTTAAATTTTGGGGGGGCGGGGTCTGACTTTTTTCAGCTCTTCATATATTCTAGATAGTAGTCCTTTGAGGAACAGCTGCTAAAATTTTTTTCCCACATTGTAGGTGGTCTCTTAGCTCTTTTGGTGGTTTCTCTTGCAGTGCAGAAGCTTTTTAATAAGATGAGTTCCCAGGGCCAGGGATTTAGCTCAGTGGTTTCAGCACCTGCCTTGCAAGCACAAGGTCCCAAGTTTGATATCCTGTTCCAAAAAACAAACAAAAAAGTAAGATGACATCCCAGTTGTTGATTCTTTGTGCTAGTTCTCATGGTACTGAAGTTCTGTTCATAACATCTTTTCCTATGTCAATGTCTTCAAGAGTTCTACCTAACTTATCTACCAGCAAGTGTAGTGTTTCCATTTTAATATTTTGATCTTTAATCCACTTCAATCTTAGTTTAGTGCATGGTGATAGATATGGGTCTAGTTTTAATCTTTGGCATGTTGAAATCCAGTTTTTCCAACACCATTTATTAAATAGGCTATCTTTCCTCCAATCAGGGTGGTTGGCTCCTTTGTCAAAGATGAGGTGGCTGAGTATATCTGGAGTTGTTTCTGCATCATCTAATCTATTCTACTGATCCTTGGGTCTGTTTCTTTGCCAGTATCATCCTGTTTTTATCACAGTAGCTTTGTAGTATAGTTTCAAGTTGGGGATTGTGATAACCCCCTGCCATGTTGCTGTTGCCCAGAATTGCTTTTGATATTCTAGGTCTCTTCTTGTTCCAAATGAATTTTTGGATTGTTTTCTCTAGTTCTGTGAAGTATATTGTTGGAATTTCAATTGGCATTGCATTAAATCTATATAGCAGTTTTGCAAGTATGGCCATTTTCACTGTATTGGTTCTTCCTACCCAGGAGCAAGGGATGTCTTTCCATTTTCTTATAGCCTCCTCGATCTCTTTTTTTTATAGTGCTGTAGTTTTCAGTGTAGAGGTTTTTGCTTCCTTTGTTAGATTGATTCCTAGATATTTCATGTTTTGGGGTGCTATTACAAAAGGAATTACTTCCCTAATTTCTCTCTCAGTGAGTCTATTTGTGTATAAGAAGGCTACTGTTTTTTGAGTGTTGACCTTGTATCCAGCTACTCTACTGAATCTATTAATTAAGTCTAGAAGTCCTTTGGTGGAGTTTTTTGGGTCTTCTATGTTAAGTATCATATTGTTAGCAAATAATGACAGTTTAATTTCTTCCTTTCCTATCTTTATTCCTTTTCTTTCTTTCTCTTTTCTAATTGCTGTGGCTAATGTTTCCAGAACTATATTGAACAGCAGTGGTGATAGTGGGTATCCTTGTCTTGTTCCTGATTTTAGCATG
Organism: Heterocephalus glaber; assembly: GCF_053883595.1. Taxonomy (NCBI): domain Eukaryota; kingdom Metazoa; phylum Chordata; class Mammalia; order Rodentia; family Bathyergidae; genus Heterocephalus; species Heterocephalus glaber. Next base: position 72,235,723 of record NW_028258320.1, on the reverse strand, counting down.
AAAGTTTTCAGTTTTTGACCATTTAGTATGATGTTGGGTGTTGGTTTTTCATAGATAGCCTTAGTCAGGTTGAGATAAAGTCCTTCTATTTCAATTTTCTGTAGGGTTTTTTGTCATGAATGGGTGTTGGATTTTGTCAAATGCTTTTTGTGCATCTATTGAGATGATCATATGGTTTTTGTCCTTGGCTCTGTTAATATGGTGCATTACATTTATTGATTTATGAATGTTGAACCATCCTTGCATCCCTGGGATAAATCCAACTTGGTCAGTGTGTATGATTTTCTTGATGACCCTCTGTATTCTGTTTGCCAGTATCTTGTTGAGAATTTTTGCATCTATGTTCATTAGGGAGATTGGCCTATAGTTCTCCTTTGGGGTTGGGACTTTGCCTGGTTTTGGAATCAAAGTAACACTTGCTTCCAGGAATGAATTTGAAAGTATTGTTTCCCTTTCAATTTCATTGATGAGTTTAAAGAGTAATGGCAATAGTTCTTTAGACATCTTGTAGAATTCAGCAGTGAAGCCATTAGGACCTGGGCTTTTCTTTGTTGGTAAATTTTTTACTACATTTTCAATTTTACTCATTGTAATTGGGGTGTTTAGAATTTCTATATCTTCTTCATTTAACTTTGGCAATTCATATGTATCTAGGAATCTGTCCATTTCTTCTGTGTTTTCCATTTTATTAGAGTACAGGTCATCGAAGTAGGTGTTGATGATCCTCTGTATTTCTGTTGGATCTGTTGTGACTTCACTGTTTTTGTTCTTAGTTGCATGGATTTAAGCCTTTTCTTTCCTTTTTTTGATAAGGTTGGCTAAAGGTTTATCAATTTTATTCTTTCAAAAAAACAACTCTTTGATTCACTGATTTTTTTGTATCATTCTCTTAAGTCTCCATTGCATTGATTTCTGCTCTGATCTTTATAATTTCCTCTCTTGTATGAGCTTTGGGTTTGTTATGCTCTCCTTTTTCTAGGACCTTGAGGTTCTGCATATGGTTGATAATTTCAGTTCTCTCTGCTTTCCTAATATGAGCATTCACTGCTATGAATTTCCCTCATAGAACTGCTTTCATCGTGTCCCACAGATTCCTTCCTGTATGTTGTACTGGCATTATCATTAAATTGTAGAAACTGTCTAATTTATTTAATTTCCTCTGTGACCCATTGGTTGTTCAGGAGGGTGTTATTCAATTTCCATGTGTTTGTGGGAGTTTTGCAGTTTCTTATGTCATTGATCTCCAATTTTATTGCACTATGGTCTGATAATGTACAGGGGATAACTTCAATTCTTTTACATTTACTTAGACATGTCCTATGAGCTAGCATGGGGTCTATTTTGGAGAATGACCTGTGCGCAGCTGAAAAGAATGTGTATTCTAATTTTGTGGGGTGGAACACTGTAAACATCTATTAAGTCCATTTGTTCAATAGCTTGGTTCAGTTCTAGAATTTCGTTGTTGACTTTTTGTCTAGATGATCTGTTTATTTGTGATAGTAGGGTATTGAGGTCCCCCACTATGATTATATTAGCGCTCATTTGGTTTTTCATGTTCATTAATATTTGTTTTATACAGTTGGGAGCATTCGTATTTAGTGCATATATATTTATGATTGTCATCTCCTCCTCTTGGATTGTTCCCTTCACAAGGATGTAGTGACTATCTTTGTCTCTCTTATTTAGTTTTGGTTTAAAATCTACTTTGTCTGCAAATGAGATTGCTACCCCTGCTTTTTTCTGGGTTACTGTCATGTGGAGAACTGTTTTCCATCCTTTTACTTTCAGTCTATGAATTTTTGAGTTATTTGTGTTTCTTGTATAAAGCATATTGTAGAATTTTGTTTCTTAATCCATTCTGCCAATCTATTTCTTTTGATTGGTGAATTGAGGCCATTAATATTGATGGTTATAATTGACAAATATTGACTCATCCTTGTCATGATGTTTTACTGTTGTTGGCTCTTTTATTTTTTATTTTTCCCCCTTTCCCTTTAGTTTCTTGCCTTCCCTGGTGGCTTCCCTCTGTTGGGCCTCATGGAGTTATGACCTTCATTGTCTTTTTCTAGAATATTGTTTAGAATTGTCTTTTTCTAGGACATTGTTTAGAATTGTTTGGAGTGCTGGTTTGGTGTTCATGAAATTTCTCGGGTGTTCTTTGCCATGGAAATAACTAATTTCCCCATCGATTTTGAAAAATAATTTTGCAGGATACAACAGTCTAGGTTGGAATTATTTTCTTTTAGGGTTTGAAATACTTCACTCCAGGCTCTCCTTGACTTGAGGATTTGTGTTGAAAAGTCTGCTGTGATTCTGATGGGCTTTCCTTTGTAGGTGATTTGTTTCTTTTCTCTATCTGCTTGTAGGATTTTGTTCTTCTGTTGGGTTTCTGGGATCTTGATTGTTATATGTCTAGGTGTAGATTTTTTTTGATCATGGCTATATGCCTCACTTATCTGTATGTCCAATTCTCTACCTCTGTCTGGGAAGTTTTCTATTACTTCTATGAACATTTTTATGTCAATTGTACTTTCTCCTGTTTTTTCATGGACTCCTATCAGTCTTATGTTATTCCTCTTTGCATCATCTAGCATCTGCTGGATTGATTTCTCCTGTTCTCTTACTATTTTTAGGAAATATCTGTTTCCATGGTCATTAACCACAATCCTTTCTTCTATATCTGATATTCTATCTTCACATTCCCTTAATCTGCTGTGCATACTTTCAATGATATTTTTAATCTCCTGGATATCTGTTTGAATCTGTTTCATGGATTCTATTTCTTATGTTGGGCAATCATGATTTCCATTTCTTTCTTATGCTAGGCATTCATGGCTTCCAGCATGGTTCTGAGCTCATCTATTTTTTATCTGTTTCTCTGCTACAGCCTCTAGTCATGTCTTTCACTCTGCTCACCATCTCTGTAGTTATCTGGGAAATTATTTCTGCTTTGAATTTTTCTAGGGCCTCATTCATCTGTTTTATTACTTCCTGTGCTATCAGTTCAGGGTGTCCAGGTGGTTGATTATCAGACTTTTCCACCTCATTTTCCCCAGAATCTGCCTTTTGTGGGGTAAAAGTCTGAATTTGTGCCTTGCTTAAATGTCTTCTCATTTTTGTTTTTGGTACTGTCCTTGGTTTAATTCCTAGGTTGATACTTTGAAATTGCTTATTGTAAGTATCTTTGTTGCTTGTATTTAGAACCCTTGTGGAATGATTGCTTTTCAGAGGTGACTTCCAGATATAGCTGGTCTTTAGGTTTTGAGTCTCTAATGACTCTGAGGCTATCTCATTTTCATTATACCAGGAAGGCAATCACAACATCTTAGCCCAAATGATACAATCAGCAACACCATAGCATCAAGCACAGCTTAGAAAATGACAATTTGTGGTAGTTATTAATCTATCACCTTTAACTGTGTGAATTAAATTAAAATCAAGGACCAACCCAACATATGTTTATAGTGAATAAACTCTTCAAGACAGCCACTTTACCCTTTGGGATGGGGTGTTAGAAGGAGTTGGTGAGGGAGGGATAGACAGGTAGAAGGATAGGGAAAGGTTAGCAGTGAGACCAGAGGACACGGGTGAGAGAAGGAAAAAGAGAAGAAAAGAAAAATAAAGAAGAAATCTGAATTAGGGCCAGAACAGGAACAAAAAGGGAGATGAAGAACAATGTGGGACAGCAAGACAGTGAGTATGAGACAGAAAGAAGAGAGAAAAGAAAGAAAAAAAAGAGAAAAATAAAAATTTGTAAAGAGTAGGGAAAAAAATTAAAAATAAGAGCAAAAAAAGTAATAATTTTGAAAATAACAAATAAAAAATAAAAATGAAAGGCCTCCTTTATGGTATGTCTCTGATGTCACAATAGGCGCGTGGGCAGCAGTGTGCAGATATAAGTCAGTAAGTCTCAGGAAGCCAGTCACAGACCCGTGAGATTCAGGCAGATTTCTGATTGCAACTCCCAAGTTGAGCTCCCTGTCCTCCTGCAGGGTTGAACTCTGTAAGGTTCTACTGCAGGTTCCAGCTGTCCTTCCTCTGATGATAGTCCAGGTTCCGATGGGAGGTGATGATCCCTCCAACTTACCAAGTATGGTGGTGTGGTGTGCCTTTATTGAAGAGATTCTCTTCACTTTTCCAGTGGGCTTTAGTTTTCATCAAGGAGCCTGAGAGAGGCCCTCTTTCTGTTGTTCATTTCTGCTTTATCTTCTGGAGCTCAGGATAATGGCTTTTATGTCCCCTCTGTGCCTTTGTAGCGTGGAACCAGGTAGCAGCACAGCCAGGAAGCAAGAGGCATAGAGCCAGGGGTTGCAGGCACCTGTGCTGCTAAGCTGGTCGCCACTGTGGGTGTGGCAAGGGGTGAGGGGTCCTCACTGTCCTGCTGGTCGCCATTGCACATGGCGTGGGTTGGACAGAACAGGGCTCCAGGTGGCCAGGGACCTCTCTCTCCACCTGCCAGCCTAAGCTGGTCTCACACTTTACTTTTGAGGATTTTGTCAAATTCAGTTTCTGAAACCAGCCTGTTAGAGAGCCCACTCTGAGTTCTGTCATGGGGTCCCAGAAAGCTATATTTTAAGCAAGTTTCTCAGTTCAGACAGAGGATTCCAGGGGCACAAGATGATAACTGCCCTAAAACCCAACTGTCCACCAGAAGAAAACAGAAAAAATGTATAACTCAAATCCTACAACCCCAAACTCTGGTGTCTGCTTGTAAAAGTATAATCTAACTGTGCTTAGCAACTGCAAACTATTCTTCCCCTTATAGCCCAATGGAGGTTGTAGACACTGTTTAGAGCTGTCTAGCAAGGAGAGCAATGGTGTTCAGGTGATACAGCACCTGCTGTTGACCATAGCAGTGGAAGCTGTAAAACTCCTGAGGAGTTAATTATGCAAGTCAGTGCTCTGCACCAACTATGTGGTAGTAGACTCTTCATCCTGCAAGGTCCACAAGTTTTACTCTGCCCTACAGGAGGAACTCTGGGGGGTTGGGTCCAAGCTGGAGAGGCTGTGATTTCTTTAACAGAATTTTGTCAGAATCTCATCCCTACCCCTGCAGTCCTCCCTTCTTGACCTTTAGAAGCCAGAAATCTCAACAGAACAGACCCACTGGGGAGATTTCAGTGGGTCATTGCTAGTAACAATAGGAAACTGCACAAGGGCCAGCCCCTCCTGATATTGTCGCATTCCTTCCTCTGCCAGGCTGGGCATAAAGACTAATCTAAACAAAACAGGCACAACTGAAAAGAACGAGGTGGCCTGGAGATACCTTCTGCAAGGCACTCTGAGCAGGGCAGGTTGTGAGGTGAGGTGAGGTGAGGTGAGGTGAGGAGTCTTCAGCAGGTTAACGGCCCTGGGGCCCTTTCACAGAGCTTTTGCTGGGCTCTCCTTAGAGGTCCTGTCTGTAGCAAAAGTGCCTATGGGTTGCCAAGCCCTGAAGCAATGTCTAATCACTTCCTGCATGCACTGGACTTTGGTGGAATTACACAGAAATAAGGAGGTGATCTAGCGAGGGGTGAAAGCTGAGTAGTAATGAAAGCTAAGCCACCGTGGTTCCTCTGGGTCCTTTCCATAAAACTGGAGTCATTATTAATTTATGGGCACCTGTTATGTAGGGAACTGGACTCTTCTAAAGAGGGCAAAAATAAAGACCATAGGACTGGTTTTATAAACAGAAGAACCAATTTACTTGATATTCTTAGAATATACTCTTACTCAAATTTAGCAAACAAACATTATTTAACAATTATAATAGCTTATGATATGGATCACACTTTATGTGCAAAGCATTTTATTGAGTACAATATAGTTATGGTTCTCACTTTCATAACCCAGAAGTATAGCTCTTTTATTATTACTCTCATCTTATAGCTGAGGAAATGGAGATTCAGAGTAATGGGTTGCTTAAATGCAATGTTACAGCTAACTCCAGCATGTGCCTCTCCAGGGAATAATAAGGCACCGTTGTTCGAAAATCAGTAATATATATAGCATGAAAATTTGGTTATAAATCAATATGTTCTCAAATGAAAGGCCACAAGAAATGTGGCCAAATTCACAAGAAGAAAAACGCAATAGAGTTAGAATGTTCAGGGGATGTTTCATTGGGTGGGACTGGCTCTGAAAAAGGGTACTGAGATTAGGGTGGCAGGAATGATAGATGGATACAAAGAGACAGGACCCTCGGACACAAGGGCTGGTCCAGTCTCCTAGTTACAGTTTGTGATAAAAGCACTGTGGGAGAGAGGTTTTGAGGAATTAGTGAGTCTAGGAAAAAATAGGAATGTTAGGATATTTTTTCTCACAGACAGTTGGTAACCTACAATATTTTTTGATTAGGTTTGTTCTAGGCAATCAGGTACAGGATGTTCAGTAATGGCATCCATTTAGAAAGTCATTTCAGTAGCTCAGGGATACACTTACTCATAGGTGGCAGAAGGAGACAAGAGAAGAGAAAGGCAAGGAACAATCTGAGGAATAACCTTCCTCTGCAAGCCACAGATACTTAGTTTGAAATCTTGCTTGCACTGTACCTACGTTTTGACCAGGACCACATTTGGAATTGGCAAAGTCAAAGGCTGGTAAATTCATTCTCTTCAATTCAAGTTCTTCTGCCTTTTTTATTTTCCCAGGAATAACCAGAAAGGAATTAACCCTATACGCATTGTTTTAAATTCTGTAGCTTTTCAAGCAGTGTCATGGACACAAGGAAACTGTTGTTATTATGTGTTGTTAGGAGTTTAGCAAGAAGCAATATTTGTTAGGCAACACTCTAGGAGAAAATTGGTGAGAGGTATTGAGAGTTGGTTAAGTGTCTTGGAATAGGCATCCTGTGTGGGTAATACCGCCTCCTTAGTCACATTATATTTATGTGACGTTGGCCTGGGGAGGGGCCAGGAAATGGCCCATAATCCCTGAAATTGGGGCTTGGTGCTGGGTCATCTTTTGTTAGACAAGAAGTTGAGAAAAGAAAATCATATTGATATGTTATGTTGCTGAGAGCACCACCCACCACATCATCCCACCAGAAAGGGTACCGGCAAAAGTTGTGAAGAACAATGAAGCCACTGCCCCTTTATTTGTAAATACAAAAGAAGAAATGTCCTGCATGTGAAAGAGAATTCTACTTAAGGAACATATATCATCCAGCAAAAAGAGTACTCAGATAATGGTCTGAATCTAAGCAAGCACTAAGCACCCTAAGTTAGAGATTAGAAATCCTTTCAGGTAATTTTTCTTATTATTTAATAAGTCACATTTATTTAAAGGTTTTTACATTCCTGGCTAGGTGTTAAAGATTCAAGGACATTTGTATATGGAAAAACTGAATGTGTTCACTTGTACTATTACCTTCTTTAGGGCTCAGTTTCCTTATCTATTGATTGAGAACAATAATCTCACATGCCCACCTCACTTGAGAACAGAACGGTGAGGGGAGCTGAGAATAACTGCAGAGATGATGAGAAGGCACCATGGGAATTGTAAAGGAGCACCGACATCTAAGAATCTGACGAACTGAGGACAAAGCTGATACCAGCATAGAAATGGTGAAGACACTGGTTATGATGATAAAGAAGCTGGAGAAGATGACAGTAGACATGGAAAATAAAACAAAAACAATAAGGATCATTATGATGATTTATCATGATTCATTCAATCATTTGACAAACATGTCAAGGACTGGCTAAATGTTGGACATGGATTTAGTACTATGGATACACAAAAGAAAGTACCTGCCTTGTTTTCAGTTGACAGAAAAAGTATAAATAGATGTTCATATAATTACTGAAACCAGAAGATAAACAAACAATAAACAGGATAGGGACCTGAGTACAGCAAGATAAGCCTTGGGGAAACTGGAACACAAAGGAAAGCGGCTCACTTAGGTAAGCTGAGGGAATCTGGAGGGCAAGGGTGAGGAGAAGCCTGCTCCTGCTGACATCAGAAGCCCAGCTAAAAGTAGCGACTTGTTTTATTGTTTCATTTTCGCACCCATCAAAATAGCCCAGGAGTGCATATAAAGCCCAGAACTTTGGCGCCTCCTTGGAGTCTTCCCTTGGGGTTACTCTAGGCTAGCGAGAGCTTTTCTTCATTCTAATAAACTATACTCAGTTAATTCCCCACTGTTGTCCATTGACTTCATCCTTCATTATCCTCAGGACAAGAGCCCAGAGAGAAAACTGGTTACATTATCCGAGTTTAAGGTAGCAAGGAGAGGGGAAGGATTGAGAGTCATGGGAAGTGACAATGACAAAAGTGCCGATGATTCTGTTACCAGATGAAATCTTTTAGCTAATTTGGGAATCTACAGATTTCAAGTCAGGGAGCTAGGTTCCAGCGGGCGCCACACCTGAGTTCTTTAGTTGTTTTTGTCACCGTGGGTACTGTTTGGTGGCAGACATGTGTTGTTGTGCCATTTGTGTGGGACTGAGCTGGGTGCTTCAGAGCCAGAGTGCTAAAGAAATGATCTTATCGCGAGATAAAGATCACTTTGAGCCTAAATAACCAAGCAGTCTTGGCAAACAAAAGCATTGTTTTATTTTTTCTTTTATGTAAAAAGGTTTTCTGATGTTTGTGTTCCCTGTCTCCAAGGATGATTTCTATGTACTTTTCTAGATTCTGGCACATATTTCTGGTTAGCAACATCAATTATCCCCCCTAAGAATTAATAACATTGCTGTAATTGACTTTGGCTTTAAAGTTGTGCTTTTGTCCTGAAGGAGAAAAAGTTGAGGGTGAGTGGAGAAAGGTCATTAAAGCCCTGGGTTCTTTCTGCACAAACAAAGAGCGTGCAGGGGCTTCACTCACCCCAGATTTGGCAGCTGGCATCCAAATCAGTTTGGGCAAACCCTGAGGTGAATACCTGAACATACTGGGAACAGAGAAAAAGACGCAAAGGGACAGCAAGGAAGCCCGGGTACAATTAGCACATTCTGCTAACATTGTAACATTTGGCACAGGCAGAAGAAAAGGCCCCAGTGGGCTCTGGAAGGCCACCACAAGCTTTCCAGGGACCGTGTTTTATTCACATTTATTTCCCTTGTCCTTTAGCACTGTATTTGGCAAATAAATCAGCAAATATTTAGTTGTATGAATTTGGGACAAAATAAAAGAGAGAATCAGTGAGTGGAAAAATAAACAGACACTGATGTGGAGCAGAATGGAAAGGAACCTGCAGGATCCACATCTAGGCTAACGGTCATACCTGCCTGAGGGAGCAACTGGGAGGATTACGAAGTAACATGTGGCTTATAAAGTTATAAGCAGTGCTTAGAATGGAGGTCTGCTCAACAAATGGCCACTATTAATAATCATATTATTTCTCATACCCATGATCCTTGTCTGGATAGGGTGCCCTAATGGGATAAAGAAGAAGCAGAGTAATTATTTCAATCAAATGGCCAGTCCCATCATTACTTAGCAAGGGCTGTGAGCTCCGAGCCTGCTGAAAGCAATACAGATATGTTTATTGATCATTTCATTTGTGTAAGGTATTAAAATTTTCAGGGACACACAAAGAATTATAAAATTATAATTACATCATTGTAACAACTTCAAGTTGACATTACTATGTATTTAGAGAAGTAGTGATAGACATAAAAAAAAGAAAATTTCATCTACATCTCGCGAATGACTAGTGATGTTGAACATTTTTTTATATGTTCATTTGCTGCTTTTACTTCTTTGTCTGAGAAATGTTGGTTCATTTCAGATGCCTATTTTTGAATTGGGTCTTGAATTTGGGGCATCTGATTTTTTTCAGTTCTTTATATGTTCTAGGTAGTAGTCCTTTGTCTGGGGTACAGTTGCTGAAAATTTTCCCCCACATTGTAGGTTGTCTCTTAGCTCTATTGGTGGTTTCTCCAAAAAGAATGGCTAGTGTCAAGAAATCAACCAATAACAAATGCTGGTGGGGGTGTGGGAAGACAGAAACCCTTCTCCACTGCTGGTGGGAGTGCAGACTGGTGCAACCACTGTGGAAATCAGTATGGAGATACCTCAAAGAACTAGGACTAGAGGTCCCATTTGACCCAGCTATTTCCCTGCTGAGTATCTTCCCCAAAGAATTAAAAGCATCATACCACAGTATATGTGCACCCATGTTCATAGCATCACAATTTGTAATAGCTAAATTTTGGAAACAGCTCAAGTGCCCATCGACTGGAAACTGGATAAAGAAGATGTGGTTTTTTAATAAAATTCAGTACTACTCAGCCATAAAAAATGAGAAACTAGAGATATTTATAGCTAAATGGACACATATTGAGGCTATACTCAAGTGAAATAAATAGGACACACATGTATAAATAACGAATAGTTTCTCTAGTGTGAGAAACTGAAAGTGTAAATAAAGATTGAAATGATTAAAATGAATAATTGATAATTTGAAATTGGAAGAAAAGGTCCAAAGGGGTAGGGGAAGTGGGAGGGGAAGGGGAATGGAAAGAAGGAAAGGGAAAATTATGAGAAAAGAAAAAAATGGAAACAAAGTCTATGTAAATAGGGCAGGGTGGAGGTGGTGAAGGGCGCACAGGTAATGGGGAAAAAATAAGAACCAAGATACATCATGTACAGGTGCAAACACCCAATGATAAATGTAAATGTATTGTATACCTAAAATGTACCAATAAAAGAATTTAAGACAAAAAAAGAAAAAAAGAAAGAAAATTTATGGTACCAAGTGATCAAAGTTAAGTATAATGGGGGTTAGAGGAAGCAAAGACTCCTCAAAGGTTGAATAATTGGAGATATCATAGAAAGTACACTTCAATTTCACCTTTCTAATATGTTCTTACAGTGTACGACAGGGGAACAAAGCAATGAAAATGGAAGTTTAATAATGAACATTGCAATTTTAAAACTTTAGAAATTCTAAAATGTCATTCTAAATAAACTTTACATTATAGAAACAATGAATGCTGTAGTTATAGACTTTGAAAGAATAGCTACTATAAAAATTCTACATATCAAATGTATGAGATGTGGTGAAAGCACTGCTCAAATTAAATTGCACTGTCATAAATGCTTTCATTAAAGAGTAAGGAATAAATACAAAAGAAATAATCATTAAATTTAAGAAGTTAGTAAATTAACAAAATATGCCTAAGAAGGAGAAAAGGATGAGTAAAGATAAAAGCAGAAATAAATGAATTAGAACGCAACTAAGAAATGTTAACAAAGCAAAAAGACAATTCTATAAAATAACTATACATCTAAGAGAAACGTATTCATTTTACGGAGCAAAGAGGGAGTAATAGAGAATGTGCCATTGGATGGCTAAGATTATCGTCCATTACAAATGAAAAGGAGTAACAAAGCAGAAAAAAATTAAAATTACTTTTAAACGCCATTAAACAACTTGAATTAAATTTAGAATACTTTGAAAGTTATAAATGATTAAAATTGACTTAAGAAGTAGAAAATAAGAATTGGGCAAAAATCAAGAAAGCTTTTTCCTCCCCTAATTTCTAAAACAACCCCATGATGTTCGATGTCGTTAACACATGAATCCTTTAAGGAGTAGAAAATACCCATGTTGTTTTCACTCTCCCATGAATTTGTAAAATTTCCAATTTGCCTTTTGAAACTAGCCTAGCCATGATAACTAAAATCTGATAAATGTAACACAAAAAAAGAAAAGTCTATTTCCATGACTCTTGTGTTTGGTAATAAATATAGCCTATTCAGCTTTCCTGGATTCTGACCAGTCAGATTGGCCTAGCACAATTTCTGGAAGAAGTAAAATAAGAGATGGACATAGACCAAGAAGAAAGAAGCTTTTATAGTATGAGAAGCAGGCTAGGAACCTCACTTTCTTATACTTCCATTATCTAATTGGAAGACTCAAGAGAATAACTGAAGAAGTATTAGTAAGAGAGCCTAGTAAACTGATTAATAAAACCCAGACATACAAAACTACTAGCTTTTTTAACCAATTTTTAAATATTACATAAAATGTTCTTAATAAAATGTAAAATACCTGGGGATAAACTTCATCAGCGTACATGGCACCTATGTAAAAGAAACTATTAATCTTTTCTAAAGGACATAGAAGGGTGATTTCATACATGGAAAATTGTACCTTCATTCCTTGATAAAAAATATTGCACATTATTATGTCAAATATATCAAAATAATGTATGAATTTTAGTGCGTATTCATCAAAATCCCTGTGATTATTTTTGAATTATCAACATAATTATAGTTCATTTGAAAGAGAAAAAATACTAAAATAAGCATGAAAACTTTGAAAAAGACAAATGACAAAGTGGGACTTGGTTGATTGATTTTATATGTGGATATTTAAATTGTATTAAATTAGTATTTAAATATACACTATTTTAAAGCTAGAATATGTTTTAAATATCTGGAAAGATATTAAACTAACATGATAATTATGGATGCCTCTGGGTGGAAGTAGCTACTTTTATTTTCTTCTCTGTGCTTCATAGTTTATAAATTTTTAATAGTCCACATGTATTCCTATTATCATAATAAAATTTAATATTATTTTTTAAAGTACATACAGAATGCAGACAGAAAAGAGGAGCAGTCTAACTTCTTGTTAAACTTTTAAGTATGAAGATGTAAATGTCTCTTCCCATAGTTCCATAGGGATGTGGATGTATTTTCCTTTTTGTTCATGGTCCTATCTCTAAAATCTAGTCAATCTCTGTTTTTTAATATATACTCAATAAATGTGTGATGACTATTGAATGAATATATTAGACATGGCTGATGCCTTAGTTTGGATTCCTCACCCTCATCCCAAACAGAAGCTGAGTCAATGACTTGGATATAGAGGGAACAATCAATCTAAGGATACATTCTCTAAATTGCACCTGCAAGGTATAGAGATGCACTTCCCACCCAATTCACTCAGTGTGCACTAAGAAACATACAGAAACTTAGGTCTGAATGACAGGAGGCTAGGGCACTTGTTGATGGGCTCCAACCATTCATTGATTGAGGTTTGTCCCTAGGAGCACTGATTTCTCCTCTGACAATGAGGGAGAGAAGATAGAAGAAGAAAGGGGGAAGGAAAGGGAGATGGAGGTGGAGGTGGAGGGTGAGAGAAAGGGAGGGAGGGAGGGAGGGAGGGAGGGAGGGAATGAGGGTGAGAGAGACAGAGACAGAGACGGAAAGAGATAGACAAACACAGACAAACAGACAAGACACAAATGTCTTGGGCTTGAGGCAAGACACAGTCATCATGAGGTGAAAATTAGTTCCCAGGGAACTTCACCATAGCAGCAGCTAAAATCAAAGGTGGTCCAAAAGGTGGTCTTGGGGCACCAGAGGTGTCTGCCACAGTCAATTATATGGTGATGCTGTGCTGAAAGGTCTTAAATCTCATGTGGGTTAGGATGACCTCTATTCTGTGGCAAAGATGACTTTGGAGTTCTTCAAGGACTGAAGATTCACAGAGAAAAACAAACTCATGCCAGTAGAGAACCACAAAGGGAGAAAAGCCAAAGGAAATGGGAGTAACTACGCTTTCCTCTACAACAAAGAGTTAAGTACAATTTGGGGCTAAGAGATCATACGATCCAATGTTGAATTTGGGGGTTGAATCACTTTACCAAATTTATATCCCAAATTACAGGGTATCTGTGCTCGGTGTGTAAAAGACCCTAAAGGTTGTTACTGTGGTCCTTACTGCTCATAGCTGCTTCCCCTTGCTCCATCCTGCCATTGACTTTAACCCTAACAGTGACATTCCAATCCTCTTGATGAACTTCAACTGCCTGAGGATAATATACATCAATTATTTACATGTCTTCTGGGAACCATTTTTCAACCAACTGCTCCCCCAAGAGGTTAAACTTTGCTGATCCCTCTTGCTAAAGCTCTTGAAAATCTGTGTGCTCTTTTCTTTTCTTCTATTTCCTATTTTCTTTTAAATTAACTTTACTGGTACATTTTAGGTACACATTATGATCACATCCACCATTGAGCATTTGTACCAGTACATGATATATGCTAGTTCTTGTTTTTCCCCATTCTCCTTCCTTTCCTTCCACCCCTCTACATCAAAGGGGAAGGGGAAGTGGGGGGGGGGGAGAAGGGAAAGAAAAAGATAAGAGAAAAGAATGAAAAAACGGAAATAAAGCTTATGTGCTCTTTTCTTAAGTTACAATGCTTTTCTGGAGCATTTTCATGCTCAACTGGTTTGAACAAAAGTATCCATGTGGGTTCTGCTTGATTTTTCCTCCAGGCTTTTGGTGCCATCAATTAGATCGGGACTGACATTTCTGCAGCTCAGCCTGGGCCACTCTGACAAAAACAGGTAGAAAAAACCCTTGATGTTTTCCCTCTCCAGAATACCATAGCTGGAAAAGTCCTACTCCAGATGACCATGCACTCTAGTTCTGTGCAATAAAGTCCCACCTAACTTCATTTTTTCCTTTGTATCTTCTTTGGCTCAGTCTTAACTTGATTTATCTCACTATTCAAAGCTTTCCTGGAAAAGTGGAGGTTGGATTCTAAGGGACTAATTATCTGTATTTTGCTTGTTTTCTTCAAACAAATCTTTATGTTCAGCCTTTCTCTGACCTCTGGTAGGATCAAACTTTGGACAATTGTAACCTTATAGATCCCTCTGAAGTTGGGATGTGTACACAAAAACCCAGTTTCATGATACTTGAGACTCAAATGGCTCAAAGTTTCCGAGTAATTGATGATGAATATTTTTTTTGTTGGTACAAAGAGGCATGCAAAAGACAGAAAAGCTCTAAAATTACTATCCTTAAGGACTCCTCAGATAAAAATAATAAAAATATACAGAATCTAAAAACCTAAACTCAAACTCTCTTGTTTTTCTCCTGGCCCAACCCCAGCTTGCCTTCCTCCTGTCATTCTGTATCCATTAACCCTCTCCTTGCCTCTGCTCTCCCCTTGCATTACTCTTGAGCCTTTACCAGACACTCTTTGCTTTTCTTCACACCATTCCCACTGGGAAATCTACACTTATGATGTTCAAAAAAGGGACGGGAAGATGAAGACCAATTTTATTGCTCTTATACATCTTAACATTGATCAAGATCAGACTTTCATATAATAGTTAAGGCTCTCCAAACCCATGGATCGAAGACAGTTTAAAATTGTCATAAGTCATACTATACTAGACACTTTTCATTACCTTGTATGACCCAAAGATACTGAAACTTGGTAAGAAACTGCACGATGTATTGATATTAGAATGATTAGCAGCTCTCCTTAAAGTCTCTTCCACAAAATTGATTGGTCAACAATTTCAGTCTTACAAATAGAATAGGAATAAGTCACTCTCTGATTTCAGAAACTGCTTAAAGATCATCTTAAGGGATTACTACCATCTTGATATGGACAAAAATCTCCCAATTGCTCTATCTACAATCACTGTTGATTTTCTTAAACCAAAGATTGCATATTTAATTAGGAAACAAGATAAGATGGCAAACTTTGCTCCCCTCCCCAGTGAATAGGGATTGCCACACTTTCATAATACAGAGGCCAGGAGACAGAAGGAGACAGGTAGACAGGGCAAGGGCCTAAATAAACTAACTGAGTAAAGTAAGTAAACTAAAGGCCAGGCCTTAAGGGAGTGGAGATAAGCCCTAGAAAATTAGAATGCAAAGGACAAGTCTCTAAATAAACTAGAAAAAGCCTCTGAGGGCTGAAACGCAAAGAACAAAGAAACAAGACAATCTGCTTTCCAAGCCTGACTGCCACAAACAGTGACAATTGTGCCCTTGCATTCTTGCACTTCCCCTGCACCAAAGACTCTATAAAAGTCCCTGGAGTATTTGACTTTCGGAGCACCTCGGAACAGCGGGAGCTTTCGCTTTTGTTCTTTCTAATAAACCATACACTTGGTGGTTCCCCACTGGTTGCTGTTTTCTCCTGTCCCTCTGTGCAGCCTCCGAACAAGGATCCAAAGAGAGCTGCCTACAATATTTTGGCTCCGAAGAAAGAAAATCACATACTAAAGTAATATCTCTTCACATTAAGTTATTAGATAAAGTCCTACAACTAGGACATCTCGGTGTCTGATACAGACCAAGACATTGGTCAATACCATGAGGAAAAGAGACACCAGGACGGCGGTTACCCTGCATTACCTTGAAGGATAAAAAAATCTCGAAACTGACAGAAGGACAACCTTCTGAGAAGATAGCCTCACAACTCTGCCACAAATTACCCTTCACAACAAAAAGGGGAACTTCCTATGCAGTTTCAGAAACAAAAACTTCCATTTCTAGGTGACTCTACCACAAACTCTCTAACTTTTCCATCAGCTTTTTAGTCAAAATAACAAAAACGTTCCAACAGTTGGTATCTCAAGGGTCACTTAGACTACTTGTGTCTCATCCCGTCTTCTTTCTTTGCCCTCTTTCAGCAGTCAGGGTGGTTTGTTGCTTACCAGACCAATTATTTAAATATAGGTTAACCAAAAATTGCATGTTTTCATTAATTTTTATAAGATAGCAGGAAATATAAAAATGACAATTTTATCAAATTCATTCAATACAAGAATTGATTGGTTGAAATGACACCTGCCCGAGCAAACACTTCTGAGAGTCAGTACACAAACAAATGCGCTGCCTGAGTGACGCTGGGATAAACTCTTAAGTGGCTAATGATGCCACTCTAGTGAGTCAACTGGAACAAGACCTACTTTCTAAATGCAGTATCACTACTAAATATGAATGAATGACCTCTTTCTGGATCATTCAGGAGAATATCCTTAGCCTGTAATTTAACGATTACACAGACTGATTGCCCACGAACAGCATCTTACATCTGTTCCAGAAAGCCTCTGAGTCACAGGATCAGAAAGGCCAGACTTGAGCCATGTCTAGAGTCTGAGCCCTTCTGGTCTGAAGTAACTCAGTAATGCTCTTAGCAAAACTGTCCACATGCCCACTGAGACAGGGGGGCTTCAGACAGACTGCCTCCTATCATGACTTCAGACCCCCAGAAAGGACTTATCCTACATACCTACTTTTGTAATTCTCATGTCCTATCAGAAAAACAAATGAGCTCAGTTATTAGGGAGAACAGAAGAAATAAACACTAGGTAGAAAGGAGACAAGGAAATCAAGTTTTTAAAGTTGTACTCAACTGCAGCTTCAGGACACAAAAGCTACTCAAGCCTCTTTCCCTTCCAGGAAACTTACAAAAAAAAAAAATTTCTAAAGGCCTTAAAGACAATAAACCTGTAAATCCAAATCCTAGCTCTGGACCTGTCCTTTCCACCTGTAAATTGCACTTCCTCCAACCCCAAGGAAGCAGCAGCGTTAGTGGGTAGCATACCTCAACTGGAAACACAGGTAGATGGCTTGCATTGCAAGCTGACAGACAGTAGGAAAACACATCCTAGGTCACCCATCTTGAAGACACTCCATTAAATGTACCCAGCTCGGATGCACAGTGCATCTCTTTTCTCTGAGCATCCGCACTCCACTCTTGAGTGCATTCTAAAATCTCTGCCTAATAAACCCTTCCTGTGTGTCTTATTGACACATCCTGAAAATTATTTTTTCCACGGAGGAAGTCAGCAAACCTGCAAACTTATTCTGCAAGAGTGGGACAGGTGCCTTCTGTCAGGGGACCCTCAGATTCAGCCCAGTGAGTTGCTGCTTTTATGAGATATGTGTCATTAACAAGATGGCACTGTTTGCTTTCCTACAACCTCAGACCCTAATGCCGCCATGTTGTCAATCCCCAGGACACCTGTATACTTCTCACGGCACAGATGCATAGATCTTCCATGCAAACTCACAGTACCTATTTGCATTTACTTGGGGAAATCAACAATCTATAAGAAGTTTGTCCCAACAGTTTACAAAATACTGTCTTACCGGGCCAGGGATTTAGCTCAGTGGTTCTGTCACTTGCCTCGAAAGCGCAAGGACCCGAGTTTGATTCCCGGTATCAAAAAAAAAAAAGTGAAAATACTGTCTTCTTTTTAAAATTAGTTAATCATAGATTTAGAAGTATCCAAATCACACAGGACTCTGCTTTTAAATAATATGATCTGTTACATTATACAAATCAAGAGTCTTGCAGAAATAATTCTATTTGCCAAAAGCATTACATATGAGGGGCACAAGTCTCAAATGGTTATTTTCAATTTTGTCATATTCACATACACTAACTAGGCCATGACACAATGCAAAACGGAAAGACTCTTTCAAAGATTAGAAGATATCTTTGCAATCCCAGAGCAAATCATCAGCATACAACTTAAAAGTTTCCTTGATGTCACAGACAAGGAATGATCAACACAAGGTGAATGTTTAAATTTTTAAAATTTATTACAGTAAAAGATATGTTGCCATTAATCTCCCTTACAATACCCTTTTTGAACACACGTATCCCACTGTTCTTGCCACTTTCAGAAGCAATTCTGGAAATCTTTTCTTGAATGTCTTTATGAGGCATGATAAACACAATGAATGTTGCTACCAAGTGTCATCCAAAAGGCAGGCTCATAAAAACATCACAGTATGCCCTTGTCCACCTTATTCACTGTATCTGGCACTGCTCAATCTCTGGTGCTTTCCCAAAGTCAAAATGACCATGAAATGTACATGTCTTGAATCAATTCAGGACATGGAGGCAGCCACGATAGCAAAATAAATGACACTCATGAAGGAGAACTTCCAGAACTCCTTCAGAAAATGGAAAGAGCAATGGGATAAGTGTGTTAGAAGTGAAGGGGAATATTTTGAGGGAGATCAATGCAGCGTGTCTTTCGTTATAACAAATCTTTAAAACTGTAAATATTCATATTGTTTTTTATCAAATATAGCAGACATTTATCTAAGTTTCTGAATTGACTTCCTGTCTAAATGATTCAGTGAAGGCTAACCATGTGAATTCTTGGCCTGAAAGTCCCATTGAAAACTGCCTTTTGTCTCTGGAAAACACGCTAGCTCTGGACTCCTCATTGTAATCAATCTTTCTATTTGTGCATTAGCCATCGAGGCAAATTTTGGGGTTCTAATACAACAATACCACAGATGACAAAGACCTGCCTTTTCTTAAAGCCTCTCAGTTTGCCTTGTACCAAATGCTTTCCAACTTCATTTGTGTGCAGTAGCATCAGCTACAAAGTTAACAGAGACCTAAGGTAACTCAGGGTTTCCACGTAGCCTCCTGATTGCCCATGTTTAGGCATCACTCATGTCTAAAAAATACCTGGAACTTTTTCTGCTTCTAGAACGACTTCCTATAAAATTCTTTCTTAACCCATGCATATTTCTTTCAATCATTGTCACACTCGACACCCCATCCCTTCCACTCCCAGAGAGAGAAGCCCATGACTGCTACTCTATTACTCAGAAGTTTTCCCTTACCTTGTTTGAACTCCTTGAAACCCATTTACAAAACCAGAATTTATAACTGGTTGTAAAGAATTCTATTTAGGAACTCAATCAGTAATCTCTCACACCAGATATGCAATCACAAGCTATTCTTGCTGACTCAAATCCAATCCTTTCCCTGTACAGCTGATGAAGTTGTAGCACTTCCCAGGGCTTCTAGTTAACTACAGATATGAGGGTGCTTTTTGAAGTGATAAATGGCTTTGATATGATTTTGAGGTAACATGGCTTTTAACATCCCCTGTATATGATTATAAATATGTTCTTACCGATGTCTATTTTCTGTTTAGCTAAGGGCCTCTTCTTTTCTGTAAATCAGCTACTCTGACAACAGCAAAGAAACTTGGGTTTGTTTTCCATTTACTGAATATTCTCATATTGATTTTGTGAGAGGGGTATCCATTTTGCTGGAGCAGTAAATTAAGGAATTTTTAAGGCTTTTCCATACCAAATTTTTGATGTCTTCAGTTTCTAGTGAAAATAGAATAAATGGCAAACGAAACTGAAACTCATAAAAGTATTGCAGGAATGTATATTGTCATGCCCGATGACTCTGGTCTTGACTTTCATGGGTGTTAGGTACCCTTGAAGCAGTAGCTCCTAGACTATTCCCATACAAGCTGGTCACTGGGAGTTCCATGCATTTCAATGGCTTACATCCTGTTATTGACTCTTGCCATTTAAAGCCTAAATAAGACCAAATACAATTTAGTACAATTTAACCAAATTTACATACAGCAGGTGCAGGGCATTTCCCAATTTTAAGCCATCAAAATCCCTGCTTCACTTTCAGCTGGGGCGCAGGTACACATGGAATGGTACCAGTGTAAAACTTTCCTTGAACTTCTTTGCAAGCACTGTTCTAAAGCTATGCTTATGACAAATGTTGCAGTAAAACTCGAGGAAACTGACTTTCAGAGTCCTATCTATCATTTAAAAAGAACTCACACATCTACTTCCTGGACTTCCATGCCAAAGACAGGTTTCATCTGAGCATCTCATGGAATTCTCCAGAAACAACACCACGGGAGAGGCAGAAAGCCTTTCTCAAGAGCTTCAGATCAGCCTGCAGACTGTTCTAGTGTTACAATGCATGGCTTCTACCTAGGGTTCTCAAATCATGACCCTTGGTGAGCCAGGGCTACTAACTGCTGCATCCTTTATTGTGTCTTTTATAATTTTTATTTTCTTATCCTTCAACTTCCTTTAAACAGTTTTGTTGAGATATAATTTACATACTATATAATTTGCCTACTTACCCATGTACAATTTTGTACCTTTTATCATATTCACAGAATTGTATAATGATCATCGTCTAGTTTTTATAATGTTTTCAGCACTTGAGAAAAAAATTCTGTACCCATTAGAAGTCATTCCTCTTTTCCCATACCCCGTGCAACCTTCCCGGAAGCCTATGAACCTATATAGATTTATATCTATATATAAATGGATAGATTGATTTAAATCACTTTCCCGGGGTATGGAGACCACCAGGGGACTAACTAAAGGCCCATTTTGAAGGCCCAATATTGACACTGAGAAAGTGACAGACTAATGACTTAGAAATCAATTTTTTGTATGACAGGCAGTTTTTGGTTTGTTTTCAAAAAAACTGAAGGGCAACTCAGTTTCTGTCAATAAAGAGATCATCAACAGTAATTTTTTTTATGATACATCACTATGACTTTTTGCATGTCACTTAAAAGTAATTCCAAGAAGTGGGGGTCATTGTTGTAACAAGTCTTTAATGTGGTAAATGGTTCCTAACATTTTAAAGATAAAAACAGGCAGAATCAGAATTGATGTTGAATCCTAGAGTCATAGTCACTAGAAAGTACATAATCTAAGTGGAATAAGAGCCTATTCATCTCATTAAGAAATATGTTTACCATAAAATTTTATTTTTTAGTTAGTAAATATTTTTCAAAGTTGTCTACATATTTCTTGTTTTGATCACTATACAAGGTAAACATATTAATGATAACTAACAGAAGAAAGCTAATGCTTAGAGCCTTAAGCTCACAGGCAATAAAAAGCCACATATCAATTTATGCATAATATTTTGATGCACATAAAGCATAATAGAGCTTTCTATCAAATAGTTTCATGCATAAAATACATTACATTAGAATAAAATTATGTGTGGGAAGTAGAATGGAAATTTACATTTAAAGAGAAAAAAGAACTGACACAAAATTTCCAAGTGTTAAAGAAATTTGTGTGTGTGTCTTTACACTAAGTATAGTGGCTATCAAATTGCTTAAGTATTTTGATTTCTCTAATGCAGTTAAAATAATAGTTGAATTTGAAAATATTAATATTGATCACACATTAGAAATTATCTCCTTGACAGTTTAGTGAGTGAAATAGGAGTAGGCGTACCTGTCTCCTTCCATTGTAAGTCAGACAGCATTGATACCAGCCGTCCACACATATTAGGTGACACTCTATGAGCTCTTTTTCCAAAGGAGCTTCTCAATAAAACCTGGATTGATTGATCAGTCTTGCCAAGGACTTCAGAGAGACGCAGTTCTTAACTCAATAAGCAATTGCAATACTCAATGGCTGCAACCAAAAATTATGTTAACCACCCAAGGAGTTCATGTCTTCATTCTGTATTGAATTCTGACACAAGGGAGACTCACTCAACATAAAAAGCAGCAATTCAGAAGATATGATACAAGGGAGCCTTAAACCTTTTTGTAAATCCAAACCTAGAAAGTCATACTCAGCCAAACTATGGATGTTTGGAGTAGCTATGGATACTCAAGCAGGACAGATATGGGGGGGGGGGGGCAGGGGAGCCAGGAATAAGAAACATGAATATTTCAAAGCAAATCTTAAAAACTGATGGTGGGTTCAAAATGTTGGAATGAAAACACCTCTGTTGCTTGTTTTTCAGGATTTTCCACCTAGACCCTGACTCCTCTCTTAACAGAGAAGCAACGATTTGCAGAAAAGCAGCAATGGATTCTTGGGTCAGCCTCTCTTTTTTTCCCCCTTGGAACACAGAATTCTGGTTTGCTTCTTTCAAGGTGTAACTTTTGGAATAGGTCACCATGAGAGGAGGGTGGTTGGGCAGTGTAGCCTGTGATTAGGTGGGAGTCTAACCCTGAGGTTCCAGTGTTGGTCAGCTTGTGTTGCTACAGATCTAAGTCTTAGCTTTCAAAATAGCTTTATTAGCAATAGAGATTATTATTTTCTCTGCACTATTTGCCTTTGTTCTCTTTCAATTCGACAGGGAAAGAGAGTCTCTAAAATCTCCAAATAAAATGCATCTGTGGAATTAAGAAGTAAACATGGCCAGGCATGGTGGCACGTTCTTATCATTTCAGGGCCATTGGAGGCGGAAGCAGGAGGACCACACATTCAAGCCCACCTTGGGGAACTTAGCAACTTAGAGAGAGACCCTGTATCAAAATAAAAAGAGTTTGGGAAGTAGCTCAGTGAGAAGGCTTGGGGTTCAATCCTCACTACTGAAAAAATAATAATAAATGTGGCTGGTCTAAGGATTATTATCAGAACTTGGAGAAGATGCAAGTATCATTATAGTCTCAGTATATAAAGGCAAATAAGATTAGAATAGGCAGAAATTTTTGAAATCCTAAGTAGTGAAAGCCCTGTCTCTTCACTTTTCTGAAAACTTTGTACTGTGGTAGTATGGCATGTTTTAAAACCTGACCTGACTTAACTTCATCTGTAAAATATGAGATGACTTACATCATCAGGTTGTTATAGGAAGATTTGCTGCCTCTGAATCTCTATTTTGTGGGTACTTACACATGCGTGCACATGTGTGCACACGTACACAGAGTTTTATAGCTGATTGCAAAACCCCACCTCTTTAGTAAATGACTTTAAATTCACTGTCATTTTTATTTACCAGGTTGGTAGAGTTGTGGCCCTCAGGTCACATGTACAGCGTCTCACTGAAGGGTATCCACCAGGGTGGGTACAGGAGCTCTAGCCAGCGCCCACCCAGAGGATGAGTGACGTTGTTATTAGTCTCTGTGGAACTGTACCCTGCTTTAGAACACAGAGTCTTTTAGGACAGAAACCATGAACTAATAAACATAATACAGAGTGTCACGCATTACAACTGGTGTGAAGAACCTAGGACTCTACCTAGTTAACTCTTTCTCTTTCCTTTTCTCTTCTCTCCCCACTCGTCTGTCTTTCTCCTTCCTTCTTTCCTTCCTTCCTCTCATTCAATAAGTATTTATTAATTGCCTACTGTGCATTGGAGGCTGTGCTCGATGCTTATCATACATTGCAGGAATAGTCATAAATTCTTACCATCTCTGTATTCACTTTTTGCTCCTTTGCAATGTGGTGTTGAAGTTTCTCCCATCACAACTGTATTTCTTTATCTCTTTAATCCTGCTTGATCATGCATGTGACTTGACTTCATCAACCTGATTTGCTAATGAAGATATTAGTAAATGTGATGCCAGCAGGAGCAAGCATGAAAAAGGACATGTCATTGGGGTTTGCCCTTTCTTGTTTCTCTTGGGAACTGAGTGACCATCATCACAGCAGAGTCTAAGCCAGCCTGCCAGATGAACAGTGAACACAAGTGCACAATTACCTACTTTATCTACACAATTATCTACCTTACCCTTGCTGACAGCTAGCCAACTCCCAGGCATGTTGAGTAGGACCATTAACTGTTGGCTGACTGCAAATGCATGAGTGAAGACAACTGATACCATACTGAGCAGAGATAAACTGTCTCAGCAGAGTATCCTCCAGATAGCTGACCCACAGAATCAGGAGCAAATATACAAGTGGTTTGTTGTTCTAAGTCACTAAGTTTCAGAAATGGTTTGTTACACAGAGAGAGCTAACTGTGCCAGTGCTGGAAAGTCAATGCAAATGAGGCAGAAAATGTCCCTGCTGTTGTAGAATCATCATCATTCTTTTTGGCTAAGAACAATTGTAAAGTAGCAAGCAAATAAGAAAATAGCAGATATGACATGACAGGAAACCGAAGTGGGGCAACATGATGGCTAAATGCCTGCAAAACTGCCTAAGAGAGGAAGGGCATGAAAAACTCCTCTGAAGAAATAATACTTAAATCGAGATCTGAATTTCACAAAAGAGCCAGGCAGACTACAGATCAGTGTCTTCCTGGCTGGATTGCTTGAGTAGTGGCATTAGAGAGGGACAAGAAAAACTTGGGATGACTTCTAGGGGGATACAAGACAATGGCTTCCTGCCAAATTTCAGAGTTTTCAGTGTGCAAATGTACAGTGCCATCACTTTACTAGAACAAGAGAGGAGAGGAGGAGGAAGGGCATCATTCCTGTGAATTACAAGGCATAGTTTGCAAAAGGAGTCCCCAAGATCTCTGTTCAAAGCGTGAACATTTGCAGCTGGCACCTGGGGAATTTTCCACTTGACAAGTTTTTCTTGTCTATGGAATAAATTTCAAATGTGTATATGACGAGGGCCCAAAACTGCTCAGAAAGGACAGCAAGATGGATATGGAGACTGTAGGATTCCATGGGTCAGCATAAATGTTCACAGAACACTAGGTTGACAAAATGGTTTACTTCTAGCAACATAGAGGATTTCAACCAATTGTCCATGAATACTCTATCACTTCAATCATAGTGGCCCAGTCTACCATATTCAGTCTGCATCCACAGACTGAAGGGAGAAGATGAAAAGAAAAATATGCAAAAATAAAAAACTGGAGAGCAGTAGAAGGAACGTGGGGGAGCTTACCATATATCTCCACGTCAAGAAAGAAAGTCAGGAAACATGCTCTGAAGAACAAGAATAATAGTTACTGAAAGGAATTACGCCAACATCAGGGTAGAATTCCAGACTATACTGTGGTCATTGTATAGAACACTGTGTGTTACTGATAAAAGATGGAATCATGAATAGTGGTGGAAAATACTGGAAAAACGACATTAAGTACAGTATAGATGCACACACACAGAATGAACAACTTCTAGCAGAATCAACCATCAGTTTTTTAAGACATTTCCTGTACTATAAAACGAATTGAAAGTAAAACTTTTCAGACTCTGAAAGAAATAATTGAGGGGAGGAAAGAAGGAGGGAAGGAAAAAACAAGGAAGGAAAAGAAGAAATGGGAAGGTAAGGGGGAAAAGCTACTAAATTAAGGTTAAAGTAAGTATATACTAAAATACATTGAAGGGCCGGGGATTTAGCTCAGTGGTTTCACTGCCTGCTGCGCAAGCGTAAGGACCCAAGTTCGATCCCTGGTACCAAAAAAAAAAAAAAAAAAAAAAAAAACATTGAAAACTAAAATAAAACAAAACAAAAACTAAGAAAGCCACCTGCAAGCATACCTGAAAGTACTGTAGGAAGTAGACTATAGTGCCCACCTCTGGGCTGGGAGACTTTCTGGATTTCTGCACACAAAGTCTTTCGAAGCAAACCATTACTTCTGCAACAAGAGGTGCATGAGTTGGTGGGATTGTGCTTTTTTTTGAATGCTGATATCATCTTTGATAATGATTCCTATTAAGTTGTACATGCCTAGAAAGTTGTCCTAGACAATAAAAAAATCAACATAGCACTTCACCCTCATCACTACTTTTAGGTTATTTTTACGTTTTAAAAGTTAAAATTGCATTATTTTAAAAAGCTAATATTATAGTTTGCACTGATGTGAACTTTAACATTCTTTGTAGTTATATAGAAAGTCCTCCCTAAAGAAGGTTTTTTCAAAGTCACTGCTGTCAGCATAAGAATAGAGATACAAACCAGGCACACACATATTCTAATCTTACTAAGAAATCTTAAAAGTTGCCTTAGGGTTTTAGGTAAGATATGCTATCAAGTAGAATTCATGTAATTAAAAACGTGAGAAAAAACAAAACATGTTTCTTCCTGGTGTTGGTTTTGGAGGATCTTAGAAAGGACTTGGGGAGCAATCTCAGTTGTTACTACGATCAGTGCAGAAGTAGCTGGAGGTCGACAGCAGCTGAGCAGTGAAGCTGCTACAAATGTAGGCCTCCTTCCTGGATTTTGAGACCTTTCCCTAAAGGGCCCGCACCGCCACGAGCCAGACAGCGCTCTAATCCAGGCACTCAGCCTGGAAGAAAAAAAGGAAGAAAACCAACACACAAATATCGAAAAACAAGTAGACTTTTTCAAGTGTGATGGGTGCCTATAGTCATGATAGTGCATTTCCAGGTCAAAATATTGCTGCACAATAAGATAGCCTCCTGTTTTCTTGTCACTGGGGAGTCATGCTTGCTTGGGACTGAGTTTTTAATCAGCACATTTGCTGTTAGCATCTTACAACTGTGCCCTTCAGGCTCATTCTGCCCATGGAGTGGAGCCAGTGCCCCAGCTGGATGCCCTGTGTGAGCACTAGAGACCCCCAGCCTCTGGAGCAGTGTGGAGCTCTTTCTGTGCAGAAAGCATCAGCATGTGCTAAGAATCCTCCCCACTTCCCTTCTATAGGAGTCCTAGCAGAGATGCAAATAAAACCATGGGCCACACTGAGATGGCCTGGAATTAGCAGAAGGGACAGGATTTCCCTGCAAAGACAGAATCTCTGCCCAGCCCTTGGAAGTTGTCCATTACATCAGCTTCCAAAGGTCCTGATGACCTCCCACTCTGAGTCCTTCAGAGTCTCAGGTGCTCAGGTAATGGCTACAAAAATGTCTTGCATATCTTCAGCACTCATCGGATATTATTTTTAATTTACCAATGGCAAACAGGCTCAGAAAGGTGAATTGAATTTTCCAGGGTCACACACTAGCAAGTGGGTGTCCAAGTAGAAAACACATCTTTTATTCCTAAGCATAGCACTTTTCTCACTAAAGTTTGCTCCCTCTGTCTACTGAAAACAGGAGAAATCAGAAATCTTAGCAGTGCTAGTTTTCTTTTATGAGTGGACAGAGGAATGTAACCATTTAAAGTTCCCCAGTTCTCTGGAAGATGGTCCATCCAAATGCTCTCAGATGGGAGGACACAAGAGCAAGTCCACCACAACCAGGTCAAGTACATTTTAAGAGTTTGACTGAATGGACTCATGGGCTCCACTATTCAGTTCTATAGGACCTCAAGCAGACTGCTAACATCTCTAAGTCCTTTAGATGTTTTTATGTAAAAGATGGGTGATAATAATAGCATACAATTTAGTATTGTGATAAAGTCTATGTAAAACACTTAGCACAGTACCTGGTATGTAGGAATCACTCAGTAAATGCTACTCTCCATCAAAGCTGTGATTTCCAATATATTCCACCTGTGCAAGGGGAATGGTAATGAACTCAACTCATTAGAGACAGACCAAAAGTTTGGTTTGGGATTAACCTAACTCACCCCTTTCCTCCACTCAAGGCAAACACACACAATTATTGTTTTAATAAAGCCTGTCTATCCAGTACCAAGATAGGTTACCTTCACTTTTGTTTGTGAAGGGCAATAAAGACAACCCTATTGTCCCAGCAGGCCTGGGAGATGTTTCAGTAACCAGGCCAAGGGGAGAGGGGTCGTGAGCAAGGGGCCATGATGGGCAGTCACCTGGGACCATGGGGACACTGAGGGTCAGAGGAAGAGTAAAAAAAATCATCACTCACACACACCCCCACCCCTAAGACTCAAGAGTTTGGGCTGAGAAAGCAAAGAGGTGTCTGAACTAAGAGGTAAAAAATGGGAGCTTAAGACAAGCTGGAAAACGTTCTCACAGCTACCATGCTGTCTCCCATCTGCCCTTTACAGCCAAGCTTCTAAAAAAAATTGTTTATATTTGCAGACTTTAATTTATCATTTTCCAGATACTCCTCAATCCTCTCCAGTCTGGCATGCATACCCATTATTCCTAAACAATAGCTCTTGATAAGGTCGCCATTGCACATGTGCCACTAATTTCTATTTTTCAGTCTCTATTTTCCTTGACCATATAACAATATCCCTCACAACTGACCACTCCTCCTTCCTAAAGGATTTTCTTCTGCTGTTCTCCATACACTCTGGTGTTCTCAGTTATCTCTGACTTTCTGACTGCCTGTGAGTCTCCCATCTGCATGGCTATTAAATATTTGAGGTTTTCAAGTTTCAATTCTAGACCCTTTTCCCTTACTTTCCATTTTCTCCCCAGGTAATCTCCCAATCTGTGGCTTTAACTATCTTTTTTATGCCAATAACATTCAAATTTATGGTTCTAATTTCATCTTCTCTTATAAAATGATGGTCCACATATCTGACTGCCTAGCTAGTTCCTTTATTTTGACTCAAAAATGCTTAAAATTAGAAAATGCTCTACATACAATTTTTATTATCCAACCTGGCCTTTTCATCATGTTCCTTATATCAGTGAATGGCTTGTAATTCAATCAGTTATGCAAATCAGAAACTATAACCAGTCTTTATTTTCCTTATCAATCTATCTATTCATATTACATTTATTTCCTAGTATATGTCTAATCAGCCCCATTTGTCTATCTCTGTGCCTAATATTCTAATGTAAACTACTTTGCCTAAACATCTTTACTAGCTGCTTAACCAATTTCCCCATTATTTTCTGCCCTTTTTCTTAATCCACTGTCCACATATTGAGGCCAGGAAAATACTTTCAGGCCAGAACTCTGATTTCATGGATCCTCAGCCCTTGGTTCACTGCTTAAATACTGTAATACTCCTTCAGAGCACTTATAGAATTGGACTTTGTATTTATTTACGTCTGTAATGTATTTGCAGCACTAGTGTTTGAACCCAAAGCACTCTACCACTGCATTCCCAACACTTTAAAGAAAGAGGGGGGGGGCGCTCACTAAATTATCTCTAACTTGTGATCCTCCTGCCTCATCCTCCTGAGTAGCTGGGACAATACATGCCTGGCCAAGTTTAAATTTTCATTTTTAAAAATTATTTATTAACTCTACATTCCTTCCCTCTAGAAGTTGACAGCAGATTTGTTCTTCCCACAATATAATTAATGACATTTAATTAAAAAAAAAACAAACAAGAAACATGCATAGGTTGGAGAGTAAAATGTAAAATTCCTACTTCCTCTTAGGACAAAGGCCTCAAAGAAATTTCAAGGTAACCAAGACATCCTCCAGTTGTGTCCACAGACCCCCAGGGTTATAAACTTGATCTCCTTAACTTTTAAGGGTATTTTGTGGACAATTCAGTACCACTGATTTAGGGTAGAAATGAGGCCTTTAGAGATGAAAAAGCCATTACCTGAGGAATGAATGCAAGGTGTTTGACCCTTTCAAAATTTTTCTCTTGGTATTTGTTCAAAGGCAATTAAGAAAGAGCAAAAGAAAAAAATGAAAAACAAATCAATTAGTTGAAATGATCCAAACACTGGTGTTTAATATTTCTGGGCAACTTCAGAGCACGTATTTAAAAATGAGTTCCTAGACCCTAGATCAAATTAAATGATTCCAGAAAATGCAAATGAAATGGGTAAGAACTTTGTTTCCCTGTCTTGTAGCACTTAGATCCAGGAAATGAGAAGCTAGTTTAGACAAGAAACACCCAAGACAGTAGTTGCTATCAGGTGAGACACTGCAAGACAGGAAGTGCAGAACCCAGCCTAGGGATGGAAGACCTGAATTTAAATCCCAGCTCTGAGGCCACCAGAGTATGCGGGATTGTTTCAACTTCACTTGGCTCCCTTATCTAAATTGAGGAGTTAGACTCAGTATATATGAATCTCAGGGTTAGAAATGACCTCAGAAACCATTTAGTCCAACCTCTCCCTCATGCAGTGTTTCCATTATTGTTTGGACATTTCCAGAGCTGGGACAACTTTATGACCTCTGCATGTCATTTTTGAAGCAAAATGGCACGATTCATCATCATATTGAATAATGATATCCATTCCCAGCTCAGAGTTGGGAGTCAGGAGACTTGAGTTGGGGTCCCTAACAAATTGACATGTGTCTATGTGTAGAATCCTTTACCTTACTGCATTTAAAGTTCCTTTTCCATAAGGCAAAAAGGAATAGAATACATAAATCTCAGTAGCTTTATTCAGATACTGTTCCTTCTTTTTGTCTCTTACTCTATCCTCTTACCTTAGGACTTCATCAAAGAATATAACTACTGTATCACTCTTCCTTAAGGGGGGAACAGCCAAGAGGTGCATTTTCTGGGAATAAAGAAGTGAAGTCTATGCCTTGAAAGAAAGGAGCAGAAAAGGAGGACAGAGGAAGGTGAACAAAGATGGAATATACTCTGCCTTTGCAGGAAGGAGAGTACAGCAGCAAGTTAGGGCAAGGGGACAGAGCCAACTCAGTATCCGCACTAGAAAAGAGAGAATGGGAAAGGTCTTCAGGAACTGCCCCTGTGAGGAGGGTGCCGAGCACCTTAGGAGTAAGGGAAGGAGAGATAAGAAGTCAAATTACATAAGCAACTCTCTGCCCAGCTGGTTTTCCCCAGTGTGTAAAGCAGGGTGACCTCTGCTGTGAGTCATTCCCTGTTGGATAGAATGGTAGCGTTCAGGCTGTGCCTTGCCCTGAGTGATTCCATCTTACATAACAGCAGTTTACTCCATTTTGGGTACAAATGCTGAGGCAGAATGACTCAGCAACTTGGCTATGTGAATAGTGAACTACCAGATGCTGGACACACCAGACTTAATGCAAAACAAAACAAAACAAAAAACAAAAACAAACAAAAATTTCCTCCTCATAGCTGCACAGCACAATCATAAGGCATAAACTGACAGGCAAATTAATCATGCTAATAAAAACTTACCAACTATAAACTTATCAGATTAAATCAGGGTCTTATGGGGACATGACATATGCAAGTTAATAAGAGAAAGCCAGACCCATGAGCTTAATGGACACACCAGACTGAAAACCATGAAAGCCCTTACTGGGATCATATGAAGGAAGGTGTACCCAGTACTGGGGTGTAGGGGTGATGCACCCTGGTCTGACCACCAGATGAATGTGTCACAGGGTCCATAGGTGGAGAACTCCAAATACCCTCCCACCCTGACCCCACCTCTGCCAGTTAACTGTTTCTCTCCTACCTGGCATGGCCAACCGGAACTCCCTGCCTTCAGGACGTGGGCTCTGAAGCAGCAATGTGCCCTCCACAAGCCCCTCATCACCATCAGCTCTGCCTGGTCTGTAGGCTTCTTTGGGCCCTGTGATGACTTTTCACCTCTGTGGGTCCTCTGCCTTTGTCTTTAGTTTAACCCTTTCTTAGTCATTCTGCAGTGTGATTGTGGCTTGGCTGTTATAGATACTAGTAGTTAAGACTGGAATGACAGAGCCTGTGATTGCCTGAGTCATTCACAGCTATCAAGTGAAATCTTGAGTACTTGGGAGAGACGAGGCTGATGAAATTGACAGTTTATGAATTTGTTATTCAATAAATTTTGACACTGTGGAGAAATATAAATGCATTCAGTCTGTTAATGTCATCTCTTTTTCAGGACACTCAGCTTTGCTTTTATATATTATTTGGGCTAAAGTAAAAGCAGCAGACTCTAAATGGCTAAAATCTATAACGTGAGATTCCTCGAATACGTTATGGTGTAGAGATCACCACCAGTGCAGGTCTGACCTCCAGTTCTCTCCTTCTCTGGAATCTGTACCGTAAACATTTCAATCTCTAGAGAACTTAAAGGCAATCCTATCCTTACTATTTCAGTATACATTTATTGTTCTCTTCCTCCTCTGGGTTTCTATTCATACTCATCTTCTCCTGCAAACACTACATGAAAGAACAGTAAAGATGAACAATGTGAGGATGGACTCTGGATTTCAACTCTGACTATATGTGGCTGCTGCATTAGTCAGAGGGTGCTGTTAGGACTGAAAGCCAATTAGAGTCAGATCCGGAAGATAGAGTGGGCAAGAGCAGGCTGCCTTGGGAAACCCAGCTTCTCAATGCTCAGGGCAGTAGAGACCAGATTCCCACTCGTGTAATTTGCCTAAATATCATCAGTATCCTAAAGCTAGCAAGAATTTGGCAATGACACTGATATGGGGGAGGAGATGTAACTCCCAAACCTACTAGATATCTGAAATGTGAGTTCCTGTTCTCTACAATCAAAGAATGAATTCTAGGAACAATGGAAGTTAAGAGTAGGAAAAATTTATTGAGAGAAAAAAGGCTTCTAAGTAAGACAGAAGGGGGACAGGAAAGTGGGTTCCCCACCCACCCCACAGTTCAAAGATGTTTTATACAGCAAAGCCATGTGGTGAGGCGGGTACAAAGTGAGACAAAACTAAAAGACCCAATGGAAATTTACAAGGTGGGCATGAGGTGGGACAAAACCATGACCAACCAATAAGATTACAAGTACAGTCACCCAGGTAATATTGATTAAATGGGGATCAAATGGGAAGACAAATCACATACAAGGAATTTCCCATTTCGAATATCAATCACTGCTATCTATCTCTAGGGGAGGTAGTACTTCTCTTCCTTTTTATAATGCTAACCAGTGAATGTGCCTCAATTGTTCTCCATGGTAGCTCCTTACTGTTTTGGCTCCTGGAGGGCAGTCTTGTCTAACTGCACACAAGATATCTAATTAGCTTACCTATCTGCAATAACACTGATCAAACTGAATTTTCCTAGGGCGTTTTAGAAGGACTGCACGTATGGCCACAATTAGCTTCCCTGTATTGGGACTTTGGGTGTGCCTTCTGATACCGGACTCTCAGTGGGACCCAGTCAATCATTTTAACCAATGAGACAGCAGCAAACTTAACACAAGCAGAAATTTGTGGAAGCCCTTGCACATTTCTGTCTTTTTTTTTCACCCTTGCTTCTCTACAGCATTGTGAGAACATGTTTGAGCAGTCTAGAGTAGGCATATGAGAGTCTCATAAGGAGAAGCCCCTGTGATGTGACTCTAGCCATCCATGCTGAAACTAACCTGCAACAGATACAGTCAACCAAGAGTTATCTTGGGGGTGGGCCTATCTGGAACACGAAAAAATACCCAACCACACACAGCCTGCCATGGAGGTCCTACAAAGTCATATTGTTCTCCCATAGATGGTTACTTAAGCCACTGTGTCTTGGAATGGTTTTCAGTATTGCATTATTGTGCCAAAAGATCATCAATACAGAGGTACTTATTTTCTCTTGATATGTGGGAAACAAATTGATTTTTTTAATTAGGCCACATCAGAACTAAAATCTCCTGGGAAATCTCCTGGGAAAAACATACAGTTTCCAAATGCTGCTCTGTGCCCCACATCCTCATGCCTTTTAGGAGTCAAAGTCTCCAACCCTTTTTTGTATTTGTTTTATCCGTTCACCAAATACAAAAGGCTACCTTGACAGGCAGTCATTGAGAAGTAACTGCAATTTTGCTTGTTTTGTTTCAAAGTCCTCAGGTGGCCCATTCTAAGTTGAAATTGTCACTTGAATTACTCAAACTTCTGGATTCTGCCAATGTGAGCTATTTAGTTCTCATCATTAAACAAATAGTAATGATAACCTCCCCAAACAGATGGCCTTTCTGATCTCAAGAAGCCTCAAAGTCTTAGCTGGAAACAAGGAGTGCCAAAGGAAAAAAAAAAAAGACATTTATACAAAAAGGCTAAACTACAATCCAGTGGCTCTAATTTGAGACATTCTTGGTCTTTCTACTGCCCCCCTCCCTGCATGGTAAGTCATTGGCCTCTAAGTTGAGAGAATGGCTAGAATCTCTCGGTTAAGGACCACCTCTGGGTCCATGTGCACCAGAGACTTCAAAGATGCATTTCTCTTTGGTATTTGCTGAGTGTGCTCTGGGTTTCCTAGACATGGAGATCCAAGGACATTTCATTTTAAAATTTGTCTTCTCACTCCCTGCATGGGACTTTCTGGCTGCTCAGCTGCTTGTCTCTTCTGGCTCTATCCACCTCAGCCATCTGTCTTTCAGGCTGTGGTCAGACTGGGCCAAGCGGACAGGCCTGCCCTGATCTGCAGCCCTAGGATTCCCTACAGAGGGAAATCCTGAGTGAGGGGAAGCCCTTAGTCGCTAGGGACCTACTGAATACTTTAAAAGGGGAAGTGCAGCTATCTCATTGTCTTTATCCACAGGTTGAGGGACTTCATCCTGTGAAAGTCATTAAAGCCAGACAAAGTCAACCAGGCTGGCTAGATGCCGAATGTCCCTCTTCTAGAACAGAACTGATCCCACGGTAGGAAGCCTTGATTTGAAGAGGAAAAAAAAAAATCAAAAATAGGAAAGTAGCGAGGCTTTTGTTCCACAGGGGAAAACAACCCAAAAGGACGGGGTAGGTCAGAAGTACCACCTGCTGTAGCAAAGTGAGTTCTCCACAGGGCACAGCTCCCAGGGTTTGATTCTTTCTCTTAACCTTGGTCTTTGGTTTGGGATGCATCTAGTTTCAACAGAAGTTATGGAAGTTCCACATTATGATTTTGGCTAAGCTCTCATTGATAACTCCCCCGGTAAAAGAACCCTAATTAATTGCTTAAGAGGAAGGACAAGCTATTCCAGTTCACTCTTTCTCAAAGAAACTTCACTTTTTAACAGGTTCTTTGTGGAGATTAACTTAAATGAACTCATACACATAAAGGATAGGAGGGTTGGGCTGGGGATTTAGCTCAGTGGTTCTGCCACCTGCCTTGAAAGTGCAAGGTCCTGAGTTCTATCCCCAGTACCAAAAAAAAAAAAAAAGGATAGGAGGGTGGAGGGGGGTCACATGCTCTAGAAAGCTAGTGGGTAGACCCTTGTTTGCCCCTACGTAGATTAATCAAGCTGTAACTGAAGGGTAAAAGTATCTTTAAAAACTAGATTTTGTTTTTCAAGATGAACTCTTTCCCCCAAGCTTCCTAATGCTCAGCATGTAAACTGTAATCTCTAGGCCTGAAAGATTCAACACGTGCAGCTTTTTCATCAACACTTGGCTAACTCTACATCTGGTGAACTCCTGGCTTTTGTTTTACTCTTTCTTTAAATTGGAGTACTTCTATGCATTTGAAGGAGAGATGAACTAGCTCAAATTGAGAGTAAACTAATTTTTCTATTTTTATGAGCTCTTCTCATATTTGGTTGAGGGCAGGTGAACAACCCCAAAACTCAGAAGACTGGAGCCCAGATTCAGCCCTGATGGTGTTACTGTGTCAAATGTGGGGACAAGTTTTCAAGTATTTGTGTGCAACAAAGACTTGGACATTGCAAGCAGTGGGAAGGAAAAAAGCACCTAAGTATAATGAAGTTTAAAGGGTGAAGTTTAAAGGGAGAAGGCATGAGCTGAAAGAAAAATGGCATGAGCAGAAAGGAAAATGGCACAGGCATGGGACTGGTTGGGCATAAGGATTTGAAATGTGTGCTGGGCCGAGGGCGCCACCCATTGGGTCTCCCAGGGCATGACTGACAGTTTAATTGACAGGGTGCTGAGTCATATTAGTTATACCTCCTGTACATGTTCTTTCCCATAATTCACTCTGTTCTAATTGGA
This sequence comes from Heterocephalus glaber, assembly GCF_053883595.1. NCBI lineage: Eukaryota > Metazoa > Chordata > Mammalia > Rodentia > Bathyergidae > Heterocephalus > Heterocephalus glaber. Next base: position 72,199,959 of record NW_028258320.1, on the reverse strand, counting down.
TGCATGAGATGCAGTCCATAGGTATAAACCTTTACCAAGCTCCAAGTGAAGAAAGGTCATTGTAGGTCATGCCAGCAGGGCTAGCACATATGCCTGCATCCTGCCTGGAATTTTAGAATTTTCAGAAGTCTTTGTTATTTTTATCTCTGCATCTAGGTAGTAGGCCTGAGAACAAACGTCAGGGAAGTTGGCTGTGAAGCCTCACCCAGGTTCAGAAGAGTGGAGAGAGTAGTCCCAGAGCCCCTAACTACCATACTATCTTTATAGTGGCGCTCTGGCCAGCAACACAGTGACCCTGGGTCATAGCTCTTTTCTCGAACTTACCAGCGTAACTTGGTCACATTGCACCGTGGGAAGGCCGCACCCTTTTTATGAGCTTCTCGTCTCCTGACATTCTACCATTTTTATTCTTTCCTAATTGAAATTTAGTTATTGGTTTTGAGAGTCACGCATCACACACAGTCAGCTAAACACTGGACTTTGTTAGAATTCGTTCTGGACTCAGGCAATCCTATGAAGTCTGCTTCCTCCTGAGTTTAAAGCCCTGGCTTCAGAGTAACTAGGAAAGAACACCTGACCTTCTGAGTGCCTAACAAGCCCAGCTGTTTGCCAAGGGGAAGAAGAGACTTTATTTTGACAATCATCAACAACACAAAATATTAAGTGGGGCTCCAAATGCACACTGCCTCCTTTATGTTAATTTATAACTGCCTCTTACATCTGTGACTAGATGTTCTCCCAGTGCCTCATGCAGCCATAGGTGGGGCTTTTTCAGAGGTGACTGGATCAAGAGTGTGTGATGCTAGGATCAAGGGCAGTAGGATTAAGAGTGTGAGTGCCACCTGGATAAAATGGATAAAAAGTAGCCTGGATAAAATATAAGGGATGGAAGGAGGTATGGTTGACTCCTTGATGTTTTGCTATCTTCTGCTTGCCATGCCATGGACTGTTTCTCCTCTGGGATGCCTGTCTGCCATGCCACCCTGCCTTGGATCCAGCCAATTATGGACTGAAGCCTCTACATACTGTGAGCTAAATAAACCTTTCCTCTTTTAACTTTGGGTGTCAGGTATTTTGTCTCAGCAAAGGGAAAAGTAACTAAGACATTGTCTATATCAGCCAAAGAAAAATGTTGAATAGAACTATTCATCTACTAACTTGTTAATGACTGAAGATAAATAGGCCTTTAACTATTTACCCCAAAAGGCAAGCTTAGTTAACAAAAAACAGCAGCTATTTGTCCAGGGAAAACATTGGCAATGTTCCTTATAATGGCAATTTGGTGTGATAAAACTCTATTGTCTAGGGGCAGCTAGCAGGCAAGGAGCCATTCTTGTAGTTACAAAACTAATCTTTACTAGATTTGTCACAAACAAAAGATGAGACATTCATGCAAGGGCCCTAGATTCATTCTGGGATATAAGCCACCGTTACTCTTCCCAACCTCCTGAGGAAATTCAATACAATCAAACTAGTCAGCAAACAGAATAGAGACTCTGAAATTGATTAAATCTAGGATGTGGATGTGTTTATTATGCTTCTTGTGACTTAGCAGCCAAGGCCTCCTCAGGAGAAGTGAGGGGAAAAAAGAAGCTAAACAAACAAAACCTACTTGCTATTCCAAGTTGATATACTCTTTTCAGCTTCTTGGCCTCCATGGATTGCAATAAACCATCACTGACCAATGAGTTTTGCACCCAGGAGCAGTGCTTAGCAGGAAAGGAGGCTGTGGGTTCTCTCTGGACTCCAAATAGAAATGCCTGAGTCTTGGCTGAGACTGAAGGCTCTGTGAATCCCACACACTAGCCTGAAGCTGACAGACTTTGTGAACTCTTGTCATTTCCATAATTGAGACCAAAGCACCAGTTCTATATTACTATCAATTGGTTCAGACATGTGTGGGTCACACACACACACACACACACAAACAAATACCAACACGTATGGATGCATAGACAAATCCATTTTGAACTTTTTCATTGAATTGAAATTTTCAACAAATAAGACTTTAACAAAAATTAATTGGGAAGCTTAGTCCAAAACTGCTCAAATTGTTGCTGAGAGATTAGCCACATGGACATTAATGACTGCATCTGGCCTAAGAACCTCCCCAAAGAGAAACGCTTTCTTCACAAGCTCATCCTTCTTGTGTGCCAATCAACCTTGCTGTCTAGATTTAACTACCTTTGTCCATTTCCAGAACTTCTCCAAGGTACCTCCTATCTTCAAACACATACACCCCAAACTATTACCTCCTCTTCTCCTCTAAACATGTGGCTTAACTGGGGAAAATTTTAATGAGTAGTTCTTGCTGGTTCTTCCTCTTCTGCCTCCAGTACTTCTATCACCCCTTACTTACACCTAATCAAGGATGGCATTTTTAATGCAGTCTACTATTTGTTGCGCTCAGCAGGAAAGGCCATTGTAGCGTACCATGCCCTAGCCCTTGGTTCCCAGAAGTCCAAATACAGTTACACTGCCCTGGGTGCAAGGAAACATCTGCATTGCCACATAGTCCAAGGAGCACAGGCCACACTATCTCTGCCCCCAGACTCCTTAAGGCAGCAACTCTCTTGGCTGATGCCTAGCAACCACCTCCCCCTTAAAAAATCTTTGCTCTCCTCCACCCTGTGCTGACTCCCTTCTGGAACTCAGCTCACTCACATCTGAGTGAATAAACAGCATAGTTGTTCTCACAAAGCCTGTCTAGATGGTCTCCCCCCGCCACACACACACACACCTTTGAAACACTATTCATGAAAAGGTGGAATATAGTTTTCTATATTTTGTAATTTCTTTCTACATTTTAGCATTGTGTATACTTTCACAATAGTAGACAACATTTTTGCAGTTAAGAATGGACTTTCATTTTAAAAGAAATAAACAAAGACAATATGTACCTGATAATGCATAATATTTGTAGTGTTTATAAAAGCTATCTGTTCAATAAGAATCTAGGGGAAGTGTATACTTCAAAAAATTTCTGTGTTCAATAGAGTTCTATGTTCATTATATCTTTTTATTATAACATAGGTTACATCCTTTATGATTATAAAATAACTTAATAGTCAATAGAAAGTAAAATCTTAAAAAAATGGCTTTAGAGTCCAATTAAACACTGAAGCATTAAGTAAAAAAGAGAAATCGGTCCTCCCACATGGGCATAGACTCAGCATGGCCACCAACCAAAGGAAACGCACCACCCTCCTTCAGGAATTGCTTCCAAATTGTTCTCTGGCCATGGAATACAATTTATGCCATCACTGTGGCCGTAGTTATTAAAGTGAGTAAATAGACTTTCTCTACTTCCAAAAGCATGAACACAGCACCACTCTACCATGTAACCTGGGCATTTTTCAAGGTTGGGTTACCCTTCATCTTTCACATCTTACAAAGTGATATTAATCTTCAATTTGTAATAAAGATTTCCTAGATAAAATTTGCACTGGAGATTTTTGAAGTTCCAAGACTTAGAAAAGCAGAGTTCTCCATCTCCCATGTTTTCAAATTGTTCTCCAAAGCACCAAGACCAAGCACATACCAAAAAATTAGATGTACCTAAATGCTTACCTTACTGAGAAGAGGACTCCTGAAACTGCACTCTCTGTTAAAAACACTTATTTCTCAGAAACACTGTTGATTCAAAGAAGTATTCATTTTTGATGCATTTTTGAAAGGAAGGTAAAAAAAGGAGAAAAAGGAATGGAAAGCAAGAGAAAGAAAAGAAAGGAAGGGAAGAATTTAGAAAGAAAAGCCAAACAAGATTCTTTTAAATTATCCTCAACAGGTTTGCTAAAACTATGCTAGACTTCACGTCCTCCCATTTTCTTAGTAGGACTATATATGTCCCTTAAAGAGTTGCAGTGTACAACATAATCCAAGAAGTAGACACAAAATTAAATATGCAGCCTAGGATGAGATTTGGGTACTGGGATTCTGTCTTTAACTAAGGCGGAGATCCCTAAATGTACTGGAAGATGGTAAAAGTCCAGACTGAAGGTAGCAAAGAACAAACCCAAGCCCCAAAGATTGCTGGTCCAGAAGAAAAACCTTTAGAATGCTTGCACTTGTAGCCTTAAGAATGCCAGACATAAAACTGTGAACAAAAATGATGCAAAGATGGTATGGATTAAGGAAGGAACGCTTCGTACTGGCACTACTGGAGTGCACATTGATGATTTTGTTTCCCACAAGGGACTATGTTTCAGACTGAAATTGGAAAATTACTTCTTTAGTTAACAAATCATTGGAACCTTGTATAAATTTACTGTAACTCTGCAGCAAGCACTGATACGAGAAAGTCACTTCTGCTCAGATGACTCAGAATACTCACAAGCTGAGCAGAGAGGCTCTGTGAACAGAGTGAGAAAGGCTATTCCTCAGTGACAAGTGGGGTGTGTTTTGTCTTTTCATGGTTGTTTATTTTGTTGTGCTGGGGATCAAACCCAGGGCTCACACATGCTGGACAAGCGCTCTATCCTTGAGCTACACACGTAATCTAGGTTGAGTATATTTGTCAAGCACAGTGTAGGAAAAAGCATACTTTGCAATAATACTGAGAAAGGCCATCGAGCAACTGTGTCAGTATAAATAAGTTAACGAAATAAACAAGAGTAACAGTTTTCTTCCCAAGTTGAAAGCTCTTTCTCTATATTGCCAGTGTTGATAAATGACAGCACAATCCAGGTGACTAAGAATCATTTTGACACCCACTGCAATCAGGATACAAAACAGTTGTCACATAATAAAACACCCTCATATTATCCCTTATAGTTATACCCTGCCCACCCTCAAACCCCAGCAACCATTCAGAAGTTCTCCACTTCTACAATTTTGCCTTTTGGAGAATGCCATATAAATGGAAAAATGTTGCGTGTAAAATTTCACACCAGCTGCTTTCTCCCACTGAAATGACTCCAGGATTCACCCAAGTTGGTTTATCTATGAATCGTTCATTCCATTTCATGGCTGAATAGTATTCCATTGAAGGATAGACCACATTATATTCAACCATCTACCTACCGAAGGACATTTAGGTTGTTTCTAGGTTTGGCTATTATAGAAGGGTTGAGTACAGGTTCTTATGGGAATACCACTGTTCATATCTCTCCAGTAAATACCAAGGAGTAGGATTTCGGGATCATATGCTTAGTACATATTTTATTTTATGAAAAACTGACAAACTGTTTTGTAGAGTAGCAATATGATTTTGCCTCCCAAGGAGCAATTTATAAGAAAACCCAGTTGTTTTCCAATACTTGGTAGTGTCAGTACTTTTTACTTTACCCATTCTAATAGGAGTGTGTTGATGTCATGAGTTTACCTGCCACTTCCCTAACACCTAATGAAGGTAAGCATCCATTCAGCTGTTTGGTGGCTTTCAGTGTGTCCTCTTTGATGAAGTGTTTGCTCAAGTAGTTTGTCTATTTTAATTGAGTTTTCTTATTATTGATGTTTATAAGTTTTAATATTGTTTGGGTGTAAGTCCTTTGTAGATAAGTGATTTTGAAATATTTTATCCCAGGTTATTTCATTCTCTTTACAATTTCTGTCAAGGAGACAGCTTAAATTTGATAAAGTCCAATTTACTCTTATGTTCTTTTCTACATCATGTTTTTGGTATCATATTAAAGACTGCTTTCCCTAACTTCTCACAAATATTTTATGACTTTCCATTTAGATCTTATTCATTTTGAGAAACATTTGTAAAAAAGGTAAGGTGTAGGTAATTTTTATTGGAAGTAATTGTCCTAATGAAATTTGTTGTAAAGAATATCCTTCCTCTATTACTTTGCATCTTCGAAAAAAATCAATTGACTCTGTATATATGTATTGAAATGTCACATTTACTCCATAATTTTGTACAATTAGTGTCAATTGACAATAAAATAAAATTAACAATCAATTGGCAATATTTGTATGGTTTCTGGGGTCTTTATTCCATTTTTCCAAATTTATGTATTATCCCTACACTTTATTATAGTTTAATAGTAAACACTGAAAACACATGAGATTTTTCCCACTTTTTGTTTTCAATTTTGTTTTACCTCATTTATCTTTCCATATGAATTTTAAAATCAGTTGTCTACATCTACCAGGAATCCTATTGATATATATTTTGAGTTTTTTGGTCCATGAACACAGTATCTTTCCATGTATTACTGATTTTCTTTCATCTGCATTTTCTCATAAATGTAAATATTTATTGTTATTTGCTTTTCAGCATTTCATTGGCATATACAGAAACACAATTTTGTATATTGACATTGTAAGCTAGGATGTTGTTAAACTTACATCTAGATTCTGGAGGTTTTTTACTTGTTTTGTTTTTTAGATTTCTTGGGTTTCTTTACATGGGCAATTATGTTGTTTATGAAGAGTGAGTTTTACTTCTTCCTGTCCAATTTACACATCTTCCATGTTTTTTTTCTTTCCTGATAGCAGTGGCTAGAATTTCTAGCATACATGATGCTGTTTATATCAAAACTCTATTGTGATAGTTATAGTTGCTGCTTCTGTAACCCTTGAAAACAGTGAAAATAATAGTTTGGAGTCTGTTTCTCTGACTTCTTCCACATTTATAATTATGTGAACTTTACAATCCCATAAAAGTTCTTCCAAGGACTTGTGGATGCCTCCCTAATGGTGAATTGCTACCGTGCAGTGACTATTTTTTCTTCTCTCCTGAGGTCATGTCTGCTGTTGCTCCCAATATTATAATATTCTGATGGTAGAATATGGTTATAAGCTGGACCCGCTTACTCCTATGTGGCCAAAAGTCCTCTTGAGAATGCAAGTTACCAAGGGAAAAGGTATTGTTGTTTCATTTTCTGAGCTAGGTAGTGACATCCATTTATCAACCTTTCTTGCTGGCTATGAAGAAACATCCCTTGAAACTAAGGAGGTTCCAGTACTTTCAGAACCTTCTTTTACTGTAGGCAATTCTATTTGCTTCCTTGTCTTTCTCTGAGAGAAAAATAATTAGAAATGGTGTTATCCCTAAATGACCTGCTCAAATCTTTCCAACTAATGAGGTAATAAATTCTCTGCACCATGACTTAAAGGCAAAATGAAGAAAGTTCTCTGCAGGTGAATGTACAGGGAAGTAGTGAAGACATAACTACATTCTGCGAAGAAGGAGCCAAACACCAACTTCTAGAGGATGTTATAGAATGGAAAATGAAAAGCATCTGAAATTCCTGCACCTTCCTGGTTGTAATTTTACAAATTCAGTGGCAAGAGAATTATCTACACCTAATTAGGAAAGTATGCCTGTAATAGTTTCTGCATATTTCTCTGTATGCATTTTGGTAGCACACAATTCAGTCAATTAGAACTCTGCAATGTATTCTGGCCTGTGGTCCTGACATCTGAGGAAGACCTGAGTAGAAGTACTAGAAAGAAGTTTCTCAGCCAGATGTCTTAGTTACTTTATCATTGCTGAGACAAAATATCCAGCACCCAAAATTAAAGGAGGAAAGGTTTATTTATCTCACAGATTGTAGAGGTTTCAATCTATAGTCAGCTGGCTCCAAGGCAGGGTGGCGCATAGCAGATAGGCATCACCGAGGAGAAACAGTTCATGGTGGGTAGAAGGTAGCAAAGCAAGCAAGGGGCAAGACAAACCTCTTTTTGTCCCTTATATTGTATTCAGGTTACTGGGATTAGGATGGTACCAAACTAAGCAGTGGGCTAATTTAGTAATCACCTACCCTTAGTCCTAGCATTGCATCATGAATCAATCACACACTCTAGATTCAGCCACACATGAAAAAGCCCACTTATGACTGCATGAGCCTGGGGGGACATCTAGACACAACCATAACACCAGAGCTGGTATATATAGTAAACACATCTACAGGTGTCTAACTTGCTCATAATAACCTGTTCTTTTCTAGAAACTGATTCATTACCATGTCTGTACTGGGTGACTCCTAAGTAACATAGTGATTAAGATCCTAGCATCTGTACACTTGATCTTAGCCAAAAGGCCAAGAATTGATGCTGCTAGCATCTATAATCAGACTTTTTGAGTTCAAAGCCTGGCTTTTTCCCTTACTATTATTATTGTGGCAGGCTGCTCACCTGCTTTATGTCCCACTCTTTCCTATGTAGAATGAGGATTATACTAGTATCTACTTTGGAGTTACTCTGAGATTAAATTAGAAACATTCCCAAAGCCCTCTGAGCAATGCCTGGCCAATGATGCACACTTCCTCTATGTATTATTACCTTCTGCCATAGAAACTGATCCTTTCTGCTCATATAGTAATTGTAAAATCAGGAAACAAACACTTTCTACTTGTAAGGCTTTTTGTAATTGTGAAACAGAGTGCTGAAACAGAGTTATGTTTGTATGAAAACTTAAAGATAGAAATGTCTTTGAACTTTTATTCCTGAGAGGCATACTTCCTGCTCTTCCCAACCTTTCTACTCATTTCTCCTTTTCTGGGGAATAACTCAGGATAAATGCAATAAAAGGAGACATAGCCGAAAGGATGCAAGATGTCTCAAAACTAGTGATCACTGCTGTCTTACTTGGTGACTTGAGAAGAAATAATAGAAAGAGGGCAGAAAATAAGCTGAAACTTTAGAAAGATTGGTAAACCTTCAGGATGTTTCCTTGTCTCCATGTATCTTGTGTCTCAATGTATCTTCCTACCATGCCTTGGTGTTTTTACAATGCTCATCTTTCTTCTATTCATTCCATTTCTAAACATCCTCAGAGTCTCACCTTGTTATTATTTCCTGGAAAATCCTTCTCTAATCCACTATGATAAGTTAATTTCCTTTCCTGAACCACTATGCCAGGTCAGTTGGACTCTGCCAGAGTGCCCTGAACTTCTCTTAGTGTACACTTATCATAGATTATAATGATATATTTGCTTTATATAGCAAATAAAATACTTAGGTAATATTTGCATGTCCCGTTAAGCCCTGGAAAACATAAACCATCTGACTTGCTCATTGCTATGTTCCCAGGACTGAGCACAGTTCCTATGACAAAACTAAGATTCAAAAGTGATTTTTAAAATTTTATTTATTTTCTTAAATTCTTTTATTGGTACATTGTAGATATACAACACAATTACATTTCTCATTGGGAATTGTACCTTTATATAATGCATCTTGGTTCTTATTTTTTCCCCATTCCTAGCCCTCTCTTTACCCGCTCCACCCTTCCTATTTACAAGGACTTTATTTCCATTTTTTCCATTTCTCATCATTTTTCCTTTTCCTTCTTTCCTTTCTCCTGTCCCTCCCGCTACCCCTACCCCTTTGGACCTTTTCTTCCTATTTTGCATTATCGATTATTCATTCTAATCATTGGTACATTTTAGGTATACAATATAATGACATTCATCATTGGAAATTTGCACCTTTACATAGTCTCTCTTGGTTCTTATTTTTCACCCTTGCCCAGCCCTCCCTTCAACCCCTCCATTCCTCCCTATTTACAAAGATTTTGTTCCTATTTTTCCATTTTCTCATATTCCATTCCCTTCTTTAAAAGTGATTTTTTTTTAATGAATGAACAAAAGAACATCTAGTCCAAAACCTCCCCACAACTATTCTGGTTCCCCAGGCAGAATCCACTGTTCCTTCTACTGCTCCCAGGGTTCTTTGAAGATACATTGATTGTTCTTGCCATATTGTCTCCTAGTTAGTAGTTTCCAAATTAAGATTATGAGCTCCCAACCACAGGGGTTATGAACTAAGCTCTCATTTATCCTTTCTGCCACTGTGTCTGATCCATGGCAGGTACTTAGATCAAATTTGTTAAAATGAAAGAAAATCTCTCCCAGAAGTATAAAATAACAAGTAGGGTCAAATTGTTACTTGTTCATAGGGGAAAAATATGAAAAAAAAACCCCATTTCCTTGATGTTTCCATTCAGTTTTGTCAAAGTGATCCATTTGCTCTAACCTTACAGTGGACTTGTATTGGCTTTTAACACTTCGAAGGACCTTCAAGTCTTTCAGTTCTTTGAGAATCATCCAAAGTCCCCTGAAGGAGTGGAACTGGTATAACTATGCCTATTTCATGTAGGAGAACTGAGGATTAGGAAAGCTAAGTTTATCTGAAGTGAACACCTAGAAAAGAGTGAGCTAGGGCATCACCCAGGACTCCAGACTCCTGAGGAATAGGATGTGTGCCATTGGGAAGGGTAGAAAAGGTATCCACGTTCCCTGATACATCCCTGTCAGTCTCAGAAAGAAGAACCCAGAGGCCTAGGATGAAACACTCAAACAGTGAAACAGTGAAAACACTGGCCGAAGTTCAGAGATCATCTGGATAGTTAAGACAGTGAGACTGCACTTGGTCGGGACTTTTTCTAGTCTGTTCTATGCTTTATACAATATTGTATGTTGATGGGATACCCATGGGCCTCTTGAGAGATAATGTATGCTTAGATTAAAGTAGACATCAAAAAACAATCTTGCAAATGAATTGCTGCAAGGAATTATGGAAATTATCTTCGATTCATGTGTGAATTTAAAAGTTTGTGATTAAACAAAAACTTGAAGAAATCAACTACTTTTTATTTTATTAAAAATAGAAAAAACATTACCTCCTAGATATGCTGAAATTATAAATCATGTATATAAGAATATGTAAATATATGAAATGCATATAAATATATATGAATGCATAAATACATATAAATATATAGTAATAAATATACACTTAAATTATAAATCGGGAGTCAACAAAAATCACTGCTCACTGAATAGATGGCACACAGTACTTCAGTGCCCTGAACATCACAAGCTAATAGAAACACGGCTCTTCCTCCCCCTGGGGATCACACCCAGCCCCCTTAAACTGTATCACCATTGTTTTATGGCAGATATGGCACATTATCTCATAAGAAAACCAGGGTTATGCTTTTTAAAAAAAAAAAAAAAAGAAATTTTTCTTAGAATTTCCCCTTCAGAAATTCTTCTAAGAAGTGAACTTTCAGAATAGAATTAGAAAATATATGTATACCCATGCACACACACACACACACACAAATGGACAGCAATACTAACATTTTGTATGTTTCTGGAACCCAAGTTGGGATCCAGCCTAAATTATCTGCACAGGAAATCATCTCCACCCATGGCATATTCTGATGCCAGGTGTCTCTGTGGACAATGATATGCTGATGACTGGCCACTTGACCAAGCTCCCTGAGTGAAGAATGGGCACAGCATGAGGTCCCAAGCTGGGGTGTCCCATCCTGAGGCCTGACCCTTGTGTTGGACAGGAAGCAGAGCCTACTCCAAAGGGCTTCAAATTGGAGTCAAATTTTATAAAGGGACTCTTTCCTAAGGCCAAGGCAGGCTTAGGTGAACCAACTAGAGAGGGTGGAGCTCTCAGTGACTGGGAACTGTGGGAGCCTTGATGGAACCAGTTTTCAGAGCCCAGAGAAAGCTGGAGCTATGGAAGGGACCCTGATAGAAGCTGTTGCCAAAGAGATGCAGCCGTGATCTAAACCCTGATAAGGGTGCAGCAGGAGAAGGAGGAATTAGCCTAGCCTCTCCAGGATTGCCACAAAAATACAGCACACGGGAAGGCGGCAATTTCAGATAGATAACAAATAATTCTGTAGTATCAGTGTGTCCTAAATACTTCGTGGGACGTAGTTGCATTACAAATTGTTTCACAGTATATCTAAATTTTAAATTAAATTCAATGTGGCAACCCTAAACCTCTCTGTTCTCACCTTCTGCTATCAATGCCTTCTACTGGCCAGACCCAGCTACAAATTAGAGGAAGGAAATCCTTCTGGTGCAATCCATGGAGGTCAGCCTTGGCCAGGACACAGGTGAGGCAGAGAAGAAAGACAAGAGCTAGGGGTGGGGTGGCACATGGAGAAGAGCCAAAAATAACCACCGTCCAGCTCCTCGTCACTGTAAATGGCCTCTGTGTTAGAGTGGGGTATCCTCAGGGCAGAAAGAGTCATGTTTTGACCTGGATTTGTGGAACTTGTGTATCATTCTTCCTTCTTCAATCTAAATGAGTGGCTTTTAATCTTTTATTCCAAACAAAATATCCCACACAATTTCTACATGTAAATCAGGTGGAAGGGAGGTGTGGGAGGTGGTCAAGCTGCAGCCTTCCTAGCCTCCCCTCTTTCCCTCTCACATATGAACACTTCTGTCGAGGAGGCCGGAGAGCACATGGAACCTGGGGCCTGACCGAAGGTGGTCTGAGAGCCACTGCTACAGCAAAAAGTATATACACTGTGGTGTTTTTCATGCAAGAAAAAAAAATAAGAAAAATACACACAGAATGTTTGAAAAAGGAACTACAGGAAAAAAATCCACCATAAACCATCGAAAGCTGTTACCTCTACTAGATAGGTGGCAATGGGCTCAGGGGGGAGGCAGGGGTGGCAGCAGAAACTCTCCAAACATTCCTTTCTATGCTTTTGCTTCTGAAAGATTGATCAAAGGAATGAGAAAAAAGCAAACCTTAAAACTGAGGACAAACAGAAACAAATGAAACTGTGTTAAATCAATGGCATGAGCATACAAAGACTTCGTTCAAGTAACTCATACAATGCTCTGATCATGAGTATTTGGAGGGATAAATCCTAAGACAGAAAGAACTACAAAGGAGGGAGCCTTGTGGCCAGAAAGCAGTTCTGAATCTTGATTGTGGGGAAGATTACAAGGGTCTGCACCTGCAATAAAATTGTACAGAGCTACAAATGCACACATCCACATGCTGCTGTGTGGATATGGAATTAGTGAAATCTGAATTAGATTTGTGAATTACGCTGATGTGAATATCCTCGTCTTAATTTTGGACTATAAGTTAAGCAATATGTAACCAGGGAAACTATGGTAAAGGGTATGCAGGACCATTTGGTATGCAGGATACCAAAGGGTATCCTGACCATTTTTTTCAACTTCTTGTGAATCTATAATTACTTCAAAATAATTTCTTATAAAAAAAAAAGCCCTGCAAACAATCCTGGAACCTTATATAGAAGGGTTAAAGTGCTCCAGAAACTCTTTTATGAACTAGGTAGTATAAAGTAAATATATTAACATTAGAACAAAGATGGTTACTAAAATAGAAAAGGTATACATAAACAACATGAAAGAAGATAAAAATATGTAGGGTCAATGCTCTTAAATTTGAGTAGAAAATTTGAATAGAAACTCATCTTTTTAAAACATGCATTTCCTGATCCCTACGGAAAGGGCGTTAAAATCAATGGTTTCCAGTAGCCTCATGTCTTGAATCCTAAATGCTATTCACTCAAAAAGCAACCAGAGAAACGTGATTCAGGTCTGTAGCAGAGACCTGTGGGGTGATCTTGGTAGTTCTTATAGTGTCAGATAATGCTCAAGTATAATGGGGTCACATTGGGACACAGGAGCTGACTTGAACAGTTCTATTGGCAAAATTTGAAACAATTTAAACATCAGAAATACATATAAGGATAGAAAATTATAATATGCTGGATGCTTTTGAAAATATTTCTGGGTTATTTAGAAATAGAAACAGGCAATAGAAAAGTCGTACTTTTTAGAACAATAAAGGCTAATAAATGTGAGAAAAAACAAAGATAGAAAATTAGCATTTTTCAACTTCCAATGTAACGATTTAAGGAAGGACTATTAATATCTGTTAAACCTCTGTGTAAAATATTGGTAACAGGACAGTCACACAGTTGCAAAGTGCTTCCCCAAAGATCTGTTACTATTACAAAGGGGGAAGGGGACAATGGTGAGATCTGCAGCCATCATCTTAAATAGAGAATCAAACTTCTATCTCCAATAAGGAGGGGCTTGGCTAAGGGCCACAATGCTATGATTAAAGTCTGAACTCATTAGTAACTCAGGAGAGAGAGTAAGTCCATCCAGGCCGGGGACAGGAAAGGCTTCATAGAAGAGCTGAGTTTGGAATATTGAGGAGGAAGGAGCCTGGTTGCTGGGGAAGATGTTCTAAGCAAAAGCATAATGGCTTGAAATAGCTGCTGAATTTAATAAAGAACTGCAGTGAATTGGGAAAGGCTTCAAGGATAGTGTAGACCAGGGGTTGATGACAGGTGAGGTTGCAGTTAGGAGAGATCAGATCAGCGGGGATCTATATTTCCAGGACAAGGAGCTTGGGCCTCATTTAAATGATGATAAGGAAACTTTGAAGCATCTCTAAGTAGTTGGCAATAATTAGGATAGGAAGAGAGTAAACCAATGAGGAAGATGTACAGAAAGTAGAATTCAACAAGCTCAGTGACCAGAGATGTGGAGGATAGAGCTAGATAATAGGATGAATTGGAGAATGTTTCACTGTCAGAACCAGTCCTGTGTATGGACAATGGTGGGCTGGGGTGATCTAAGGTCACATTCCTGGAAATTGAGTGTGGATGATTAATGTTGCCTCCTTTGGCTGAAAATGGGGAGAAGGGAAGAATATCAGCGAGAAGGGTGATACTCATAACTGAAATTAAAAACACAGGAGGAGGAACAGGTGTTGGATAGGAAGGACAAGTGTGTTGTTTTTACTATCCTCAATCAGAAAGGGTTACCAGTTATTGCAGAATTCCTAGTACCTGGTATAAATTCAGTACATGTGCTGGAGGAATCCTTCAGAGTTCTAATGATAACTAAATGGGAATTTAATGTATAGATTATTTACCAAATAGACTTCAGGGGCTCCTTCAATATGTGCACTAAGGTGCGTCTTCTGGATTTAGAGGATGGAGCCTTAAGCAGAGGAGTCCCATTAGGTTTAATAGGATTTGTGTAGCTAGAGGGCCTGGGGATATCAGCATGAAAAAGCTCTCAATCTGATTTTGCATTTAATAATAATGAATAATAACAAAATTCTCTTCTCCATGGGAGCCGAGCATAGACACCAATGTCTGTCACAAAACCAAGTTCCCTGCCTCAGATCTTAGGCCCATGCCAAGGCTGGCACTATTCATCAGGGCCTGGGGGGGGCTGTCTAGCTTGAGACCCACATTGGGTGACTTATAATTAAAATGATTGCAATTCGGTCTTTAAAATTTAATTCCAAATATAATTTCTCATTTGCCTCACAAGGGTATGGCATGCACAGTGGCCTGCCTGTGGGGAAATTAAGGAGAAGCAGGAGGATAAGCCGCATACCACGCTTATATTAAAATAATCACTCATATTTTTCTGGCAACACTTTTTAATAAGTGTCAAATCTTTATTACTTTCTTTGGTATTTGCATCCACATTAATCATGTCAGTTCATATGGTATTTATTTCTGGTAATTGTACAATTCAGTGCAGGGGCCCCTCCAAGCTAATCAATTAGTTCAAATCTACTCCAGGGTCATAGATCTGTGGAAGATTTGCTGCCTCAGGAAGCAGCCTGAAGGCAGACTCCTGACTCATGTGTCATGTAGTTTCCCTACTGCCTTGGTCAACAGGATCAGGCCCCCCTTGGAGCAAATGTGGCAGAGGAAACACACACATATCCGTAGCCTAGGTGAGGAGGCTAGTGCCCTCTGAGCCTTCCCTTCATGGTTCAGGGAAGACCTTATCATGGGAGCCTTGTAGGTGCTTGCTGGTTATCTTGGGTTTGGCTCTATAAAGCAGGAAAAGAGCACTCTTACAGTAAGGTGGAGGCTGGAAACACAAAGATTCCTGGTGTAAATGAGAGCATGGACATAGGAAGGAGGAGATCTAGTTCTACTGTTACCTCTCTCTGAAATGGTCTGTTCACAGGCCTTTCAGATGGGCTAATCTGGTGGTGTCTCAGCCTCTGCCAGTACTTGAGCTGAGGAGTGATATCATCTAATTCCTTCACTCCATTATGAGACTTACAGGAGAAAACTGGGAGGATATGATGGTCTTGATGCTAAGCTTGGCCCAAGGAGGAAGTGACACACAGAGGATGAACTTAGTCAGTCATCCTCACCCTTAGGCTATGACCTGAAATTCTGACACTGCGGAAAGAGAAGAGGCAAGACATCTAGGGTTTCTCTGGATTTCACGCATTAAGAAAGACAAAAATAGGAAACCTCACTGTGGCCCACAAGATCCTCCAAAGTCAGAGTGGAAAGAACTTGAGTTGGGTAGGCAGAGACTTCTAGCTGTCAACCCCAATCCATTACGTGCTAAGAAATGATGAACCCCTATCAATATAACACTGATCGTCAGCTGAGGACAAGGCAGCTTAGAATGAAGTTTCCATCTGCCGGCCTCTCTTGCTGTTACATGTGTGCAGGTAAATATCTTGTGGCTAATGCAAAGTGGTAGGAAATTATATGTACAATTTAAAGGAAACATCTCTTAAAAACAAGAGTAGTGCTGCTTTCCCCCAATCCCATTTTCCCCTCCTGCTTCTTGGAACATGGTCATGGGAGTGAGATATTTTGGATCAGGAGGCAAGGCCAACACCCTAGGGTGGTACAGCAATAACACTGAGGAACCTGAGTTTCCGCATAACCACAGGGAACAAAACCAAGCCAGCAGTGAGATTCCTACTCAGGAGCTACATATAAGGAAAAAAACGTTATTTAAGCCATATCCTCTTTTTAACTTTTAAGTCAAACTTTCAGTGTAGTTAAAAATGAAGGCAAAATATCAGGTATACCAGAAATGGCAATATCCTCTCAGAATTCTTCCATTTAAATGCCAGACCCACCATTCTCTACCTGTGTGACCTTGGGCAATTTGTATCCCCTCCCTAAAACTTATTTTCCCCAGGCCCCTGTTCAACAAGTATGAGTTTCAGTTATAACAATATCAGTAAGTTCTAAAGATCTGCTGTACAACATTGTACCTGCAGTTGACAAAACTGTCTTGTGCACTTAAAAATGTGTTAAGAAGGTAAATCCTTTGTTTGGTGTTCTCACCAAAATAATATCTCAGACTTATTGTGAGAAACAAATTCAATGCTTATGAAAGTGCTTTGTATACTCTAAGGCACAATGCAGCTCTATGGAAGTAGTCAATGTCAGTCAGGGCTCTCTGGGTTACAAGGCCCAGGAACCCACTAACAGAAGCTTACTGAAAGGACACAAGAGGCCAGAAGACAGAGCCATGGCCTGACTGTGTCTCCCTAAGGCCATATGTTGAAATCCTAGCCCCCAGTGAAGTGATATTTGGAGAGGGATGTGTGAGTGATAAGCAGGTTTAGATGAGGGCCTCGCAATGGAATTAGTATCTTTTTAAGTGGAGGACACACAAAGAAAGAGCTTGCTTACTCTCTCCCTTTCATGTGAACACATGGAGAGAAGGTGGCCACTTACAGGCCAGAAGACAGTCTTCACCAAAAACCAACTCTAATGGCACTCTGATGTCAACTTCCAGGCTCAAGAATTAAGAGAAAATAAATGTCTATTGTTTAATCCACCCGGTTTATGGTATTCAATTACGGTAGCCTGAGTAGACTAGGACATCCATGAAGGGGCAACAAGGGGCAACAAAGGGCAACTGGGCTTTTGGGAGGACCAAATCAGGAAAAACAGCGACAAAAGCACATTCCTTTTCACTGGGGACCGGATGAGCTCTACCGTTCCAGCTTTATCAACACGTTGTGACCCTTTAGCTTTGGTATTTTCCATCTGACCGTGGTCTTTGGGCCTTAGACCAGATTCCTCTCAGAAGACCCAATCTGTGGATACCATCAGCTGTGGCAAGGGCTGCACAGTCGTTCTTTTTTTTTTTTGGTACCGGGGATCGAACTCGGGTCCTTCTGCTTGCAAGGCAGGCGGTGGAACCACTGAGCTAAATCCCCGGCCCAGCTGCACAGTCATGTGGTAGGGAGGGCAAATCTTCCCAGGAGGTTGGTGGGTTATGTTCTCCACAGGGATAATTGGAGGGGTAGCCAGTGTTCCTCTTGGTACACAATAAGGAAAACAATAAAGATGGTATTGAGTATTCTTGGCAGGAGAAAGGGTATAAACAAATGCCTAGAAGTTGAAGCTTTATTTGCAAAAATTTTTGAGTTCTCCCAATAGTCCACTTTTTTACCAGTGTAATGAGTCTTACAATATAAGTTTCCAATGATCAACAAAGATGAAAACTCATTTTCTTAGCAGTTAGCATGCCTTTGCTTATCACATTATAATATACTGGTTATATAGTCATTACTGTCACACTGTCCCTTATCTTTCATAACACAAATGAAAAGTGGGACACTGATAGGTATAAAAGGACATGGCATCTTTTCACCACTCTCTGCCACCCAGAGCCATATGAATTTTTTTTAATTTTTATTTTTTATTAGTACATGTTTGTAGTTCATAAGATCACATTCCTTGTGAGTTGGTACATGTACATTCCCTTCCCATCTGACATCTCTTTGACCCTTTCCCATTTGCAAAGCTCTACCAATTTCCTATTATCTTTAAAATTTGCTCTTTATCTATATTTAGGATTTCTCATGTGATATTTACGCTTGTGTGTCTGATTTATTTCACTCAATATTATGGTTTCAAAGTGGATTAATTTTCCTACAAATGACTCAAGTTTCTTCTTCTTTATGCCAGAATAGTACTCCATTGCCTATAAATACCACATTTTCTTTATCCATTCATCTGTTGATGGACATATAGGATACTTCCAAGATTTAACTATTATGAGTTGTGCTGCTATAAACATGGGTATGCCTACATCACTCTAATATGATGCCTCTGACACTTTGAGAAAGATACCTAAAAGGGGAAGAGCTGGGTTGACTGGAATTTCTCCTTTTCATTTTTTTTTTTTTTTTGGTACTGGGGATCGAACTCGGGTCCTTGTGCTCGCGCAGCAGGCGGCAAAACCACTGAGCTAAATCCCCAGCCCCTCCTTTCAGTCTTTTAGTCTTTTGAGGAGTCTCCCTACTGATGTTCACAAGGGTATACTAGTTTACATTCCCACCAACAATGTGGAATGTGTCCTCTTTCCCCACAGCCCAGGCAATATTTATTATTTGATTTCTTGCTGATGGCCATTTTTTCTGGAGATGAAATCTCAGAGTTGTTTTAATTTGCATTTCTCTAATAGCCAGAGATGTTGAACAGTTTTTCACGTATTTATTTCTTCTGAGAAGTACCTGTTCATTTCTTTTGTCCATTTTCTGGGAGGTCTTTGATGGGGGGGGTCTAATTTATTTTTGAGTTCTTAGATATTAGTTCTCTCTCCAAGAAACAGCTGGCAAAACATTTTCCCATTCTGTAGGTTGTCTCTTCACTCTTTTGGTTGTTTCCTTTGCTGTGAAGAAGCTTTTTAATTTTATGTAATTCCATTTGATTCTTAATGTTATTTCTTGTGCAATTTGAGTTGTGTTCAAAAAGTTCTTGCCTATGCCTATGTCAAGATTTTTACCTATTTTACCTTCCAATAGCTTAAGTGTGTTCATTTTGCTATTTGATCCATTTTGATTTTAGTTTAGCACATGGTGAGAGAAATGGGTTTAGACTCAACCTTCTGCATGTGGATTGTATCCTTGTACTTGAGCCATGTGAATTTTTGTCCTCATAGAACCTTGGTTTCTTTATAATTTCCAACTCTTCAGTGTGACTTGCTTCTAAGTAATAGACTTGCACCTTTCCCTTTGCAAAAGGAAGAGCACAGAAAAAAGCTTATCCAAGGCTCTAAGGAAAGGGAGAAGGAAAAAAAAACAACATTTCTTGGCTTCACAGTTGTACCCTCCTGCTACAGGAAATAGAATCTTATGCCCAGCCAAGAGCTTTCTTCTTTTTAGCTTTGAGGAGAAAATACTTTTAGAAAGCAAATGTGAAAATAAGTTAAGCCTATTTATTGCTAACCATGCCAAATGGAAAGGGAGAGTTGAAAACAATTTTTTAATCTTTAGCTGCCTTAATTTCACTTTTATTCCTTCTAATGAGATCAACACCTTCAAGAAGATTTAGATTCACTTTATATTGATCTATAACCATCTGTGCAGGTGTGTGAATGTATGTGGACCACCACATATATTCAGACATGATTTGTGAGTAATGGAAGTTGTTCAAGTTACAGGTCATAGTCGAATGGGAGGTTTTCTTCACATCGGAGAGGCCATCCAGCAGAAAAAAATGAACATAGGTGTTCAAGCCTATTGAAAGCAATTCATTTTAAAAAAATCACAATATCATTTTTCTTATTTGTGTGCACTCTTATGCACACTTCCTCCTACTCTCTTTCAGTAAGCTAAATGTCAAAATGAATTCCAAAAGTAGTTTGAAGTAATAAGAGCAAACCTAATTTTACTTTCTTTTTGCCTATACAAAATATATATATATATGTGAATTATATGAAAAGATTACTATCCAGTATATATTTTATATTGTTCTATATAGGGACATGAATTATCTAAAAGTTCCCCATGTAGCTATAATTCCAGGCACCTTATTTATTTTTTTTAGGTTGGGTAATATTTCATGGGTATTACTGGGGAGCAAGATACATATGTAGTGATTTTGCATTAGAATAATTAACTCCTGGTTTGTCTTGCTTTGTTTTTGGCCCCATACCCCAATTTTCCTCTGAGTCTCATTGTCTCCAATTATGCAGTGGCTGTATTTTAGGTAGAGTTTACTTTACCTATACCTCTAGAGGAAAGAAGCACACTAAGCCAGAAAAATAATTGTTTCTGCTGTCATAATTAATTTAAGATATGGCAAGTGACTCAACAGAGACAACGAGATTTAAATGTTGCTAGGACTAAAATTCCTTCCTTCTGGGCTTAAGCCTAACTAGATATGAGCCTGAAGGTTCTGCCACCATATCAGATTCTATGAGGAGAAAATCTGTCTGGGAATTTATTTAATACAGAGGAATTAACACCAAGAATTGGAGACATTGGAACACTGGATCATGGAGGGTGTGTAAACCCTCAAATTACCTGCCTGAAATCTCTGTCAATTTGTTAATGGATACTTGGATTGTTTCCAGACTGGAGCTATTACAAATAAAACTGCTATAAACATTCCCAAATAAGCCTTCTTAGGAACAAATACTCTTGTTCCTCCTGGCTAAATAACTAAAAGTGACATGGCTGGATCCTATAGTGTAGGAATAATCTTTTTTTAAAAAGTACTTTTTTTAAAAGGAGGGTTGGGGATTTAGCTCAGTGGTTCCGCCACCTGCCTTGCAAGCAGAAGGATCCAAGTTCCATCCCCGGTACCAAAAAAAAAAAAAAAAAGTACTAAACTTTGCTGAGGTGGTCGTACAATTTTAACTTCCATCTGCTGGGTATGAGAGTTCCAGTTCCTCCACAACCTTGCCAACATTTGATATTGTCTTTTTAATTTTGGACAATCTAAGACATATATAATGGTGAAACAACATAATTTTAATTTGTATTCCTTAATGCCTAATCATCTTGAAATCATTTATATGTGCCTATTTTCACCTTTTAATCTCTCAAAATAGAATACTTACTGAAATCTTTTCTATTTTTAAAAATTAGATTGCTTGTTGTCTTAATGAGATTAGAGAAATCCTTACATATTCTGGATGTAAGTTATTTATAAATGTGATATTTTCAAACATTTCCCCTTGCCTTTCAAAGAGAAGAGATTCTGAATTTGGAAAAAGTCCAAGTTATGATTTTTCTTTTATAGATTTATGTTGGTGGTATATCTAGGTTATCTTTGCCTAACCTAAAAGGTCATAAAGAATTGCTCCTATATTTTTTTCTAGTAGTTTGATAGTGTGGGGCATACATTAAGATCTATAATATCTTTAAGGATTTCTAGTTGACTTTTCTGTAAAAATCCTCTTTATGGGTGAGCATTTCTGGGAGTGCCACGTGGAGCCGGGGTGATGGGGTGCTCTCAGCATGGCGGTGTTTTCTGGGTCTGCTGCACCAATTCTGTCTCTGAACCCCCAGGAAGATGCTCAGTTTCAGGAGGTGGAGCAGGTTCAGTGTTGCATGACCCCGCAACAAAAGCAAGAGCAAAAAAACAAAGAAGAAGAACATACACCTGGAGTAATTTTTGTGGGTCTCCTACCTCCAGTACTTTTTGAATCCCAGATCAAAGAATATTTCTCCCAATTTGGCAATATTACAAGATTCAGATTGTCCAGAAGCAAAAGGACTGGAAATAGCAGAGGCTATGCCTTTGTGGAGTTTGCATCTGAGGATGTTGCCAAGATAGAGGCTGAAATGACGCACAACTACCTCTTTGGTGAAAGACTCCTGGTCTGTCATTTTATGCCACCCGAAAAGGTACATAAAGATCTTTTTAAAGGCTGGCAAGTTCCATTTCATCATCCAGTATACCCAGCAGTGAAATGGTATAATCATAAGCAGACACTTCTACAAAAGTTGTGGATGGAAGATCGATTTAAAAAGAAAGAAAAATTACTAAGGAAGAAATTAATTGGAAAAGGAATTGATTATAATTTTCCTTCATTGGTTTTATCTACTAAGAAGAAAGAGGTTTCAGACAAAAAAGAGATTTCTGCCAAAAAGAACAAGGCTTCAGACATACCTAAGAAGAAGAAGAAAAGGGTTTCAAAAGGCTCACTTGTCCCTCCCGATAAGACTGTGGATAGCCAGAGCGCCACAGCAGTTTGTACACCGGTATTTTTGGAGAAACGAAAATCTGAAGTGGCTGAAATGAATGATGATAAAGATGACGAAACAGCCTTCAAACAGCCTGCGTCCAGGGTAAAGGACACACCAGAGACTCCCACACCCACTCCTTCAGGGGGAAAAAGAGATGAAGAAAAAGCAAACAGTGATTCTGAATGTATTGTTTGCAGCATATCTTACCAGAAATTGTGATTTGGTACAAGGGCTGACTTCTATATTACACTAGATACAACTAAATCAACCATTAACAAGACTTTCAGAGGAAAAGCTTACTGAGTGTTCCAGGTCTATAAGGAAAGCAGTGAGTAATTTCGGCTTATCTGCCCTTGCTGAGATTTGGGGAACATTGCAGCCTGCAGGGGGTGGGCTCACAGTGCCTTTGTCCTGGTCTCCTACTTTTGTGTGTAGCTCCCCTTGGTTTACCCTGCCTATATGTCACTGTTGATTGCAGGTTGAAGTACTGAAGGGTTGTGGCCTTTTGCCACCAGCAAATAAAGTTCACCAGTCTTGCTTGACCAAAAAAACCCAAACAAACAAAAATATTCTTTATGTTAAATAATATGTCACATTTTATGTACAGTTGTGTTATTCTTTGACTTGCATTATTTCTGAAAGTTTATTTATATAGTTGCTTTAAACTTAGGACTTTTAAAGCTATTGACAGTGTGATGCATTTTTTAGTTCACTATTAAAGATTCTTATGCCTTATTCTTTGATGCAATAAAGTAATTTGGAAACAACTCAATTCTCTCAAGTCTTAGTTTTAAGTTTCCTTGGTTGAAATTAATTTCTAGGGTTAATTTTGCCTCATTAATGAGGCAAAGGCCTTCTGAATGCATGATCCAAGATCCTGTAAATTATGAGGTTTCCTCCTTGGATCATGCGAATAGGAACTACTTCTGGCCTTGTGTGAGCTCTAAGGACAGGGGAGTTCATTCCTCAGTCTCAGATAGTTTACACACACATACCCTGATCAATAATCAGCTGAAACAACCCTCTGCAGATCTCCGGAGTCCTCTTTCTGTGGGGAGTTCTCTTTCTCTCCTCTCTAGCACTCTGCCCTAACACCTTGGCTTTGACATCTTCAGGTTGCTAGCCTTGTCTCCACACTCATGGACACTCCTGGACTCCACTGTGATCCTCTCTCTATACCTTGGCCTAGAAACTCTCCCGCCACAAAGCTGGGCAATTATGGAACCCACCTTGCTTGTTTTCCATGTCTCTAAGATGGCTATTGCTCACTGCCTGTTAGCCACCCAATGTCTTCAAATCCAGTGTCTCATGCATATTACCTGAGTTGTTTTGTTTTGTTTTTTTAGCTGTTTCATAAGTCCTTGCTATCTCATAAGGTTCAGAAGTACAAGTCTCTCATAGCATGATTTTTGAGAAACACCATAAGACATCAACATTTCTTGTTTAAGTAGACCAAACATTTGAAAACCTTCCCTGTGTAAAGACATTAACTTTCTCAATTTGATCTATCTGGAAAAATTTATCTCATTTATTTCCATTTCAAGAAGCCAACTTCTAGAAGTCATCGACATAATGATTTATGACAGACTATTATCCATTGACTAATTTACTAATCTGTGTTATTATGTACTAACATGTGTTACAGCTATAGGTGTTGAGGAAAATGGGAATATATTAGTGGACAAAGTAACAAAGTCCCTGTTCTTAGAAAAGTGGCTCTTACATGTCACTACTAGAGATACACACTTTACATATATTAACTCTGACCCACATAACAGCCCTCTTAACCCTATTACTGTCCCCTCCTTAAAGATGGGTAGCTAAGGCAAAGAGACTTGCAGACACTCCAGGTGACACCCTCATTTTAATGGGGAGAGAGTCAGAGTTGGAATCCAACCCAGGTACTTTGACTCCAGAATCTCTGCCCTGGGCCACCGTGTGGTCAGGTCTCACATTTGCCAACAGCATGGTGTGTTGGAGACATCAAGATTCAAACACCCTGGTGCTTTAAGCGGAGTGAGGCCGTGATGACCGAATGTGCTATCTTATGGAGTAGTCCACTCAATGGGAGGTGATATTTGAGGCAGAGAGCTGAGTAAAGTGAGGAAGAGAGATTTGCTACAATCTGGGGGAGAATTTTTCAGGCAGAGGGTGCAACATGTGCAATGGCCCTGACATGAAAATGTTTCATAACCTCAAGGAACAGCAGAAGGGACAGAATGGTGTTTGAGAGAAGGAATTAATGTGACTTACCTAAAACCCCTACCATAATGTTTGATGCATAGAATGTACTCCCTATGGTATGAATGACATTATCACCATCATTGCTGTTACATGTGACTGCTCTCAGGCAAAAAGGATTTGAGAGGAAAGAATAACCTGCACGGCGTGGGTGGATTAGCAAAGTCTTCCTGGAATTAGGACTTAAGCTGAGCTTTCAAGAATGGGACACTTCACCCTTTTGCCAATGACGCAGTGAGGCCTCTTTTGCCAGACCTAGGAATGGGGATGTGGAGGCAGATGGGCCTTGTAACTTGAGAGGATGACCCAAAGCTGTGCTGTCAGATGGCTCATGGAAGAGAAACTAAATGTTGTTCACATTTTCTTCTAGATGAGTGGCTTGATCTGAAACCCCTCCCATTACCCTCCATTTTCTGGACCTTCTTGTGGATTTTGAAAGGAACTGTCCAATGAATATGCTCACTGGGGCTGAATGTCAACTGGAGCAAACTGAATCAGAGTCAGGAAAATCCTGAACGGTCTCCGCACTGGTAAGTTTCCATCTGTACTATTTTAGCACAATAGGGACAACTTCTCTGAAAGTCCAAGGGGCACTGAGTGGGCAGAGAAGGAGAGAATTAGCTCTGATCAAGACGCATCCCTTGAACTTGCCTGTCAGAGACAGTGGCAGCTCATCTTACAGAGACCAGCTGCTCACTGAGGTCAGGTTGAAAGAACAGGGGAGTGAGGGGGAAGCCTTGAGCAGCACTCTTTTGAAATGCCACACAGTTTCTCAGCAGTAAATATCTAGTCATCTTTCTTAGACAACCTGGACTCATTATTTTGACTCTCCTTGTTTGTGATATGGGATGGCTGATTTTCCTGGGCTTACCTTTCTGACCTGTTATAAGGAAGGGAAAGAGGAGAGCTCTGACTAAGTAGCCTGCTGGGTCTTAAAGACTCCCACTACACAGAACTTCCAAGAGTAGCACCTCAAGGTCAAAGTTGGTAGGAGATTCTAAACAAGACTGTTGCAGATGAGTCCTCAGGCACCTAAGAGCCCACCCATGCTGGCATCTGCTCTCTTGGCAGCTTCTGAAAAGATCATCATGGTGGAGCTGAGCTGGTAGTTCTCAACCCCGTCTTGGCATAGGATCACTTGGAGAGTGTAAAACACTGTAGATGGCTGGGCCCCACTCCTGAGGTCCTGTGGCCACATTCTGTGGCAAGCTCAGTCTTGTCTTATTTATCACTCTCTGTGTTTCTTCCTCCCAAGATCATCCTAATATGCAGCCAAGTTTCAGAGCTGCCAGGTAAGAGAGGAGGGGCAGCAGCACCAGTGTCCATAGGGCCAGGTGAGCAGTGGGGATGTGTGAAGCCAACTGCCTAGGATGATGACTTAGAAAACAGGTCCATCCAAAGGGAGCAGCCATTCGGCAGCTACCACCTCCCGCTGCCCCTGGAAACACCTCGTGTTGCCAACTCCTCTGATTTCTCAAGTGAAGTCAGAAGATTTTCATATGAAATCTGGGTTTTAAAAGTCTGAAAAGGTCCTAAAATGTGCGAATTCGTTTGTGCAGAACAGGACATACCCATTGGATGCTGTGGCTCAGAGACTGTCAGTGTGTGAGTTCTGCTTGCACTTTCGCAGCCTGTGGACAGCCCTAGGAGCCCCTTCATGGCGACATCTCCCTAGGATGTGTTCCCAAAATGCCCATGGGTTTGTGTGTGGGCCCACCTGCCTTCCTAGGATTTCTCTCCTTTGACCTGGGTTTGCCAGATTTCCTGACCATTTGAGGCCAGAGAAGTTAATATTATAATAATATTTAAGAAAGCATACTTGGTTTGATTTTTCTCTCTGCAGAATCCTATACTAAACAAATATTTGTAAGAATGTGATTTTTGTAAGTGACAACAGAGTGATTTCCTTCCTATCAAATTCACTGTTACTAACAGTCTTACCTCTCACAATGCCCTTGCCACACTTAGAACAGTGTTCTCTAACTTTAACATGCGTTCAATTCTCCAGGGGCATGTGTAACAATGTAATTAAAACCAGAACTTTTCTGAGAAAGAAAGAAAGAAACTCTGAGTTAAGGATACAGTCCAAGCCTATTTATACAGTCAGCTCAGCCTGGTTTCCCTTGCAGAAATTCCAAGTCAGCCGACTATGCTGGAACCAGGGGCACCTTTTGTAAAGAAAGCGTCAAAAGTGAACCAAATGTAGGTAGTCTGTACCTTACATACAGTGCTGATTTAGAAGTACGAAGAAGAGAAGACAGTAGAAAACTACCCATTTCGGGGAAGGAAACACTGAGATCAGAGAGAGGCCTCACTGAGGCCCAGCTGTGCTGTGATGTCCAATGCATTCTAAGATAAGCAGCCAGCATATGTTTATTTCCAGATTCCTCACAAAGTAATTTGTTAGCTCTGCTTGATTATATAGTACTTGACTGTCTTCAAGTAAATGCCTAAAGGCAACTGGTAATTAATGAGGTGTGTGTAAGCATTGTGATGAGCAATAAACATATGCTGCAGATATGCATTTCTATGAAGGCATGCTAATGAATCTTAGCACCTCAAACTGAGAACCTAACTGCAGAAGCAGTTCGTTTTTATTTATGCATTTTAGCCAACAACCAAGTGATAGGTAATGAGTTCACCCGGGGCTGGCTTTCCTTGCTATGGGCTCTGGGGGCTCCCTAATGGAACTATTTAAATTGCTGCAGAAGCCCAGGGAGTGAAGCCGTTTCCAGGAACAGAATTGGCAAACAGGATTTGCATTTTATTTCTGTTAGCCATGATCACATATCCACATGACATGAGCTAGTCAAGAAGCGCTGTCTTGTTGATTTTGTTTGTAATTGGCTGGCTCTCGCCTAATGAGTTCGAGTCAGAGAGTCCCAGGGTGTTGGAGGCCTCTGAGGGAACATGCATACTCTTCGTCTGCTCCAGACGAGGCAGAAGAGTTTAATGCTTAGAGCCTTGAGCACAGAGCCTGCTGCTTGGGTGTGGGTCCTAGCTCTGCCTCTTATCTCCATGTCCTAGGGTTTAACTTCCTTGGGCCTCAGTTTCCCCATTTGTAAAACGGGGAAAACTACTTAATACCTACTTAATAGGGTTAAAAGTAATAAATTAGCTAACACTTATGAAGCACTTAAGAGGGTGACTGACAGAAAGCAAGAGCGATAGATGTGTATTCTGTGGTTCAGAAGCCCCGGCTTCTCCTCAAGCAGAGCTGCTGCATATAAGGCTGGGTCAAGCGAACTTATGGTTGACCTCAATCCCTCCATTTTCACGTGTGAATTTTTTGCTGTGTTCTCCACTGTGCTACCAAGACTCCCATTTCAGTTTCTTCATTCCCCCAGAGCTTCCTTAAGATAATATTAACTTTTGGCACCGTCTGTCCCATGAGATGGTCTGCTGGTTGGTTTTAAACAGAACACAAAGCTGTCAGCTATGGAGAAGAAGGTTTTACTTAGGGAGTTTCAGAGCCCAAGTAGAGAGTGGGTCAGAACACTGCGGCCTCTGTGTTGTTTTAAACACTCTGCAAGTAGCCGAGTGTGTTGCAGTTGACTGTGCCCCAGCCTTCCTTCTGGGGCCCAGTAGCTGTCCTTCCCAGAGTGAAATTTGTCCTTCCTCCCCCTCCTGCAGCAGACGTAGACCACACACCATCCTCTAATCTTTCACCCTCCTCTACAGGAGGGATTGAAACTCTGTGCAAGCTCCATTTTTTCTCCCCTCCAGACATTCTGTGTTTAGAATCATAGGCACCTTTATTTTCAGCTTCAAGCAGCTGTTCCAGGCAGGAAATGCCTGCCAAATGATCCAGATTGCAGTCAGGGGGCTGGAGCTCATGCTTTGCTGAACAAAAGTCTGGGCTGACATTCTAGAAAACAGCCACACTTTGGGGCAGTAGTGAGGTATCCCCGTTCCATGTAGAAGGGGTATCCCTGGGAGTGATCTGAGCTTCCAAAGAAATAATTACAGCACCTTCTACTTGACATAACTTTATAGCTTACCAAGATCTTACACATCTATGATTTCATTTGCATCTTGTAACAACCTGAGAAGTAGTCATGACAAGGGTTAGGACTGTTAGTTTAGAGATGACAAGGCTGTAGATGGGAAAGATGCAAGTATTTGACATTTCTATCAGAGCTGAGTCTCTTGATTTTCAAAACTACAAGCTTTCCACAAATATCAATGTGATGTAGTCACATATTACTTGGGCATACAACTTGCCAACTGCTAACATGAACTCGGTATCGTCTTGATTCCCATGAAAGTCCCATGAGTTAAATGGGGAAGTGTTTTAGTCAGTGCCAAACAGACTATGATATAGTAATAAATAAGCCCTGATATCTTGGAAGCTTAGCCAAAGTTTGATTTCTTATTTATTTCAAAATCTAATGCAGATCTAGCTAGTTTTTGGTAGTAGTTTTCCTTCATATGATAACTCAGGTATTCAGGTCTCTTCTGTATTAGCATTCTGCCAGTTGAAAAAATATGGTCTTGGAAACCACTGAGAAATAGGAACAGAGCATCATGATTTCCCAGAAGGACTCCTGGCTAGGCCTGGAAATAGAGTTCATCACTTCCACTTCTACACTATTGGCCTGAAGCCAGTCATGAGCTCAACCTAACTGCAAAGGAAAGATCCTCCTCCTGGGTGCCCAGGAAGAATAGAGGAAATAGACTTTAGGAAATGCAGAGTACTGCATGCTTTCTGCCACCCTGAATTACACCAGAATTTGCTCCAAGCTGTCTATGGAGGGTTGGAGAATCGAACCCTTTTGACTGTGCGCCAAGTGTCTGGTATCAACAAATGCCTTCGAGGCAAATTAAACCATTTCTAAGACTATGCTCCCCACAAGTTAAAGCATGCTGCTGCATATCACAGAAGATGACCAGGGCAAAGGCAAGGTGGGCATAATAATATGCATACCATGGAGACCAAAGTGAAAATTTTATTATGTATTCACTTGTGTTTTTGTATCCCCATCTGCATGTGTGAATGCTTTGGGTGGATTTCTAATACCAAAGCCTACTCAAAAAGAAATAGTTATCAAAACCACACACACATGTAGCTAAACAGAGCAGAGAATTGACTAAACTAAATACTTGGAATTCTTAACCATTACAACTGAGCTCTGTGCATCCTAGAAACTAAAATAAAAAAGAGACCAAGAAAATAGCATTTTGAGCACTTACATTGACTCAGTTACTATGTGAACTAAACTGATACGTGGATCAAATAAGCTGATAAATATAAAACATTTCACATTGTTTAATGAACCATAGAAAAATACCATACGCTAGTAGCCACAACATATTAGATGATTTATATAGGTCCAGGGCTAAATACATCACACATATAAATATTTAAATATTTATTGTACTCATTTTATAACAAGAAAAGTGGAGGCTCAGAAAGCAGACATGAAAGAGCCCATGCAGTCATGGCCAGACTAGCTTCCACCTCAGCCCTGTCCCACTCTAAAAATCTGTGCTCCTTTCATAAACTCATAGTTCCCTTTGTCAGATAAAAGGAAGCATGTAATTAAATTGACACAAGAAAAAAAAATAGAAAATACACATACTATTTTGATTAAATGAAAAATTAGTTGAGAATGTAATGAGTTCCAAGTCATAGGTCTATAACTTTCCTTAATATTTCAAACCACCTGGAAGTCAAGACTAAGTTTACCACTGAGGATATCAAATGGGTCAGCAATGGGCCTGTAGCCGGTGCAGGAATTGAAAGCCAAGGGAGGAAAACAGAGTGAGATTGTGTGTGAGGCCACACAGCAGGGCAGTGCCAGGCTGGCTGGCCTTTTCCCTGAGTTCCATTTATTAGATTAGACTGGATCAGATCTGAAGGCTAAATCCCAGAAAACAGTGAATTTTCAGGACTAATAATAATGAGAGAGGAAAACATGCAGTTCTGTTTAGTGCTCTTTACCATCATTGGTTGATCCTTGGTCATCACTGGGCCTGTGAAATTTGCTGATAGCATTGCTGCCTCTAGCATTGCTATTCTACACTTTGGCTCCCTAATTAGCATTGGTTTCCAGTTTGCTGCTACACAGACTCAATGCCAAAAGAACATTAGCTAGAGCCCAGGCTTGGCCAGGATAGGCATTCGATGAGCATCTGCACTTCACCTACTGCACAGGTACCTGAAGCATCTCAAGGTCTATTACCATACAAGCGGCCTTCACATTGCAAAGATCTCACCTACACAGACTCCAGCTCCCGTGATTTGGTTTAGTACCATCAGTCTCCCAACAGCATAGCTCAAGTATCAGTTATCACAGTATATCAATTGTCACTGAGTAAAGTATAAATTTTGCCGCCATGTCTTAAGTCCACAGACACTACATAAATGACAGCTTTGCCCTGTGACCAGAGGCCAACCAAATCACCTTTTGCAGTCTGCTGTGGTTAGTCACTGCACATCTGCTATGTAGTTTATGCACTGCCAGCCAGATGTGTGGTTGTGTGGTCTCCTTGCCTCCAGGAATAAGTTCACGGACATTTTATAAAAATGGATAATAAAAAGAGAGAATGGGCCACCAAAGAGGAAAGTGTAACAAGGAAACAAAACAAACTCTGAAAGTGAAATTCAAATCCAGGATAAAGAGAGCACAATAGCTGACCATGGGACCCCCACACTCCCTGTGCTATGTAAGGGACAAGACCCAGCCAGAACTCAGTGAAAGTAACCTTTGGGCATAAGTGAAGAAAGGACTTGCAACGAAAAGGAGGAAAATTTCCAACAAAAATTGGCACCATCCAAAAACTTCACATTAAAAGAACTCTGGAAACTATTTCACAACATTGTAAGTACAAAGGACAAAATGTTGAAAGCTAATCCAAACTTAGAAAGAAGTATGACAGTCCAGTAGGGCACCAAAATGACATTCATTCATAACTTATACAACCGTAAGGAGGCAGGCGTGATTCAAACACAGTCATCTTCGTAACATTTTACAAGAAATAAAACCTTTTAATACTCAATATTTCTAATATTTTCAATAACACTGTACTAAATAAATTTTAGTTTCCCTTTAACATTTCCCTATACAGTACAATTATAAATGACAGTAAGAAAGCTTTAATTTTTACATTTCCCTCTACATTTATAAGGGACAGTAAGAAAACTTTTAATGTTTCAATGGAGATATTTAAAGGTCACAGTACTAATGGAAATAATCTCCATTGATTAGTAATATTTTTCTGTGGTTTCAGCTTGTATGGTCATTTTTAAAGTCACACAATATCATGAAAACCAGGGATTTGTGTGTATGTGTCCTGAAGGATTCTGCTCACATAAGACACGATACAAAAATAATGGCCTCTAACAGATGCTGTGTCATGCACCAGAGAATTAGAGACACTCAC
The DNA here is from genome assembly GCF_053883595.1 of Heterocephalus glaber. Lineage (NCBI taxonomy): Eukaryota > Metazoa > Chordata > Mammalia > Rodentia > Bathyergidae > Heterocephalus > Heterocephalus glaber. The sequence goes on along the minus strand of NW_028258320.1, from coordinate 72,167,844 downwards.
TGTTCATTCAGTTAACCTCTGGGGAAGGTTCCCAAGCCTGAGTATGGGCTGGAAATGAGGGCCAGATGAACAAGGCATGTGGTATTGCCTAGAAAGAGCTTCTGCAATGTGCAAGTGGTAGATAGCTGGTTGACTATGTTATCCAAAAGGAAGATTCGTACATATAAACCAAAGGGCCAAGCATTGAGAATCATTTGATTCTCAAAAAAATTTGGACTAATTTCTAAATATACATAACAGGGATGTACTTCCCTATTGGTCATAGCAAAGGCCATAAAATGCACTAGGATTCTACTTATGTAAGAAATAGTGAGGCAAATATGACTCAGTCCATTTTCCATTTTTACTTTTATGGATAAAACCCAGATTTTTGTTCATCTTCACATTCTATATGGTTAAGTGTCTCCCAGCCATGGTGCATAAGTGCTGATTAAGCTAATGCTGTGAAGGTTATTCCACATCCCCTGCAAGGTTTAGGCACAAGCTTGGAACACAATTCAGGCCATTGGGAAATGGAAGAGTAGGGCCTTCTGGGAGGGTGTCCCTCATGGTGAAAAGTGTTAGACACCAAAGTGTCCATCTCAGTTAGTGAACCTATGTGCTCTGATAGCTGACCATGATGCACGGGACTCTGGAAGCCACCTTATGAGAGGATGAACCCAAGGACCAAGCTAAGAGAGCAGCCCGAAGAGTGAACAACTTGAGCTGCTGAATAAACCAAGCTGCAACTGACCAAGGTGGGAATTTCTTGCTATGTGAGGCAAACATCTTTACATGTTAAGCTGTCCCTTGTTGCGGGATTATCTTCATATATCAGATGTTAACCTGAGAAATGACAGAGGCTGGGGGAGCCAGGGAAGGAGAATAGAAGAGTAAGAGAGGAGGAAAGGAGCCATGAAGTTTCAAAGAAAAGACCCAGGACAAAAATTCCTGGCTCCCATGGAACTTTCTGACCAAAGGTTTCAAAGCAAACAATGAACTAGAGAAAGTGAATGCAAGTGGTAAACCCCTTTTCAAATCCACCAAGCACTGTCACTGCTTTAACCAGACATAGTTTAGTATTTATTTTTTCTCCTTAATCTTCTTGCATCTCTCAAAACTCTCACATAAAATAAGGAGAAGTGTCATGGCAGATGGTATAAGATGAACATGCAAAGGCAACCACAAGAGAAATGAGAACTTTAGTAATACTGAAATTACCCATGACCCAGGAGGAGATTAATAAAAAACTGCCAATAAAGAACCAAATGAAACTGCTGAAAACTACCCCCAATCTTGAGCCTGCCTCTTAAATTAAACTGTATTGAGAAGAAATGTCTGTGGGAGATTTTGTTTTAGGTTATTGAGTTAGGATATCAAGACAGCATCACCTTCTCAAAGTCTTAATAACTAAAGAAGAGATTGTTGTATAAAGAATGTGTCGTAATTGTGATGAGACAGTGCCAACAAACCAAGGTAGTATGACTTACTGCTATGGAGTTGGCACTAGAGTTATGTCAAGAAAGACATTTTTTCCTCTCTTTTTTCAAGATTGCATAAGTTAGGTAGAGTCAAGAGCTCTTGAGTCATCCTGGTAATGTGAATTCCACTAATTACTTGAGTGTGGTCTTAATTAAGCAAGCCACCAAGTCTCTCAGCTTCAGCTTCCACGCTTGAAAACAGATGCAATTATAACATTAGGCTATTTTAAATACTTAATGATATCGTATAATAATATAAATCAAAATGACAGAAATAATGTGGCAGGCATTGCAAGAGAAATGCCAAAGAGAAGCGAAACAATGCCAAGTCAGTAGTAACAAAAATGCATACTTGAATTGAGAACATGGGGAATATGGCTTTTCTCTAAGATTGAGGTTAGTACTTTTAGCATGAATGGCCATTTCTTAGACAAATGAGGTGTTACTAGTATTGAATAATTTCAGTGACCTTAGTAAGTCCTGTCCCCTGCACTTGCTTCCTCATTTGACATTTTAAGTTCCATTATTAGTCCTCTTGTAAAGCTCTTCCCTCTCTTAGCAATACTCTGTAATGGACATTTGTTTTGCTAATTGTCCCACTTCTTCCCTCCTTAAATCCTAACACCTTCTTGTCTCCTTTGAGAAATTGCACATTCCCCAAATCTAGGTAGTTCTAGTTAGGCTTTAGATAACTATTCCCAGTATCCTGGCTATAAGGTAGAATGGGAAGATGAGAAAGGCAGAAGCATCACATGACCCAGCACTGATTGATCATTAAAATTGATTATTGTTGTTTGAATATTTGTGTTTCCCCAAAATTCAAGTTGAAACCTGATCCATAATGCAATAGTACTAAGAACAGGGACCTTCAGGAGGTAATTATGCCATAAGAAAAGAGCCCTTATGAATGAGATTAATTCCTTTACATGAGAGACCCAAGTGAGCTCGTTTGCCCCTCCATTATATGAAGACCCAGCGAAAAGACACCATGTATGGGGAAGAGACCCCTCAGCAAACACTGACAGCTGGTGTCCTTGATCTTGGACTTCCCAACATCCAGAACTATGACTAATATATTTCTGTCATTCATGTTACCCAGTCTAAGTATTCTGTTAGAGCAACCCAGATAGACTAAAATATGACCCAGGATGGGCTGGTTACTCTTAAGTGGATGCTCAGAGACAGAAATTCTTTCACCTGGATTATAGGCTATACGAATGTGATCCATGGAGCTACTGGCAGTCCAGTTACAACTACTGAGAAGATATCCACACAAAGAGAAAATAAAATTAACAAAGAGAAATGGGAAGAATAGCAGAGCTGAGAGATGGGAGCCCTGAGGATATAGTCTGGGTTGGGGATTCAGTCACACAAGTTAGTAACTACTCTGTCCCTCCCAGTTCTGGAAACAAATTCTCTTTTCTGCTCAAACTACTTTGAGTTGGGTTCTGTTATCCTTAATCAAGAGTCCTGATTATTATGGATCAAATCTAAACCAAGTACATCATGATTTAACTAAAAGAAAAATAGTACAATTTTGTAGTAGAAAACACGTTAGAAAGTTGTAGGAAGAAAATGCTGGAAACTTGCTGGTTTACAACACAGCTCTACCAACAGATATATTCCAGTGGTTCCTTTGAGATTTCATGGGGAAACTTTATTCTGTGTCTCTCTGTCCCCAAGGCGAATTTGTGACTTCCAGGAAAGAACTTGCTCCTTATTCCAGGTCAGTTGGCCCTTAGAAGATTATTTGGTGGAGTAATGGTACCCAAAGGTCTTTCAGATGCTCAGGATATTTTCAGGTAAGATGTTCTTGTAGACAGATTCTTAAAAGTGATACAAGAAGAAAGGCATAGAGAGTATAAGAGAGGCCCCACAGCTAGCTAGAGTTAACCCAGAAGATGTAACCACTCAATTCAGGAAAGCCAGGCCAGGAACCAACACGAGAGAAATAAGAGAGGGACAGTCCTGGGTCTACTGATACCAGGACAGCTAGCCCCAAGGTGAATCTGCCGTCAGGCTATCCATAGACTTACTGAGCAGTGTTTGATGGTGTTGGAGATTCAAAAATAAATTAGCTTAGGTCCCAAAGAGTCAGAAACATGGCATATGTGTAGGACAAATTCCTGTCTCTTAAGAGTATATTAAACTTGGGCTGGGGATTTAGCTCAGTGGTTTTGCTGCCTGCTGCGCAAGCGCAAGGACCTGAGTTCGATCCCCGGTACCAAAAAAAAAAAAACCAAAACAAAACACAAAGAGTATATTAAACTTAATAAGCTGACTATGGAATCCTTGTTTTCTTTTTTTAAAAAAACATTTTTTTTAAATTTTTATTTTTGGTGGTACTGGGGATTAGACCAAGGGCTTTCATACTAAGCTACATTCCCAGTCCTTTTTTAATTTTTCATTTTGAGACAGGGTCTCACTAAGTTGTTAAGCTGCCCAGGATGGGCTTGAATTTATGCTCTTTCTGCCTCAGCCTCCTGGAGTGCTGGAATTACAGGTGTGCACCTCCCCCCAGGCTGGAACCCTTGTTTTCTGAACACAAGTAATTATTGTTGTTTTACATAAGTTTTAGCATGCTATGGAACTATTCAGATGTTAAGTAAACTGATGCTAGCTCTCACCGAGTACTTCCTAGTTATCAGGCATCATATGAAGCAGTTGGCATGCTATCTCCCACTCCATTCTCACAGCAGTATGTAATGTAGTAGGATGATGAGCCCTATTTTATAGATGAGGAAACTAAAACTTCATCTGGTTAAACGACCTGAGTGCTACCAAAGTCCTACTCTGTGAGTACTGCTCTCAGTGAGGGAATAAGAAACCTGCAGTAGAATACCAATCAACATGGTGCTTCTTTCACGGAGAGCCTTGTCATAGAAAAAAAGTCACCAGAAGTAATAGTGTGCTTAGTGATGTGGCTCATTTACATCCTGGCGCAAGCTCCTCACCTTCTTGCTCCCTGGGAGCACATCGTTCGCGGACTGGCGGTGGTCTGTGAACTAGTGCACAGAATTGCGTGGGGGAGTGGAGCTGGCATTAAACACAGGTAAATCTGGCTTCTGAGCCTTCTCTCTGAAAGCCACTGTGACCTGCCGTCTTCTTAATTTCAATTCTCCTCCCACCCTCCATTTTCCCAGTTTCCAGGCTATCAAAGCTGGATTTTTCAAGCTCCTGAGAAAGATACTCCACCAAGTAAATATTTGCTTTTGGAGGGGAACAAGCCCATTAGTCCAAGCAGAGCCTGTGGAGTCCTAGAGACAAGGGCCTAAGGGCACAGCCACAGGCCCTGCAGTTGAGTTGAAACATTTGAAGAAGCAGGGAGTATCTGACCCCCCTTTCTGACTTATGACTCTGCTTCGACAGTGGGAGACCTTGCCACAGAGTTCCTTTTGAGATTGAATCCACTTTAGCTTATAATTAGGCCCGTTGCTTTCATAGCTGAGTGAATTAGGGAGGCTGACACGGGGACCTAGCACAGACTGGAATGGAAAGGTTTATTAAAATTAACAGCCAGAAAAAATTGATCTGAAACAGTGAGTCAGGCTGCCGGGAAGCAAGTGTCAGGAGTTTCATGAGGCATGCTGTGATGAGTTACACAATAAAGTGGCGGGGCGGCTTTCTTCCACACCTGTTTCCTGCCTATATCTGAATTACCTTTAAAGTACACACCTTCCCTTCTCTAACTCTTTCAGGGACAACTACTAGAGAATAGGAAAGCATAGTTTATTTCAGTTCAGCTCATTCATTCATTATTTTATTCCAACATTTATTAAGTCTTAACAGTATGTGTCAGGCATTGTATTGAGCATTAAAAATTAAAAGGTGTGTGTGGGGGGGAGATACTGAAGCATCACAGAATGAGATAAAGCAATGCTGCTGTTAGGGCCCCAATCACAGAAACTGAGATGTAAAGAAAAGTCAGGTTCGTACCAGCTTGACACACAAGGCTACAGCTAGACTCTGAGGCAAGTTTCTAGGTTAATCACGATAAGAGGTAAGTAACACTTGTTGACATGCCAATTATTGTGTTAAGTATTTCACATGTGTCATTACATTTAATTCTCATAATTAGTCTCAGTTAAGTCTTACAGGGTTCCTTTCAGGTGGAGAAACTGAGGGCAAGAGAAGCCAGATAACTTGTCGATGGTTACAGTTTACAGTTTACAGTACAAGTTAGATTTCAACCAGAAACCCATGCATTCTGGCTTCAGAGTTCTTGTTCTTGGCTTTAAGCCTTTCCAAAGTGCCTGTTAGGCTGCTTTTTCTACCAGCTGAAGACTATTTTCTTTTTCATCTAATTCATCATGAACTAGCAGCTGCTAAAGTCAAGCTATGTATTTTTCTTGACTTTAGGACAGAGAAAACAATCAGGCCTAACCCACGGGCCACTCTCCTGGGCTGACAGGACATGCGCAAAAAAACCTTTGCCAGACAGATAACTTTTGATACAAGGAAACTATTTCCCACTGCAATACCAAACTGCATGATTCACTCCATATGTTACCTTTTCATTAAAATACCTGAGATACTCAACTTGGAAGGCAAGTTAATTTTACTTACGGTTTTGGAGACTTCAGTCTATGCTCGACTGGTTCATTGTTTGGGGGCCTGTGGCTAGCCAATAGATCATGGTTGGAGTATATGGTAGAGAAAGCCAGAGGAAGCCACATATCTGAAGGAGGCTAGGAAGTGAAAAGAGAAAGGGCACGCCCCTCAGTGACCTCACTTCCTTCCAGTTGACTCCACCTAAAAGTTCCACCACTTTGCAACAGCACCAAAGGCTGGGGGAGAGGTGGGGTTGTGACCAAGCCTTTAAGGCATAGGGGATGTTTCACATCCAAACGATGGGCTCTGTTTGCAGAGAGACTAGAAAGAAATCTAGAGTGATAGTTCCTAAACTTGGCAGCACCTGGCGAGTTAACAAAAAATTGATATCCATCCACAGAAAGTTAGATTTAATTGCCAGAGTACTGCACGAATGTCAATCTTAACCTCTACCAGGTGATTTTAACGTGTGGTAAGGCATGAGAATGACTGAGCTATTGTTTATTGTGTCATAAGTAAGACTAAAAAAACCAGAGGGATCGCCATAGGTTATTTATTTTAACACAGGTACCGTCTTACTTCCAATATTCACATACATTCTGCATCAAGACTAATGTGAAATAGTTGTTCTCAGTTATGAGTGGGCATTTAGGATCATCTGGAGAGCTTGTTAAACAGATTCCTAGACCCACACTCAGAGCTCCTGATTCAGGGACTGCTAAGCTCAAGGGCCATGTCAGTATTACAGGCTTTTTTAGTAAACTTACTAAGAAGCAGAAAAAAGCTTTAGCCAATAAAACCTAATATAAAATGCACGTTTTGAATTTTAGACAATCTGTTAATTAGGAGTTAGGCTAAAACTTAGTTCTAGACAAATTTATAATTATATTTAGATATATCACTTACACTAAGGTTCCATATATATGGAGCCTTAGTGATAATTCAAAAATACTTCCTGTTCAGGTGTATGAGAGAATAAAAGTCTTATACACATACAAGTATCAGGATGACCCCAGGTCAGGAGGTAGGAGGGGTTTGTGGAGCTACTTATCCATAGTGAAAGGGATTATGAGTGTGTATACATGTACACAAGGTGTCTTTATTTCCACGAAGTGTGGATTAACACTTTATGGTTTCATTGTGGAAAAAAAACCAACAACACACAATTTAAGCTCAGTTACAATTTACTTGACTATGTCAAGGCCTGGAGGCCATTTGGATAATAGCACCCTCTTCCAAATTAAAAAATATCAAATGCATGACACACCAATTATATGTGTTCATAGGTTGATTAGTTATTAGTCTACTGAGAGGCCTTGTTTAAAGGAGTGAATGTGTGATCTTAAATTCATGGTTCTGAAGTAAAAGCAAAGTGCCAGACATAGTTTCTCATCAGAAACTCCCATATATTATGGGTCTGAAGCAAGAAGAGGTACACATGCTAAGTGGTTGCTGATTTCTCAAAGCCTGGTAGCAAAGGAATCCTATTGGAGGTGATGTACATGTTGTCTAAAGATTACCTGAGTGCACTGCAAACAATTGCTAAGCGTGGCCTGAGAATTTTTATCTATAACAAATCCCCAAGTGATGCTAGTGCAGCTGGTCCAGGAGCGACTAATTTAAGATACTTCTCTTAAGACAAACTTCTGTGTAAAGTTACCAGCAATTGCTTTATTGGCAGTTGGAAATAGATCTTGGGTCTTGAAGTTATTGAAAAGGTAAAGAACATTCTAAGTGTTAGAAGCAGTTTCTACATGCGAGGGTAGGAATTTGTTTCCCTAAAAGGGTGGAATCTTTTCTCCTTGCACAGAGGAACTAGTTTGCTGGATTTATCTTGTGCTCCTCCCAGTCCCCCTGCCACTCCCCCCGTGGGGAACACCAGAATCCAGGAATCCATCCAAATGTGGATGCTTCAGACATTTGAAGATTTTCAGTCAATAGTGCAACAGGCCCTTCTTATGGAGGACCAATCTCATCTCAGTTCTCACACTTTTTTGTTCTTTTTCTAGCAAGGTCCAGAGAGAGGGGACTCAAAATTTGGGTAGGGTAGGAATGAGGAATTCTCAAATGGTGGCACAGTGAGAACTAGGAGGAAAGCAGAACAGTGGCAGCCCAGGGAGCTGGGGACTCTGGGAGCAGCAACATCCGCTACCCGGTACTGATTTTCCTGTATGTGGCTCCTACTGCTACCTTCATGGCACTTACAGTGTTGCAGGAGCTCTCCTGACTTCTTTACAGATACTGATTCATTTAAGTGTCATAGCACCCCCGTGGAGCCAATTCTATTATTACTTCCACTTTATAGATGAGGAAACTGAGGCAGGAAGAAGTTCAGTAAGTTGCCCAGGATCACAGTTATCAGACAGCAGAGGACGTGAACCCAGCAGTCTGGTTCAGAGCCTGTGCTTTTATCTTGCCATGATCATGCCAAGAGCCAACTCTTCCTGTGTACATAGTTTCTCTCGTCTCCCAGAGAGTTCACAGGCATTATTTCAGGTAGTCCAGATGACAACTATGAACTAGCTGATATTCTCATCCTACTCCTTCCACAGAAAAGGAAAATTATTGTGAAAGATCTCTATCTAGCAGTACCTGTGCTTGAGAGGAATTAAGACAACAGCTGGGCCCATCTTTAAGGGGGTGAGAGGAAATATTACAGACTGGAGACCCAATTCTAAGGGAGCCGCTGTGGGACACACTGAGAAGCCAAGAGCAGCGCTTTCAATGGGAGGGGACACACTTAGCCTGTGCTCCTGGGAATTAAGAGCCTTGAGTGGGGGCACAGGGAGGGCTGAAGGGCACCACTGCTTGTAGCCATTGGAATTTCAAGTAAGGTGTCTGCTCTAGGTCTGCAGAACTTGGGTTCATTCATTCGATAAATTTTTATGAATCTCTTCTATGGCCTACGCACTGTGCTAGGAACACAGGGTTTGTTGTGAACTGAAGAGATCCAAGCCATGCATCCTAGAGAATCACATGTGCTTTTAATTAGTAACTTGGCAGCAAAGCCCACATGAAAGAGCTCTACCACAGGGGGTGCAGATTGGAATGTGAGGAGGCCCTTTCTAATGTTACCTGTATTGAAGTTTTCCAGCATTCAAACTCTTAGCTTGAGTTTTCCTTTCTGTAAACTACAGAGTGTTCCTACTTTACCTATGCAGTGGAAATGCAAGAAGATAACAAATTGATGATAAAAAGAAGCATCCTATATCCACAAAAAAGCAAACCTTCCCTCTGCTTTAAAGCTACTTTTGTGTAATTGTCAAGAACACATTGCTCAAGAGAGTGGGTAAGGACACGCTGTCTGTTATTCTTTGCTTGAGCTCCTGGACTCCTTTTCTCCAGAGGGGCTTGGCAGATGACGAACAAGTCATCTGATGAATATGGAACACAATTCAGGCTTAATAAGTCCCGCAGCTGTTGGGAACTTGACAAGGAAAACAAAGCCATAGGAATATGTGATATTGGAAAACTGACTGCCAGATTCCCAGAGTCCTTCACTCCCCCCAGTTGGGATCTCCCAGACTCAAATGGTCTGGGCTATTCCTATGACACAACACATGCTGTGCCAGGGCATCCTGACCCAGCTGGGGATGCCCACTCTAACAGCATCCTCTTTCTCCTTATAATCTGTCTTCTCATCCATCAGTCTCTCAATCCCTAACACACACACCTTTTCTTGTTCACAAGTCAGAAGTAAGCAATGCTTACTTAGAGAAAGGAGAAATAGGAGCTAAGACCTAAGACAGAACTGAGTTAAGTCTTCCCCTTGAGTAGCTATGCAGTCTTGGCAACTCATTTAGTTTTGTAAGCTTTGGCTCTAGCCATGGTAAAGTAGACATAGCAATACCTAACTCATACTGTTGTGATAGGGTTGTTAGTAGACCCCTTGGAAGAGAGCAACTGCTTAATGAACAGTTGTTATCAGGTGCACTAACATTATCAACACATCGCCATTTCACACAGGAAGAGAACAAAGCAGGCTTCTGTGTTTTTGTGGATGTTTGTTGATTTTCTTGTCCCATATCTATTTCCCCCTTTTCTAGTACCAGCTTCATAATTTTCCTCTTCCCAAAGTATATGATGAAGGTAAAACTGACTCTATTACTAGTTCCATAGACAGGCCACAATAATTGGTTCTTGGAAAGGCATGTGACCTAATCCAAGCCAAGAGATGCAATGTTCTAATGTGGCTGAAACTATTAGAAAAAGAATATCTCACGGCTGGGGGTGTAGTTCAAGTGGTAGAGGATTTGCAAGGATGCACAGGGCTCTGAGTTTGAGCACCAACTCTGCAAAAAGAAAAGAGTTCTCATTTCATCTGGGCTTAAACTTGGGAAAACATAAGTGTGGAATTACTAGGGGCCCAAGGAGAGAAGATGGCTGAGACCAACAAAATACAAGCAGAGCTGTTTGGCTGACATCACCTGAATCTCTGCACCATTGCCCGAAGCTTTACAACAGTGGTGGTGACACATGCTGCAGCTGGCTGTTATCATTGAAAGCTCTAAAGTTCTTTACTTTCAGCTACACAAAGATCAAACTTGCGGTGTTTAAACTACTCTGACTTAAGGTTTTGGCAGGTTTGGTCACTTGTAAATTAAACAGTCCTGACTTTGTGCATTTTATCATATGTAAATGATAACAATAAAATATAATTTTATGTCAACATTTTTTTCTGAGTTTCATATAGCTCAATATATCTTCCCAAGAACAGGTCTCACTATCATTTCCACAAAGTCATTTCTGGGTAACCCATTTTTGGCCCATAAATGTGGACTCAGTGCTCAAAGCAGCAGGTTCACACCACCTCCTACACAGTGTCTGTGATTTGACACAGTCTTGCATATTCAGTGATGCTAATGGATGCATTTTGCCCTAACAAAGCTAGGTGATTTTTAATGTCTAAAGATATATAAATTACAATTCACAGCATTTGTAGGCACTGATGTTTGGTTTCTGTTCTCAAGATTCTTATTACAAAAGGTGGGGATTTTCCAGGAAACATTAAGGTCTTGTTTGCATGCAAACCACAGTTTAATTCTGCAAACCAAAGGAGTTTTATGGGACTCTTTGAGGGGAATGCACAGATACCAACCACAGTCAGCCTCTTCTCTTTAAGCTTGCTGACATATGGCGGCCACATTTGCATCCTTGTTTTTCTTCAGTAGAGTGCTATTTGTGCTCTGGCTTTTTCATCACCAATTTGACTTATTTTCAGCTCATTCAAGCCTAGGCAAAGCTAATGGAACATGTGCTCTGCCCAAGCACTATCTCCATACCTGGAGATGTAGCAGGTGAGTGTGGACTGAGAAGAAAACAAAGCATGTGAATGAGCACAGTGGAGCCTCGTCTGCTTCCGTAGCCCAGCTCAGGACAGGAAGCAACTGCAGGGGACAGTGTGTCCCCTACTTACTCAATAAGGGGTTCCAATGATGGCCACATTATTCTCAGCACATGGTGACTAACCACCATTATAGCTACTTAATCTCTTTAAGTCCTGTTCCATATTATAGCTATTTATATTATTACTGTTTCAGGAGTAAAAAAAAAAGTGTTGCAATTTTGACATGCACATGGTTTTGAATTGGATAGGCCTAAATGCAAATCCTGGTCATGTCAGCTGCAATCTGAGCCTTGATGTTTCTCATCTTTAAAATGGGGTCAATAATATCTACCTTCTGAGACTACCATACAGATTCAGCAGCCCAACCCCTACGAGTCCTCTGGCCTGGGCTCTGGGCCCCAGGAGGTACATTGCAGGTGTTTGCACTGTCCTCCTCAGTTCCTCAAGGGTGATGCCCATACGTGTCTCCTCCTCGTGTGCCCTCAGCTGTTAGGAAAACAGAACATTCTTAATGTTTTGGGGATGAGTACATGAATAAGGGCAAACTTTGATTCATTAGTGCAATAATTTGATTAATGTTTATCTCTGCCAATAGGCTGGACTATAATGATCTCATTATTTTCCCTTCAGTACCAGCACAGTCCTGATACATAGTATGTGTGAAGTAAATATTTGTTGAGTGAATGGATGACTGACCAAAAGGCACTACCACTATTATGAGGAACAATGGTAAGAAGCAGAGCTAAGCAGGCACAAGTGGTGTGCAAGTGTGCACAAGTGTGTGTCCATTTATATTTCATAATCAGAAAGACCATTGTATTCTAATACAATTCCATTCCATTGCATTAGAATCCTTAGCAAGACAAAGAAAGAGGTGATACCTAATAAAGGGATACAGTGATAAGAAGAAAAATTTAGGAAAAGCTCTAGAAGAGGTGAAAGAGGCGCATCGAAGTGTGGCTCAGAGTTTCCTCCATAAAAGCCATCTTAAGACAAAAACAATTTGGCTCCAGAACTCAACATCTTAAGAAGGTAAGAAAAGTAAGTGCTATTTTATAGACATCACTCAATGCTCGCTTCAGGTTTCAGGTACCAAATTTATGGCTTCTTATATTGTGATCCTGTTACTCAGGAGCATTTTCTTCATTAGCTTGCCGAAATCGGGTACTGGCCACTATTTTGGTCCACAGACTGCCTAGATTTCTCTCCTGCCAACTACCATGCAAGCCTGAAGGGGATCCAGAACTCGAGGCATTCTGCTACCATCGCAGCCTGGCTTCTTAGGTTCTGCTCTAGCACGTTCCCTGCCTCTGGGTCCTGAGTCAAGCATGGCTTCTGCTTCCTCCACGTAGTTGTGAAATTCCTAGCTCTTTGCTGGCTTAGCTTACCTGTCGAACGCAATATTTATTGTGTTTTTTTAAAATTATGAAATGTACAGAGTTTTTTAAAAAAACATAAACATAGAGAAAAAAATTAAAATCACCTATACCCCTTCCCTAGAATAATGACTGCATAAGTATACATACATACATATACCTCCTTTTCCCCTCCAGAAAACTGAAATTTAACTTTTCATATGTTTGCAATATTTCTAATTTGGTTTTCTTCTTAGAAATAATGAAGAGTACATTGTGAACATGCTTACTCCAATATAAATATTCTCTGAGTTTTGATTTTTAGAAGCCGACAAAAGTCCATGATTTGATGTACCATAATTAATTTAATAAATTTCATCTTGTTGGACACAGGGTAGTTTCCCCTATTTTTCATTATTATAAATCAGAATGTCTTTATAAGAAGTGCATAGAATGAAATTACTTGGTCAAAAGCTTTGTATTTTAAAGAATTTTTGACACATGTTAACAAATTGTCTTGCAGAAATGGAAGATACATTTCCCCAGTACACCCACCTCAACACTGAGTATTAATACATTTTGAAATGCTTTTTATGACTAAAAAAATCCACTTCCTTGTAGGATTTGCCTTTATATAATGTAGCGTAAGAGTTATATAATACACTTACTAATCCTTTGTTATCCATTTCAACATTTTCCTATTTTTTTTGTTTTCTTTTAGTTACATACATGGAATTTATTGATTCTCAGAATATTTTTTAGTTTCCTTCTAACTCCAATAAACTATTTAAACACATTACTTAAACTGTGGTTATTGCTCTTTATCATTTTTCACTTTTAATTTTAAAAATATTGTTTTGGGGGGCTTCTGTTTGTTTGGTTTTGTTCACTTAGCATGTAAATCAAGGAAATTGTTATTTCTACTTTTCTGATGGTCAACTAGCTGTCTGAAAATTATTTACTGAAAAATCCACATATATTGATAATGATTGGCAATGCTACATATATCATATACTAGATACCTGTTTATTCTTGGGTCTGTTTAATTTATTGTTACTTGATAAATCTTATTTAATTTTCTGTAAAGCAAGGCATTCTACGGCCTATTTTTTTTTTCTTCTTTCCTTTTTGCCTTTTTCTTTTTCTTTTTGCTTTTTTCTTCTTTCTCTTCCTTTCTTTTTATAAAATGTACTTGGCCTGGCTATATAATTTTTAAAATTTTGTTTTTCCAGAAGAATTTTATTATCCTTGTTTTATATTTCATATTTGAAAGTCTCATTGGAATTTTGATATTAGTTATCTTAAATTTAAAGTTATGTAAACTATTACTCTTCAAAATCTTAAAACTTTTCATCTAGTGACTATGTTATGCAATTTCTTGAAATATGTTTCTATGACTTTTAGAAATTAAAAAATTTTTCATTTATGTAGGTTGTGCATATGTTTTATAAGGTTATATTTTTCTATTTTTAGTGAACATTGTTCATAAGATCTTTAATTTGGTAAAATTGCTAAATTTTTCTAGTTTTTACTAGTGTAATTTTTATATTTATTATACCCAGTCAACTTTCTCTACTCATATTAGAATCTTTTTTTATGCATTTGATCCTTTTTGCATTTTTTAGGAGCACCATCACCATTTACAAATAGGGAGAATTTTAAATCCCCTTTATGATATGTTGAATTTTTAAGTTTTCATTTCTTATTACAATTAGTAGAATTTCTAGGACCACTTTCATTTTTAAGTTAGATTTACTTTGAAAAGCAGTTTTAGATTCACAGCAAAATGGAGTGGAAGTTAGAGAATTCCAGTGAACTTCCATTCCCCACTAACACACACATATACACATATACACACACACGTTCACCGTCAGCATCCTGCATCCATGGAGCATATTTGATATAATCTATGAATGAACATTAGCTTAGCCATATTAAACAAAGTTTATACTTTACATTAGGGTTTAAATTTTGATTAAATTCTACGCATCTCTGCAACTATATAATTATCATGTGGCCGTCATTATAGTACTGAATAGAGAATTTCACTGTTCTAAAATTCCTGTTCCAATCATACATAACCCTCCTTCCTCTGAGCTCCAGACTCTACTGATCTCTTTACCATCTCCATAGATCTGTTTTCCCAGAATGTCATTTACTTTAAATTATCCAGCATATAACTTTTCCAGATTGGTGTCTTCCCCTTAGCAACATGCCTTTAAAATTCTTGCATGTCTTTTTATGGTTTGTTAGCTTATTTCTTTTGAGCACTGAATAATATTTCATTGTATGGATATACCACAATTTATCCATTCAACTATGGAAGGCTATCTTGTTTGATTCTAATTTGGGGGAATTTTGAATGAAGCTTCTATAATCATTTGTGTACAGGATTTACATAGAAATGTTTTCAACTCATTTCAGTAAATGCCAGAGGTACTAATTACTGAAATATATGGTAAGATTATGTTCAGTTTTGTAAGAAAGTGCTAAAGTGTCTTCCAAAGTGGCTGTACTATTTTGGATCCCTATCAGTAATAGTGGGAATTTCTGTTGCTCAACATCCTCATCAGCATTTTGTTGTTAGTGTTTTAGATTTTAGCCATTCTGGTAGGTATACCAGATATATTAATATGTTAATATTAATCTTAATTTATATTTCCCTAATGATGTGTGGTGAAGAGCTTCTTTTAAAATGTTTATGTGAAAACTATCACTTTGGTGGGGTGTCTGTCCATTTTCAAAATGGGTCATTAATTTTCTTATTATTGAGATTTTAAGAGGGGCTTTGGTATATTTTGGATAATATTCCTTTTCTAAATATTTTCCTCCCCAGATCTCCTTTTAAATAGATGTGATAGTCCACATTCCTACTTCAGTGAGGATATCCCTGCTACTCCAACATTAATAGTACGGGAGCTCTGGGTTTCTAATGAATAGTTTTGCCACAGTAAAGGCAATAGGAATTCAAATATTCAGGTTACTAATCGTGTTTGACAGAAAGGTATAGTAACTACAGGCTTTAATACGTCATGTTTTTCTTTGATCTATTAATGCATGGATTAGTCAAGGTTCTCCAGAGAACCAATAAGAAATATATATATATATATATATATATATATATATATATATATATATGTAATTAGCTCAGATGATTGTCCCGTGATGTGCAACCTGGAGCTGTAGAATGAGGAAAGCTGGTGGTGTGATTCAGACTGACCCTGAAGGCCTGAGAAGCAGGGCCACCAAGAGTGTGACTCTCAGTCCAAGGCAGAAGGCCTGAGAATCCAGGGTCTTGGGGTTTGAAGTCTGGAGAACCAGAATTTCTGATGTCCAGGGGCAGGAAAAGGCAGACAGTTATCTTCAGAGGTGAGAACAAATCTTTCTCTGGCTTTTTGTTTTATCCAAGCCCTCATAGAATTAGATGATGCCCTTCCATATTAGTGAGAGCAGATTTTATTTACTCAGTCTACTGATTTTTATGCCAATCTCCTTTGGAACTATTCTTATGTGCACACCTAGAAATAATGTTTTACCAGCTCTCCCTCTATCCCTTAACCCAGTTGAACTGACATATAAAATTAGCTGTTCCATGATTGTGACCTTATTAAATCAACTCTAACTAGGTATTTTTGTACTTCTGAAATAAATCACAGTAGTATTCTTTTAATGTACAGTAGGATCCAAATCTCCAATATATTATTTAGATTGATATATCTTACTTTTGGCTTTAGCATCAGATTTTAACCCATAATACAAACAGGGAAAATGTTTATTTTTGGTAACAAGACACACAATATGAAAGCTTCATTTTCCTTGAAGCTTGAAACAATTATTACTTGTAAAAATTTATTTTTCCAGGCCAGGGATGTAGCTCAGAGGCACAGCACCTGCCTGGCAAGTGTGAGGCCCTGAATTTGATTCCCAGTATCAAAAAATTTTTTTCCATTATTTACATTAATTTCTACTTCTGATTCTTATCAGTCATTGTTTTCCTATCTAATTCCTTATGTTTAATATTGAGCTTATTGTTTTTTCTTTTGATCTATTCAAGAGTAGAAGCATTTAAGGATGTGTCTCTCGATTTAGCTTTAGCTGTATATTACCTTTCTTATCATTAACTTATAATGCTTTATTTCTGCATTTATCTTTGGGTGTTTGGGATATTTACATTTTCTAAATAATTAGATTTATAAAGTACATATGTGTCATTAATTTTTTGTGTTATTGCCTTTTGGGTAGAGAATTGTTGCCTTGAGTGTAGAAGATATTATTGATTCGATTTCTGATTTAGGGGAATGATTTGGAACTTTCTTTATGCCCTGACATATATGCTCCTTTTGTGTATGTTTCATTAGAGCTGAAATTAAAAAGGGTATATTCTTGGTGTGGTAGTGTTCTGTACATACTTCTTAAATTAACCTTAAATTTTTACTTTGCAGAATTTCTATCTCTACTTTTATCTCTTTGGTTTGTCAAATGTAAAATAATATGGCCAAGTTACTTCCCATCTTCTTATTTTTCTGTTATTTCCTCTTTGTGTTTCATCAGCTTTTGCTTAATGTATTTGAAATGATAATGGTCAACAATTATCATCCTTTTGCTTTACTCCCATGCCTTTTAAAAGAAATTCTCTCCATCTTTCTGTTTTCACATTTGCTATTGCTTCTTCAAACTTAGTATTTGTTCTTACACAAGCTGGGAGCATTTGCCTTTATTCTATTCACTGGACCCCTATTTTCTTTTAGAATTCTCCACTCAAATTTTAACTTGGAGGTTTGAGTGATATGAACTGTACTGTCAGTGCAGCAATCTAGAAACTTATACTGCAGACTGGCCTCTGTGGGAAAAATTCTAAGCCATTTCTCCTGTACTGTTACTGAATCCCTTGTACCTGGGGACTGCTTTCTCATTCAGCTCTCTCTTTGCCTTGGCCTTTTTTGCCAGTGACGGGATGCAGCTCTGCCCAGATTCCTGCCCAGCTCCTACCTACTGCTACCTTCTCTTCTCATCTGGTGCTAGGTAAATGCTGCGATCTCCAGACACTATTACCCAGGGCTTTCCATTTCCTTCTGTTGAGACGAGGTATCGGTGTGGTGCCTGACTCTGCATCCTATGTCCTAGTTTGCCCAGGAGAGTCCCAGTTTATATCTGTTATAAATACCTGCTCATTGACTATTTTAGTGGTCCCTTTCAACCTCCAAAAGTGTCCCAGTTTGGAAGATAAATTATGTAATTTCATATAAATGATCAGTCTGGGGCTACTTGCATGGTGGCTGTGTAAACAAGGAGCTGATTTCCGCAGGAGAGGACATAG
Source organism: Heterocephalus glaber (assembly GCF_053883595.1). NCBI lineage: Eukaryota > Metazoa > Chordata > Mammalia > Rodentia > Bathyergidae > Heterocephalus > Heterocephalus glaber. The sequence goes on along the minus strand of NW_028258320.1, from coordinate 72,149,814 downwards.
GTCTGATCCATAAAGTAATACACCCTTCACGAAGGGTTGAGCCCAGTGAGGTTGCATATCTGCGGTCCTGTGAAAGCCTTCTTTCTCTTGCATTTGTTTAGAATCCACTGTCCAGAATCTCAGGAAACTGCATCAGAGTCTGGACTCAAAAAACAGCATTTCTAACACATCAAGCTTCATAATTAGAGGTTATCCCTCTGCTCAGCCTCACTCATCTCCTGCTCATTACTAATCCCTTTAGCTCTAGGAGGCCACAGCTGACACACATCTTTAGGTGACAAAAGAGGCTGATGCAAACATAATAAGTTGTCAGCCTGCTCAACCCTGAGCAGTGGGAGGCAATAACAATAATTAGGTTCAGAATGAATGTGAAAACTGAAAGGTAATGAAGTATCCACATTCCGCTTGGCTTGGTTACCAGGCAGTAAAGGCTGCTGTAGCACTCTTCCTGCAGCCCACTCTTAGCCAGGTCGACAAGTCAGATGCGGGAGTCATTTTGCTCAGGAAATAATGGGCAGGCAGGCATATTTGGCAACAAAGTTGTTCTGTTATTCCCCAGACTTCCTCTAATCCCCAGATTCTGGTAGAGGCAGGCTGGAGCCTTAACACAAACCCCACCTTTTCCCAACATAACTGGAGGCTTCACTAGGAACCCAAAGTGGCAATGAGAAAGAGGTTCGGGATTTGTTTGATGCTGAGTGCTGGGGAAAGAAGCTGGGGCATGGGGTGCTGTTGCTCCCCTGTCTCCCCTATCTTTACATTCATCAATGGGGATGGGGGTGTGATGCACATATTGCTTTCTGCCAAAAAGTTTAGGAAAGAGGGTGACTACTGACTTCAGCTTTATGCTTCTCCATCTGGAGATCTTGCCCTTGCTGCTCCTTTTAGAGCAGCGCTCATGAACAGGAGATGTGAATCCAGGTAGACCTGGGCTCACATTCCTGCTTTATCACATAATAACTGCATAGTCTTAGAAAATGCACTTGCTTTCTCTGTGCCTCAGTTCTCTCTTCTGTAAACTGAGAATAACTACTCCTTCCCTTTCCTGTTATCTGGGGAATTAGTGATATGGCATTTACAAAGTGCTTAGCTTGGCCCTGGAACGTGTTCATGGTGGTTTTTATCATGATTAATACTTGTCAAATGAAGGAATAAATGAGTGGATGAGAACAGGACTGTATCTCAGGGAAAAAGGAACTGAATAAATATTTGAGTGATCACTTGGGGCCAGGCAATGTGCTAGGCACTGGGGGAGAAATGGTGAGCAGAATTCAGACTTCATTTCTGCTGCCGTGGATTATATATATACTAGTGAGCCAGCCCTTAGATAAGAAAAGAAATACAGCACTGAAAAATGTACACTTTAAAATGGATTTCAGTGTTCTATGAGAGCACGAAACAAAGGAATCTTATCCCAGAAAAGACTTTTTTGAGGAGGTGCCGTTTCTCAAGAGATGATCTTAAGTCTGAAGTGTAAGAGGGGGTTAATCACCTAAGTAGTGGGCATTCTAGGAGAGCAAACAGCATGCATGGAAGCATCGTAGAAGGAGGCACATGGTTGGTCAGGTCGGGGAACCAAAAGAAGGGCAGTGGTGAGCGTTATGTAAGTGAGCGACTGGAACTATGGAGCTGAAAGTCAGAAGAAAGCACCGGTGTGCTCAGGATGCCTCTGTGCTACCACAGGGGGGCAAGAATCAGGGGACTGGGACACTAAAAATGCAGTGAAATTCAGGAGGCAAATTAAGAGAATGTGTTATCACAACAACCAGGGTATTTCAGTTACTACTGCTGCATAACAAATATCTCCCAAATGTCATACCTTGAAATAACCATTTTATTTTGCTCCTGAGTTTGGAGATGGGAATTTGCAAAGGGTACTGCAAAGCCCAGTAACTCTCAACTGAGGGTTTTTGTGCAGTCACAGTCAGATGTCTGCTGGGGCTGCATTATTTGGAGACTCCCTTGGGTGAGACATCTAAGATGGCTCACTTACTTGGCTAGCAGTAATGCTACTGTAGCTGGGAACTCAGCTGCTGTTGAGACTTGAGCGCTTGTGTAGGGCCTCTCCCTGTGGTGATCTCAAGGTAAGTGAACTTCTTAAATGATAGCTGGTTTCCCCCAGACTGAATGTCCCCAGAGAACCAAACAAAGGCTTCTTAGCCCATTTTTAGACTGTCTTAGAAGTCACACAGTAATACTTCTGCTGTGTTCTGTTAACTGAAGCAGCTACCAGACTATCCAGATTCAAAATGGAGACACACAGACCAAGCCTCTCAATGGGAGGAGTATGAACAAATGGTGGGGTCATGCTTTCAAGCACGAGAAAAAAAAGAATGGTGCTTATTATGAATGGCTCCTGGGAGCTAAAGCACAATAAGAAATAAAGGATTCCTAGGGGCCACTGTTACCTTAAAAAGAGAACATAGTCTTTGTGGGATAATGGGGGCTGACACCCTAAAGCACTGCTCAAGAAATATGGGTGATGAGAGAAGAAACATAGGACAGTGCTGGAAAGGGGTTGGAAGATACTTTTCTTTATTTCTTCCTTCCTCTCTCCTTCCTTTCTTCTTTTCTCTTTGTGAAGTTATTAGTCACTTTCCTGTTGTGGGGACAAAAGACTAGACACCCACAATTTAAAGAAGGAGAGGTTTATTTCAACTCACATTTCAGAGGATTCAGTCCATGGTTCATTGGCTCCAAAGGAGAAATGGTATGAGGAGGACAGCTGTTCACCTCATGGCAGATAGGAAGCAGAGAGAGAGCGATCATAGGAAATAATTCACCCTTCCAGATCACACGCCCAGTAACCCACCTCTTACCAGGCCCACCTCCTAACAGCAATCAACTATGAATTGAGTATCATGTCCCTGTGATTCAATCACCTTCCAAACACATGAGACTCTTAAGGATATTTTAGATCTAAACCATAAAATGGGGTAAGTTTAAGTCTGTTTAAGTGTTGATAGGAAAATCCTAGGTGAAAGGAAGCAATTAAGTACCCAGGAAAGTAGGAAGACTGACAGCCTGAGGTTCCTGAGAAAGTGAGGTAATGACAAACAAATCAAAAGTAGAAAGAAGTCTTACAGAGTGGGAAGGAAGTCTTCCAAAGGCCTTTCCAGACTCACCGCCTTCCTCTTTGTGCATCCTCATCTGTCCCTGCTCTGAAATTCCCTAGCACCTACAGCTGATCTCCTTTAACATACCAAATACATCAGTGTTAAATTGGCCCTGGTTTTTCATGTGTTTGTTTTGTAACCTCAGTGATCTGTAAGTACTTGCCTCTTGCTGGAGTTCTCACCTAGTGCAGAAAAACTGAGCTCAGTAAAGTCTCAATCAATATGCTACTCATGAATATACTTGGGTCACAAACTCAGAAATCATTGAGGACAGAGTCAGATGATTGTTGAGGGGTCTCTCAGTGTTCAAAATAGAACTGAAGCAATATGGGTGCTCAACACTTAATAACCAAACCAAGAGAGAAAGATGCTCTGATCTAATGCTTCTTGAGAGAATTAACCAGTAGGGTCCACATCACCCCCACAAATTCTCATGTCAAGGACTTTTCAGCCACAACTACTCGCTCTTGAGACAATGTCACTTCTGGCCACCAGTAGAATTCCTCCAGAGATAAGTGTCTAGCTTTTGTTTAGTATTAACTGAAGATCTACTATTACATCCCAGATACTTTGGCTTGGGGCATAAATATTCCTCAGAAGTTGAAAGGCTCCCAAGGCAGTAGATATTGGCTACTATATTATGCATCCAAATGCCAAATTTCCAGGTGCCTTAGAGGAGGCTGCTTTATTTAGATACCAAACAAAACTTTTGCTTAGAGGTTTTAAAAATAATGCCATCTATTTTTCCTTTCTCCTAGCTATTTTCTATTCTTATGTAATGTGTGTTCTACAAGGCTGTAGCTATGCCAGGAAGCAGCAAGCAGCAGGCAGAACACAGCTAATATGCTCAAAAACCAACAGGCTAAAGCTCCACGCCAGTTGACTCTGGACTTACTAGATGCTTTGATTCAACAAGTCTCCAGGAAAACAAAGGGCAGGGGTGAGTTCAAACTGTAGTGATGAATAGCTATAGGTTAGGTGGAGGCTTAAGCCAAGGTCAGTTTTGATTCTTTGGAGAATAGACTTAATTGGTTCACATTTCCAAGAAGAAGGGAAATTTGAGTCAAGGAGATCTGCTTTCCATTGAGAACTTTTCTTTTGGAGCCCCTTTTCTGGCTCTCTCTTTGGCCTGTCGTTTTCTTCTTGGAACAAGTATTAGCAGGTGGCTGTTCAGCTGAATGAAAGATAGACATTTTCTGAAAGTTCTCTGACCAGCTTAAGATGATACTAGATACTTGGGGGGCTTCTTCTCTGACTAGATGTGATTTTTCTCCACAAAGAAATGGGGAGAGAGAATAAGCTAGAATTTTAGCCACCTCTTTCATATTTTCTCTCTCTCTGTACTGTCCTTGCCGACTTCACATAAAATACAGGCTGCCCCAACTGTAAGATGAAGTGTTGTCATTTTACCTAGTAGTACTTTTGCTGAAGGTACATATATATTTAATTTTATTTTATATTTAATTGAATTTATTTTAATAATTATCTTTTTCTGAGCCCTGAAACACCCAATCCAATAGTTTTTAATTCAACATAAAGTTTCTCTTAATACTTTTACAAATCTTTCAATATAAATGAGAGACTACAATTAGCATAAATGGCTGGAGAACACACAGTAAGCTTAATCTTTTTCATAACACGAATTTGAATATTAATCACTTCAACAGAAATGAGAAAGAATAAATGGCAGCTTTTGATACTGAAGTGCATTTTGAAACTAATTATTTTCTTTCTTTTTCTTATTTGTGAAGAATTAGAAAATATGGGCTAGTCTTATCCTGTCAGAAGAAAGAGGAGAATGAACATTCTCTAATCTGGGGCCCTAGAATAATAATATCATAATATCTGTTTCTAGAAGCACTGAAACTTAAAGGGATACCTCCTGTGAACTGCCGATGAAACTAGAAGGAGCCCCCCCCCAATATCTATGTCTATAACGAGCGTCACTGAGGAGGGAACTGAAAATATTCACTATGGTTTGGTGATGCCTCTCTCTCAGAGGCAGATGTCTTGGTGCTGTGGCTTTCAACCATCTTTCAAGCTGCTTATTTCCTAAAAGGATCTCTCATATCTCTGCATGTCCAGTAGAAAATATGATCTCTGGAAATGTGTTACAATACCTTACTGTAGATGTTGAGCCTAGTCTCTTATTTTTCCATCACCAATCAGCATCAAGCGCAATCAGTGTTGCTTGTAAGCCTTCTACTTCCACCCCTTCCAGTCCATCTCAATCCCAGCACCCTGCCCAAGCTCTGAGCACCTCATCTGTCACACTGCCATGGCACCTTATTGTCACAGTAACCATTTTGGACAGGAGATCTTAGGCCAAAAAGAAAGATCTAGATTGGAATCTGAGGCTCCTCCACTCTCTAGTTCTGTGAACATAGTCAAGTGACCCCACTTCTCAGGGCTCCTGTCTCCATACCTGCAGCATGAGAATAACACTGCTGACTTCATGGAGCTGCTAGAAGAACTACGCATAATAATATCTGAGAATTCCAAGTCAAATCAATTATGTACTTGAGGTTAGAATTTGATCCTCCAAACATTTAGTGTCTGAAAAGAAAAACATAAATAAAAACCAGGCTCTAGGAGTTACTCCTTTTCTTTTTTCAAGTTATCACTAGCTCCTTGCTATAGTGGGACATCACAATCTTAGCTTTTGTGGCCATTTTATAAAGCTATTTGCTAACAAGTAACACCCTTCTTAGAATATTTCTCAATTTTCTACTTTCTTTTCATGTCTCCTATGTCCCTCTAATTCCTCTGCTACCTCCTTTCCGGTCCATGGCTCCTCACTTAAGTAGTTAGTGGAGATGAGGGAAATATTAGGGGTTAGGATGCCCTTTAAAATACCGAGAGATCTAGGGCTGAGGATATAGGTCAGCGGCACAGAGCCTGCCTGGCAAGGGCAAAGTCCTGAGTTTGATCTATGGTACCAGTATAAATAAATAAATAAATAAATAAATAATACTCAAGAGATCTCACATCCATTGACAAGACATTCGGCCAGCATGTACAGCTGTGATGAGTCTCCTCTTAGCACATTTCCATTGTGTTATAAAACTGAAATTCTCCATATTATTTTCCCATTGCTGCAACAAATAAAGATAAGCTTGTTGGCTCAAATGAATACGTGCTTTTCCCCTGTGATGGAAGTGTACCAATAAAATTAATTTAAAAATAAAGTTCCCAGAGAGAAAATTCTTGCTGAACCACAGTCTTGGACTTGACATTAGGCAACTGGGCACCTTTTGATACATTCTGAAAGTAGAAGCAACTGGATTTGCTAATGAATGGTGTGTGGGGTGAGTGAGAAGTTAAAATTGACTATTTTTTTTTTAAGAACTGGGTTAAACAATTGCCATGAAGTTAGAAAAGATTGAGAGGTGTTATGGGCTAATTTGTTCCCAAAATATGATTATATAAGGAGACAGGAATTTTAAGTAGGTAATTAAGTTCAGCCATAGTTGTTAGGGTAGCCAGAATCTAGTGTGATTGATGTACTTACAAGAAGAGAACATTTGGACACACAGAGAGACAGAAGGGATGTATCGCGGTTATGGCTTGTGTCTAGATGTCCCCCCCAAAGCCTCATCCAGTCATAGGTGGGGCTTTTTCAGAGATGGCTCAGAACAGAATGTGTGATGCTGGGATTAAGGGTGTGTGATTACTAAATCAGTCCACTGATTGGTTTGGCACTGTGCTAATCCTGGGAGCTTAGAAACAAATCAAAGGGGCAGAAAGACACTGTTAAGGCCCCTTGCTCTTCTACCTTCTGCCTGCCATGTACTGTTTCTCCTCTGTAGTGCCCCTCTCCATGTGCCACCCTGCCTTGGAGCCAGACGATTATGGACTGAAACCTCTACAAACTGTGAGCTAAATAAACTTCTCCTCCTTTAACTTTGTCTCAGTAATGAGGAAACTAACTAAGACAGAATTTGGTACCAGAGAAGTAGGGCCCTTGCTGTGACTGTATCTGACCACGTGGTCTAGGAGCCTTTGGAGCTGTCTTGTGGGAAGGGGAAGAGTGAGGAAAGGTTTGGAGATGCCGGCTAAAAAGTAGAGCTGGAACATCGGAGGCTGTACTTGATGGGAGATTCTGGTCAGAGCTCAGAAGAACAGAATGCTGATAGAAATTCTGCTGGTAAAGGCCAGGCTCGGAGGTTTTTTTCCCTCAGGAGGGAAGAATGACTGCACTGTCTGTTGGACTCGAGACAATGTGTGTTATACATTGGCAGAAAGTTTGTGTGCATTTTGCTCATGCCCAGAGACTTTGCCTGAGACTGAGATTAAGGGTGGTAGATTAGTTAATCTTGCAGAAGAAATTTCAAGGCAGTTTAATATTGAGTCCATGGCACAGCTACTGTTGGGAGCTTTTAGCTAGATTTATGTTGAGAATCAAGAGCAAAGAGAACAGCAGAATGATCTAAAACATTTTGAGTTTAGCCAGAAACAAAGCTCCAGTAAAGTTGTGGCCTGCAAAGATGGAACAGAGGAGAAATTGGTCACTGAAAGGACTAGCAAGTAAAAGCCAAGTATTTTAGAAGAGGACAACAGAAAAGATGGCCTGAGGACAACACACAAAACAGAAGGACTCCACTCTTTTTAGTCTCAGAGTTGTAAAGATGAAAGACTTTGCTCTGAGAAGAGAGTCCCAGAACACCATGTTCCAGGATGGCAGCAGCCTAGTGAAGTTATTTCTTGGGATTTGGTTCACAGGCACCCAACTCCTACAGCCAAGAGAAAAGGAAGCCTGGCTACTGCTCCAGCTGGTGCAGCCCTTGACATCATCCACGTGGTAGTGGTTTTAGGTGGATGCAGAAAGCAGGAGTTGTGGGATCAGGAAGACTTCTGCCCAGATTTCAGAAGAAGGCCTAGGAATCCAGGCAGTTTGTCCCTGAGAGGGCAGTGTGTGAAGATGTGTGAAGCCAAAGGTGCAGTGGAGACCCCAGAAGTTTGGAGAATCCAGGAACATGGATTATCTGAGGCAAACTGCAAGGAGAGAGCAGAGCCACCAAAGAGAGCAGCCATGGGAGCTACAACAACTGGCAGTGCCATAGGGGCAGAGCCAGCCAAGCCCTTTGGAGCTCACATCTTGCCACAGATTGCCGGGGATGCCAGACATGGACCTACAGGACTTAATGTTTGTCCTGCTGGATTTTGATCCCAGTCCTTTCTATGCCCCTATTTGTACACTTTGGAATGGTAATGTTTATTTTATGCCATTGAATGTTGCAAGTGTTTACCTTCCTTTTCATTTGTACAGGTGGTCAAAACGAGGAGTTTGCTTTAAAATCTCAGAGAAGAATTTGGACGTGGACTTTTCAGCAATGCCAAAACTCTTAGGACTTTGGCAACTCTTGGAGATAGACTATATGCCTTTGGCATAAAGTGATGCACATGAGTCTTTGCTGGGCCCATGGCAGAATGTTATAGCCTGTGTCTAGATGTCCCCCCAAAGCCTCATGTAGTCATAGGTGGGGCTTTTTCAGAGGTGGCTCAATATAGAGTGTGTGATGCTGGGATTAAGGGTGTGTGATTACTAAATGAGTCCACTGATTGGTTTGGCACTGTCCTAATACTGGGAGCCTAGAAATAATATCAAAGGGGAAGAAAGACACTGTTAAGGCCCCTTGCTTGCTTGCTTTCCTACCTTCTGCCTGCCGTATCCTGTTTCTCCACTGTGATGCCTGTTTGCCATGTCACCCTGCCTTAGAGCCAGACAAGTATGGACTGAAACCTCTATGAACTGTGAACTAAATAAACCTTTCCTCCTTTAACTTTGGATGTCAGATAGTTTGTCTCAGTGACAAGAAAAGTAACTAACACATGTGCACAGAGGAAACCCCATGTCTGGACACAGCAAGAAGGTGACATTCTGGAAGCCATGAAGCCTCTGAAAATAATGAACCTGCTTTGACCTTCATCTTAGACCTCTACCTGCCAAACATGTGTTACAATATATTTCTGTTATTTATGCCAAAACCATGCTTCTTACCACATGGTTTGTAGATCAGTTCAAAATGGGCCTCACTGGGTTGAAAGTAAGTTATTGTGGGGCTTTCTAGACTTTCTGGAGGCCCTTAGGTGAAGATCTGTGTCCCAGTCTGGTGCTGACTTCTGGGGCCCCCCACATGATCCATGGTTCTTCACTCCATTTTCAAAGTTAGCAATATTATGGCTCTCAGACCATTTTTGCTCAGGGACATCTGCCTGAATCTCTTCTTCTGCTTCCCTTTTCCACTTTTAGGGACCTCTGTGATAGCATTACACCCACCTGGCTAATCTCTTTATCTTAAAGACGGGTGAGTAGCAACTTCAGCTTCTCTTTCCCATGTAAGCTAATGTATTCCAGGTTACATAGATTAAAACAGGGACATCATCAGGAGGTTCTTACTATGCTTACCAAAGTTCCCATTTCTTCTTTTACCTTGAGTGCCATTACCAAATGTTCTCTTCAATTACTCTTACTTCAATAAATTCCATGTCCCATTAAAAGAAGTTAATTGGTGAGGCCCTAGGAAAAGGGATAGGGGTAATACATCATTCATTATATCTAAAAAGTATTACTGTGTACCCTATACAAAGATTCAATCAATGATAGTCTCTTCCATTGGTAGAAAACCAGCATCCTCTTTACTCCTAGATAGGAGTTGACATTTCTGGTCCAGCATCCGTGGCACTCTGCAGTCTCGTTCAACTTACCCATACATATCAAAATTTCCTGGCTTACTCATTGTCTCCAAACATCATTCGAACTAAAGAAGTCCTTGGAGAATCCACCCTTTGTCCCAGGTGCAGTCCAAATGCAGGTTAAGGACATGTAGTTCAACCTCTTCAAAGGCCTTTCATGAGAGTGGAGCAGTTTGTTTGAGTGGTAGAGTTTCACTATCTTTTTCTACCTAGCACTCGGCAATCCCACTGTAAGCCTCCTGGCATCTTCTCAAGCCATCACCCTTTCCCTGGGCATGGATCAGTCACCTCTTTTGTGAAGTCTGTTAAGAAGCTACCACTTCCCAGCTTTAAGGGAACTCTCTTCCCTGAGAATTTAGGCATACTCATCAGTTGATGTAGTTTTTAAATAGACTTGGAATATTTTCTGAGTCATAGCATGATTATCTCATTTTTTTCCAACTAAAATGCAGTTTCCTCAAGGGCAAAAACTGTGTCTTCTTTTTCAATCTCACAAATCATTGAGTGGGCATTAAATTAAAAGAGTAGGGTAATGACGCTTTGTTTTCAATGAGTAGGAATTGCAGAATGGCATCAAAAAAGCATGCAATCGTTTGCTGGTCATTAATACTGCTCACAAATATATTTGATTTTCCCTCTTCTCTGAGTATGAGGAATTGAACATACCAGCCTCCTTGAAGGTAGATGTGACTCACTTTTGTCAATGAAAATGTGAGCAGAAATAACATAGTCACTTTCTACAAAGTTTTACAAGTGTATAATCTGTCCTTGTCTTCTACCCATGGTAACTAACTAGAGTCAGATTTGGGGTTCCAAAAACCAATGTCCTTGAATGAGGCAGTATACAGCCTGCTCAAAATGAACTGAGATGGACATGGAACGGAAATGAAAATTAGACTTGATTATTTGAAGACATTAAGATTTGAGTTTTATTTTAATGGACTACTTATAAAACAGATTTATACAAAAATTGAGAAGACAGTACAGAGTTTCCATATACCACCCTGTGCACTATTTTCACTATTGTAAACATCTAGTATTAGTGTAGTACATTTATTACAATTAATAAACCAATATTTATATATCATTATCACCTAACATATTTTATTCATATCTCATTAGTTTTCACTGAATGTCTCTTTTCATTTCCATGATCCCATATAGGATACCACATTACATATGGCTGTCACGTCTTCTTTAGGCTCTTCAAGATTGTGACAATTTTTTGGATGGTTTTACTTCAGTAATTTTAAGTAATACTCATCAGACATATTATAGGATGCCCCTCTCTGAGTTTATCTGGTATTTTTCTTGTGATTGGGCTGGAAATAAGTGTTTTGAGAAGGTAGAACACAGAAAATTCTGCTTTCATCATATCATATCAAAGGTACAGATTATTAACAGGACAGCATTACTGATATTGACCTTGATCACTTGGGTTAGGTAGAATTTTTCAAACTTCTTCACTGTACAGTTCCTCTATATTTACCTCCTTTTATATTCTCTACTCTTTTGAAGACAGTCACCATATACATCCCTCACTTAAAGACTGGGGAGTTATACTACTTCTGTTTAGGGTGGAGTATACTAAGTTATTTGGAATTTTCTTCATAGGAGATTTATCTCTCCTTTCTTATTATTTTATTCAAAAATGTATTAACATAGAATGAACTCATAGATATTTATTATATATTTTATTATAATCCAATATTACTTTTTGATTCCATTATTTAAATTTTTCTAACTTGGTGAATTGGTGATCTTCCTATGTTTCTTTAACATGCCTTGATTGTTTTGGAGGTTTTGTGAACATTTCTTTGTGGAATTATAAAATGTTCCAGGATCACCTGGTATATTTCTTGCCCTAGAACTAAAATCAGCTATTTCTCTTAGAATCCTTTGTTCCCTTTATTGGGGAATGCTTTAGAAACCAATTGTCCTTCTAATGTCCACATTAAGGTAAAATTCTACCCTCATCATTTCCCATCTTGCCCACAAACTCCTTTCCCAGAGCTACAGAGGAGTTGGGATTTGATCATATCCTTGAGATTTGACAATTGGCAAACTTGAATTCTTCCAGGTAACCAACACCCCCAAAGAAGCAGCGATGGTGATATGTTCAGTCTTCTCTTATGCCTGTACCATAACTAAGGATGCCTCTCAGCTGCCAAGACTTGTCACATACCAAGCTCTTAGGAGTTCCACAGTTGCATTTTCAATATTGTTTTTTCTTTTTTTTTTTTTCCGGTACCAGGGATCTAACTCAGGACCTTGCGCTTGTGAGGCAGGCACCAGAACCACTGAGTAAATCCCTGGCCCTATTGTTTTTTCTTATAGAAGAAGATCTTAATGGAGTTCCGACTGTGGCCTTGGAGAGTCCAAAGTTTGAGGAGGAGAAACTACAGAAGACTGGACCCTCGTTTGGTGTTAAACACGACTTTCATTGTATTTGAGTACTACATTCAGGTACGGTGGTTCTGCCTGCATGAACTAATCTGAATGGGGCACACACAGGGAAATACCTGCCTGCTTATCAAATAGAGGAATAGAATTATGTTTCTAAGCAGCAGCAAATCCCTTGTCAAAAGGGATTGTTTTAAAACCTCAGGGAGTTGTTAGCAGTGAGTAATTATAATAAGAAAATGCTTGCAAATTAACAGAATATGCCAACACTAACATTAACACAGAACAGGTAGGAGTGTAAGTACACACTCAGCACACACACACACACACACACGTGCACGCACACAGTCTTTTTCTCAAGGCAACCTCTCCTACTTAGAGTGCACATTTGGAATGATTTTTAAATTATGAGATGCATTTAAATACTGTACTAAATGTTCATTAAAATTCACATTTAGGAAGCTTCAGTAAACATAAACTGTTACTAAAATGGCCTCCTTGGACATTTTTTGTTTATTTAATTTTCAAGCTATGTTTGTTCAACATCACCACATGTTGGCATCCTCCAGTTAAGAAAACTATTACCCAGAGTTCTAACCTATGAAATGTATGTAGTCCCAATAGCCAAGCAGTGTGAGTATTCTAGTCTTCTAACCAGAATACCAGCATGCACCTGTCAAAGCACTGAGCTCTATTGCAAGCAAGAGAGAATAAGTCAAATATAATTTTGAAAATGTAATATGTTGATCTAAAAACCAGGGTTCACAGTATGGTTAGGAAACCAATTTTCAGAGGAGCAGGTCAGAAGTGGTAAACAAATTCCCACAGCTAAGCAGTTGCTGATGTAAATTGCCTGAAATGAAAGATATTTATTCATGACCAGAGTAGGCTTAAAAAATTAATTCAGGGAAGTTTTTTTACCTTCCCTGGAGTAGGCAATTCTTAAATAAATGATCAATAGCTGACTTGAGCCAAATAGAAGGACTTGTCTGGGATCAGGCAGGTAATTACTTACAGCGATGGGCTGAGGAAGTAAGGCAGCCAGGGACACAGTAGCATTAATCATAGCTTTAAACCGTTTCTCCCTTTCTAGTTGAATCATCTGAAGAAAATATCACCGAACAACTTGGTCCACTAGCAAATTCATAGATCAGGGTGCAGGTTTCAGACACCTCCATTTTCAGAACAACCCCTCCGAGTGAGTAGAAAGGATTATTAATGGAAAGCAAGATCATTTTCACCTATTAAGAGACACTGGGATTGCTGGTTAGTGGAGAGAGGCGGAGTAAACGGGGACTGAGGAGGCGAATGAGACGTGAGCAGTTTGGCCTGTAAATATCTGTTCAGTTTCCTGCTGGGAATCGAGGAGAGAACATTTGCTTCATTTAGTCCTCAGAACAAAATACCCACAGCTGGCGCTGAAACTTTCTGCCTCTACAAGCTGGGCCAAGATGAAAAGGCTAATGTCGAATAAGTCTGGCACTTGGGCCCTGGAAGTACCTTCCTGTTTTCCAAGAGTGATCCACCAACAGGCCTAGGGAAGAAAGTGGTAGTGGAGCGTGGCAAAATAGAAGGCACTCTGGAGGTGCAGAGGTGCTGACCCCACAAATTCCACTCTAGGCATCTAGGAATGCTTGTTCAAGTAGGTAAGCATAGCCAAAGGTAAAAGAGTAAGCAATCTATTGGCCTTCACCAGGGGGACTGGCTAAATTTTTAAAAAATCTTATAATCATAAAAATGATAAGATAGATCATAGATTATATGGAATAATTTTCTAGACAAAAAAGCTAGCAACAGAAGAATATGTATAGTTTATTTCTATTTGTAGAAAAGAGCATGTATTTATAAAGACTTCATATGTTATTACATATACATAGAAAATTTTTGAAAAATAGCCAGGAAACTTTACTTTGAAAAGTTGGAATGGGAGAGGGATTAACATTTTCCTTTGTGCTTAATTTTTTTTTACTGAAACCGTGTATTGATTACAAAATTAAAATCTAGTTAATAAAAAGCTCCCATTTCATTAAGAGGAACATGAATCTAAGTGTTGGTAGCCTTAGTTCCAATTTTGTTACCAATAACCAATAAGAAATTACTAAAATGACCACCAAAGGGTTTAGAGTGGACTATAGTAGCTGCATGACCTTGGACAAGTGCCTTGCAGGTTTGTTAAATAAATGAATAGGTCAGACTAGACTTGGGATGTTCAAAGGAAAGGGCAACGTCTCACTTTGGCTAAGGGTGTAGAAGGCTAGAGGAGAAGCAGAAGGATTGCAGATGCTATGAACATATCTTTATGACCAGAGTAGATTCATCCTTATTAAGTGTGCATATATAAAGCTTCCACATAAGTTTTAAAGAAAGGTTCCTCAGACTAAAATATATCGAAAAATTTAAGATTCCATGGAAGTCACAAATATGCATCTAACATTGGTTTTCACATATTGAGTACTTGTGATATGTTAAACATTGGACTAATGACTTTATCTTCAGCTTTTATCCAATTAACCTTTACAATAACTCATGCACTAGTTACCACTATCATTTGTTATAGGTTGTGCCTAGGTATTCCCCCCAAAGCCTCCTGAAGTCCATAGGTGGGGCTTTTTAGAGGTGGCTGGATCTAGAGTGTGTGATGCTGGGATTAAGTGGGATTAAGTGATGCTAGGATCAAGGATGTGTGATTACTCAATTAGTCCACTAATTGGTTTGGCATAGTTCTGGGTGTGGATAAAGGGAAGGTCTACCCTGAGTGTGAGTGCTACTTGTCCAAAGGGAGTGTAGCCTGGAGAGAATATAAGGGACAGAAAAAGGGTGCAATAGTTGCTTGCTGCTTGCTGCTTCACTACCTTGCTACCTTCTGCCTTCCATGAACTGTTTCTCCTCTGTGATACCCCTTTGCCATGGCACCATTCCCTGGAGCCAGACAACTATGAACTGAAATCTCTACTAACTGTGAGCTACAGTAAACCTATCCTCCTTTAACCTTGAGTGTTGGGTATTGTTCTTAGCAATGAGAAAAATAACTAAGACATCATCCTTATGTTAGAGTTAAGGAAGGTAATAACCTTTCTTGCCTTGGCCTATATCCCACAGTAGGAAAATGTTGAAGAAAAGATGGAGAACAAATCCAAGAGCATCCAAGTCCATGTACTTGATTATATAAGATGCCTGACAGGTATGAGAACAGGAGAAAGTATGTTCCTAGCTTACCTAATCCACTGGATATGCATGTTAAGGTTCATGCTTAGCCCATGATGTTCAGAGTGTCTGGAAATGAGCACTGTTACTTGAGAGAAATACAGCATCATGGGATCTACCCTAGAATGACTGAGTCCGTATCTCTTGGGGTAAGATTTTTCCATCTGCATTTTAGTTAGATCTTCAGAGGAGTCACAGTTTTCTTCAGGTCTGAGAAATGGTCTGAAACTCATACTCAGTGCTCTATTCAAGTACAGTGCATCTCATTCTTCCTTAATGTTAGAATTATCTGGCAAGTTTTTTAAGACTATTGATGACCAAACCCTACTACAGCCTAGTTAAGTCTGAGATGCAGCCCAGAAGTGTATATTTTTAGTATCTGCCTAGATTATTACAATGTGCAACCAAAATTGGGAACCATTTTTATAGACATAAAACTTGAGTGAGTCTCAGTCTTTAGTTGCAAACTGAAATCACCAGTGAGCATTAAAAATTACTGGTGCCTGAACCGCAGAGATTTTGTTCAACTTTTTAGAGAATGGTCTGAACTTCAGGAATTTTTAACCCTTCCCCCAAAACTTGAGCATATAATCAATTAAGAACTACTCTAAGAAGTATGGGAGGGCAGGCCCAGCACAAATCTGGTTTCTGATTTTACCTGGTTTTGTCCTCCCATATAGAAGCAGCAGAAACCATTAGCAGAAGCTAATGGCAAAGTTGTTCCTGTGGATTTCCCACCAGCTTTTGCGCACTATGAGCAAACTCTCAGGCACTTGAAGACACTTATTTGTCAACCTGACCACAGTGTAAAAGTTTTGCTTCATATTATTGTTTCCTGTTGCCTCCTCCAAACCCTTAGACAAGTAAAAATGAAGATACTGCAGTTTGTGAGTCTGACACTTATTTAGCTGTAACCTCAGAAATCTGAATCATCGATCCCAGGGAACAGCTAAAATTGCTGCCTGTTGGGAAAGAGAAGCTCAAAGGAAGTAAACTCAGATCCAAAGTGCTCCTGAGAAAATTATGCCTTTCGGGGAAGAACAATGCATCATACCTTTTAATGAACAGGATATATCCACTTGGGTCTCATGTTAATTTAGAGCTCATGCTAATCCCAGTGGAGGGGTCAAAATTTGCATTTATATAGAGGCTGAATACTCTATCAAAAGACATCTGGCCTAAAAAATTTATTTTTTATAGAAAAGTTAGCAAGGTTAAAATGACACCATCTTTGGGCAGGGGTAGTAGACAAAACACAAAGTTTTAACTCAGAGAGATCCAAGTTCAAGTCTGGCCTATACTTTTTACTAGTTAGGTAAGTTATTCCATTTCTCTAAGGTGCTACTTTCTCATCTATAAAATAGGTTCTACAGGTTGATTAGTAAAAGCAAATAAAAGGATGTACATAAGGCCCTTATCACAGTGATCCAAATGTTGTAGGCACCAAACTGATGTGTGTCTCCATCTCTTTTTTTAAAGTTTTTCCAAATAAACAGGAGATAAAATGGATTTATTATCATTAATTGAAATCCTCTCAGGTACCATAATGTACACCTATTAGACGTTACCTAGACCAATCAAGGCCAACTTTCACTTCTTGGGGACCTTATAAATTTTCTAAGCTCTTCATTAACTGAAAAGACTACCATGATTTACATTAGGGAGAGCTAACATCAGAAACTAAAAAGCAACGAGAACCTGAAAGCCAGCCAAGAAGGCAGAATTGAGACTAACAAATTGGAAATTTTAAAATGGGATAGAATATGGTCCATTTACCCATAACTTGATCTTCCCAGGCATTCGTAAAAATATGTCCCTGAATGTTTCTTTCTCAATCCCAGGCTCCCAGCACTCCCTCTCTTATCCAGCCCACCTCCTTTCTTCTGTCCTGCTCTGCCAGCATCATCTCTCCCCAAGAAATCTGATTAAAAATAACCAAGAGGTCTCATATAGTATTAGATATATTTGGTAATATTTTCCCCTCTTTAGCATCATGGATCTCAATTCTGCCCTAACTGAGCCCTGCCAATTTCCAGCCTTTATTTCAATAAGATATAAAAATAGATTCTGGGAGGTTCAGGTAATTGAGTGAAGAAAATGATCAACAAAACTTTCTCCTTGGATCAAAACTCAAACCATGAGATGAAAGCACATGCAAAGCCGAATAAAGGTGATTGGTTACAAGCATAGGAGGAGTATGTTAGAGAGGTGAGGATGAAACAAACCAGTTCCATCAAGAAGGCCCCCGTTGAGCAAAAAATTCACACCCACCGCTCTGTTGTTCAACTCTCTGCAGGAGGGGAGCATAGTAGCCTCTTTGACCTAGCACTGTGGCCTTGCCCTCTGCTCTGCAGAACCTCTGCCATGGCTGCTCTGTGCTATTCATGCTTAGACATCCGACGTCTCCTTCTGTCTTTATCTCATGTTCTTCTCTGGCTGCCTGTTGTATGCTTTGTTCTCTTGAAAAGAAGAGAAGACAGCTGAAGGCATAAACCCACCATCTTGTCCTCACCCATGATTTCAAGGACACCATTTTTAGAATTATTCCAAATCTATTCTCTACTCCCAGGTCCTCTGGGGAGCTCCAAATCTCCATATCCAATGCCTCTTGGGTACAGATACCTTGATTTCCCACTGAAACCTGAATCTAACATATCTAAAACTTAGCCAATATTTTCCCCCAAATGTTTAATAATTTTTATAATTTCTATCCTAGTGAAAGATCCCTCCAATAACATAGTTATGTAAGTCAAAAATTGTCCATGATCTTTTATTCTCCCATAGCTAGTTATAAGTACAGCCTGATAATTTGATTTTTGTGTTCATTAATTCATCAGATGGGTCTAGAATCTGTCTACTTACTCTTTGCCAGATACTCACATGTAAAAAATTAATATCAGTAAAAGGTAGTTTTCATTCACTTATTCAATAAATATGTACTGAAGTTTTATTCATTGGTAGACAATGCCCTAGGACCTTGGATAGAGAGGAAAATAAAACAGAAACTCTTTCTGTGAGAAGTTCATAGACTAATATAGGAGTGAAGGAAGAACTTACTCATATGTCAGTGACTAAGTCCAGAGTTGACTACGATAGCTAAAATACAGTCTCAATATTCAACATTTTGAGAAGTCCTCATAAGGAGAGAGAATTTAAACAGGAAATAAAGGCTAAAATAAAGAATAAGAGCCCCAGCACAGAGGAGGTAAGCCACTCCCAGCACCCAGGAGGAGACTTCTGGGCTGCCGTACCACCCCCCTCAGCACAAAGGAGGTGAGCCCTGTAGGTACCAGCAACAACCCCCACCCTTCCCACGCCCTGTCAAAACAAGAAGACATGTAAATAAGTCTCAAAACCGGACTTCTAGATCACCTAAAGCAACCCCAAAAGGAAAGGAGATGGAACACTTATACTCAACCACCTGTACTCCCTGAACTGGCAACAACAAAAGAGGATCTGGAAAAAATAAAATCAGAAATAATTTCTCAGATAACAGCAGAGACTGTGCCCATAGTGCAAAACATGATTAATAAATCTAGAGAGGAGCTGAGGAACATGATGGAAACCCAACATAGGAAACAAATGGAATCCATAAAACAGATACAGATTTCCAGGAGATTAAAAACTCCATTGAAAATCTACACAGCAGAATGAGCCAATGTGAGGACAGAACTTCAGATACAGAAGATAAGATTGCAATTAGTGACCAGGAAAAGAAAAATTTCTTTAAATTGTAAGGGACCACAAGAAATGAATCCTGCAGCTGTTAGATGATCCAAAGAAGAATAACATAAGACTGATTGGAGTTAATGAAGAAACAGGAAAGTGTGCAGATGACGTAAAAAACTGTTCACACAAGTGATGGCAGAAAACTTCCCAAGCAGGAGAAAAGAACTTGACATACAGATAAGTGAGGCATATAGGACTCCAACTAGCCTTGATCAAAAAAAAAAATAATCTACAAATAGTCATATAATTGTTAAGATTCCAGAAACCCAACAGAAGAATAAAGTTCTACAAGCAGGTAGAGAAAAGAAACAAATCACATACAAAGGAAGCCAATCAGAACTACAGCAGACTTCTCAATGCAAACCCTCAAGGCAAGAAGAGCTTGGAGTGACACATTTCAAGCCCTAAAGGAAAACAGCCTCCAACTCAGATTGATGTACCCTACAAAACTATCTTTCAAAATTGATGGTGAAATAAGATACGTTCATGACAATGAGCACCTTAGGAACTTCATGAATACCAAACCAGCACTCCAAAAAATTTTAGACAATATCCTAGGAAAAGACAATGAGGATCACAACCCCAGGAAGCCCAGCAGAATGAATCCATTGGGAGAATGACAAGAAATTAAATGCAAAGGGGGAGAATCCAACAAAAAGACAAACTCATGACAAGGATAAGTCAATATGTATCACTTATAACCATCAATATTAATGGTCTCAATTCACCAATCAAAAGAAATAGACTGGCAGAATGGGTCAAGAAGCAAGATCCAACAATATGCTAAATATAAGAAACACACTTCATTCAAAAAGAAACTCACGGACTCAAAGTTAAAGGGTGGAAAACAATACTCCATGGGACAGGAACCCAAAAAAAAGCAGGAGTAGCTATCCTCTTTGCAGATCAAGTGGGTTTCAACCCAAAATCTGGAACACTTCTGGTCCCAAGAATTTCAGGTAAGGAATAGTCAACTTGTATATACAAATGTATTGTGAACATGTGTTTTCATTCCTCTTAAGTAAAAACTTAAGAACAGAACTATTGGTTCTTGACAGTAATACAAGATATTTCTATATTGTTTTCCAAAATGGTTTCATCATTTTACATTCACATTAGCAGTATTAGAAAGTTCTAACTGGTTCACACCTAAGCTGACATCTATTCTTTTAAAACTTTTAACTTCATCTCCCTAATGAGTGTATAATTCAATCTTGTTATTGTACTGATTAGTATTTTTCTGATTCTAGTGTTGCACACTTTTCCTTGTGCTGTACTGGCTATTTATCAACTTCTTGTGTCTACTTTTTATTTGTGTTGTCTACTAATGAGCTGTAAGTGTTCTTTATATATTCTGGTCATAGAGTATATGTATTATAAATATGGTCTGTTTAAGGACTACTTTTCATTTTCTTAATGATGTCATTTAAAGTTCTAAATTTAGATGGAATCTCATTTATCAATTTTTTTCATTTATACATCATTTTTTTTATCCTTGGAAATTCTTGCTTACCTTAAATTCATGAACATTTTCCCTTATAATTTCTACTTAAAGTTTTATAGTTTTAGTCTTTCATATTTAGGTTCATAGATCCTTTCAAGTTATTTTATGAATGGAAATAAAGGGTTGAAGTTAATATTTTACATACGGACACCAGGTGTTCTAGTACCATTTGCTGAAAACACTTTTTTTTTTTTTGGTACCGGGGATCGAACTCGGGTCCTTGCGCTTGCGCAGCAGGTGTTGAAACCACTGAGCTAAATCCCTGGCCCTGAAAACACTACCTTTTCCTCTGCACTTGAGTTGAGTTTATGGTTTATAAAATGTTAATGTTAAATAATTTTTCAAAACTCAGTGGACCATATATGTGTGGTTCTATTTCTAGATTCTCTGTTTTATTCCAATGGCCTATATGTCTTTCCTTATGCCAACACTGCCTTGATTACTGTAGATTTAGAGGAAGTCTTAAAATTGAGTACTAAATGTCTTCCAACACTGTTTTTTTTTTCTTTTTACTTTTCTAGGTCCTCTGTATTCCTACATAACTTTTAAATTTCAATATCCAATTCTTCATTTATAGCAAGTATACACAGACCTGAATTTTTATATATACCTTGTGTTTTCTAATCCTGCTAAATTCAAATACAGGTTCTAGGGGCTTCTAGAGATTTCTTAGTATTTTCTCTGTAGATGATCGTTTCATCTACATATAAAGATTTTACTTCTACCTTGCCAATCCTATGCTAATTGTTTCTTTTTATTGCCAGACTATTTTGGTTTGGGCCTCTGTTTCAAAATTTAATGGACAGATCAAGAGTAGGCATATCTGTCCTTGTTCCCCACCTTAGGGAGAAAGCATTGTATCTTTTCCATTCATATAACATGTTTTTGCTGGAAGTATGGAGTACATGTCTTTGATCTGTTGAGAAGGTTTTGTTCTACTTCTAGTCTCCTGATAGCTTTTACCATGTAGAATTCAGTCCTAATTCTACCATGTAGAATTCAGTCCTAATACTTTTTCTGCAATTAATGACAAGATCATATGACTTGTTCCTTTCCTCTGTTAAAATGATGACTTATGGGAGTGGATCTTCCAATGCTGAACCAACACTGCCATCCCTATAATAAAACTGCTTTCTACATACTGCCAGATCTGACTTCTAATAGTTTGTTTTGTTAAACAAATTTTTATCTTTGTTCATACATTTTTCTTCTATTATCTTTATCCAGTTTTAGTATTAGCACAATGTTGATTTCCTAAAATGAGGGGAGAAGTGTTCCTTCTTTTTCTGCTTTAAATGTTTGATATAATTCATCAGTTAAAATGTATATGAACCTGTTGTTGTTATATAGGTAGGTCTTCAAGCTAGGAATATACTTTCTTTAATAGGTGCTATTCAAACTTTACATTTCCTCCAGATTCAGTTTCATTAATTTGTCTTCCAAGGTACTTCTTAGAAGTTGTCAAATTTATTTCAAGACAGATTTTTCTAATATCCTTTTAAATTCTGTAAAATCTTTGGTAATGTCCTCTAAATTTTGATATTGTAATTAAAACAATGTATAATTGATATTGTGTAATAGGAAGAAAAGGTCTAAAGGAGTAGGGGAAGTGGGAGGGGTAGGGGAAAGGAAAGAAGGGAAAGAAAGAATATGAGAAAAGGAAAAAAATGGAACCAAACTCTTTGCAAATAGGAAAGGGTGGAGGGGGTGAAGGGAGGGCAGGAGAAGGGGAAAAAGTAAGAACCAAGATACATCATGTAAAGGTACAAGATCCCAATGATGAATATAACTGTATTGTATACTTAAAATGTACCAATAAACTTAATAAAAAAAAGAATAAGAAGATACTACTGCTATAATTACAACCATTACTAACCAATTGGTTTATTAAAGACCTTATTATATACAAAGTTCTGTGCTCATAACGCTACCAGTATTCTCTTATTCAATCCTTATAAAAACCCAGTGTGGCAGAGGTTGTATAAAAACATTTCCATTTTGCTGATTAGGAAACAAATTGATAAAGGGCTGGGGCTCAGACCCAGGTCCATTCCTTGAATCCCTAGGCCTCATAAAGAACGACATGTCTAACAGTGTAAAAGGTAAATTTCACAGGCATGCCATAGGTGAAGCTCAAGCTGTATTGTCCAGTATGAAGGTCCCTAGGCACATGTGGCTTCTGAGCACTTTGTACTTAGTCCAAATTGAAAAGTGTAACACTAGTGTAAACTATAGTTCACATTTTGCAGACTTGGTATGAACAGAAGAGTGCAGACTATTTCAATTATAATTTTTATATTACTTAATGAAATGGCAATATTTTCAATATATTGAGTTGGGCAAAATATATTTTTTAAATCCATCATATTTGTTTCTTTTTAGTTTTTCTGTGTGGCTACTGGAAAATATTAAACTACATGTGAGGTGCAGAGCTAGGGCTTGTCTTGCATTTCTACTGGACAGAAATGGGCCAGAGGTGTTGAAAGGTGGTAAGGTGACTATGAGCTGAGCCACATGAGAAGATAGTGCAGAAGTACTAAGGCCTGAATCGCAGGTTCTGAAAGATGAGCAGTGAGAGCAGAGGCAGATTTTTCAAGTGGAAGGAATGGCTAAGGAGAAAGGGAAAAGAGGAGAGAGCCGCAGAATCTGAAGCAGAGTCTGTCCAGGGCACCTGGACATAAATTAAAACTCATTTCGAATGATGTCTGCGAACAGAAAATACCTTTTATCGAATTCCTCACTGGGGGTCTTTGGTAATTCTGTTGCAAAAAGAAGTCAATTGTCAGTTTACAATTACTGTGCCAGTTGGAGAACTGTTCTTTTGTGAAAATATTAGGTAAGGCAGGTCCCCAGAAATTCCAGATTCATAATTTGCTCATCCTTGGAAATTTAAAGTACCTTTTCTCTAATTTTAAGGTGGTGCTCTAATAAAGTAAAGATATTTCATCTCAGACAAAAGGTTGCATTTGTGACTATAAATTGTAGCTTGAAATACTGGCCCTAAATTCTGTTCAGCTTTTTCTTGTTATAAATATTCATGCAAAGTTATCTGCAGTAGACATCATGGTTGCACGTAAATAGGAACTTGAGGTGACACTTTGTGGGAAAGTGCATGGTCTTTGGAGTCAAATAGATCTGAGTTCCTACTTTAGTTCTCCCGCTTACTTACTGGCCTCTTAGCTACTCTGAACCTGAACAGTCACGTCTGTGAAAGGGGGCGCCTACTGACCTACTCATAGACAGGCTGTAAAATCTAAGTGAACCAGGGGAGGTGGCGCATCTAGCACAGTGTCTTGAATGGGGTGGAAGATCAGAGAATGATAGACCTTCCTATTTACACCCACCTAGTCACACCTGGTGGGAGAACTGCAGCCTTGAGTTTTAAATAGACTGACTGTGAATGCTAAATAGGCAAGAAAAGGCAAGCACAGAGCTGTGTATAGGCTTCCCAATGTGCCAGGGAGCTGCCTAAATCCACTCTGCTCCAGGCTGTCTTAAGCAGTCTTTGGAATGTTCTACTAATGACAAATGATCTGAGAATATACCATCTTTATAAGCAGAGATCCTTAAACGAGATGGAGATGTAGTGTTGCAGACCAAGAAGTATAACTTCAGAGACATGCTGATTGAATCCCAAGCCTAGACTTGCAGAGCAGAGCAACAAAGTCAGAAATACAGAGGATCTGGCCATTCAGTCAACCATAATGATTCATTTACCTTTAGCCCTTTATACAAATACAAATAACAAAGCCAATTCTGAATTAACCTTGCACCTATCTCTGGAAGAGTACACTGGATATTTTATGAGATTGATTCTTAAGATTCACAGCAGATCTTCTAAGTGTTTGAACCTTGAGCATGAGCACCATCTTATCCATACTTGATGCCCCAACAATGATTAACTCTAGTGCTAGCCAAATATTTAACTAGACAAACCAAAGAATAAATGATCTGGTGAGAAAACTAACACATTTTTACATGTTTTGATGGAGAATGAATCCACTCTAGTTCAGGGAAGAAGCGTTGGACTGGACAGATTTGGTCAAACACAAGCTATAATTGAAGAGTCAAAGGGATGATTTTTAAATTAACCCCTTCCCCAATTCTAATTTTGTATTTCTTCTTTTTTTTGGTACCCGGGATCGAATTCAGGACCTTGTGCCTGCAAGGCAGGTGCAGCGCCAGTGAGCTAAATCCCCGGCCCCTCTAACTTTGTATTTCTAAGATGGGGAGAAAAAATGTTCTACCTAGGCATTTTGTAAAATCAAACAGGCTTGGGGCTCTGTCTCCAGGGGATTGAGGAACTATGAACCCTGAGACCAGGTGAAATTTCTTGAGGCACCAGTAAGAATCCCAAAAATCTTCCATGCCGGGAGTAAGACAGCTAAATGGGCACTTCAACAAAGAAAGCAGATTTCAAATGTTTTGAAGTGGTGGTAAATAATTAATTCCACCCCCAGGAGAAGGGGCATGAGTTCTTTAAATAAATTAGTGATCACAGGCTGATTAGGTGGATGCATTTAAAGCAAAAGGCAATGATGAATGACATCAGTTGCATCATTAGTGGGACAGACTTTTCTCCAGTGATCTCTGTCACCACATTAATGAATGAAATGTGAGACTCACTTAGGTATTTTTGAAGTCAGATTGGCAACTGAGATGATTCTTTTCCAAATTTGCTGAACCAGAAAAGAAGAAAAGGTACCAATGTAGAAGTACAGTAAGGAAGCCAAGGACTCTGGCTATCATGTCCCCGCTGTGTGGTGTAGCAGGGTAGACTTATGTAAGGCTGCACATGCCTGTGTGGATGTAGTCATTTCACAAAGGACACAAAGGTCACAAGGACAGGTGGGCAGTGAGGTTTTCCATGAACATCTCAAGCTCAGAGGCCAGATTGAAAGAGGATTCCAGCAGCCTTTCCTCACTTCAGGAGTCTAGTGTTAGTGTGCTTATCAGAATATCAGGCAATGTGAACAAATTCAAATACAGGAGGAAAGAGATCTACATCCATTAGAGAAATGCTTGCTCAGCTGATGTGGCTTGGTGCAGGATTAGAGGTGAAGGGAGTAATCATCTGCTTGCATTTCTGAAGGTCTTTTGGAAAATAACAGCTTGGATATGGCCAGGGAGAGTTGTCTGACTGACAATGTCTCCCAGGATACCCAGTCTAAACAGAATCAGAAGATGTCAAGCAGTGTAGACAGAGAGGCAAGGGTGATCAGTGGTATTCATTTGACTTATATTTAGTTGGACTTCATAGATTTTTAATTTCTGCTCTTCCCATGACTGGCAGTATGAGCTTGGACAAGTTAGCTTTATAATCCTGTTCCCCATGTATAGAAGGCAATGAAAATCGTATCTAGGGTTATCATGGAGATTGAATAATTATCATAAACCTACTAGCTGAGTGAGTCCTCATTAGCTCAGCTAAGATCAGGTGATATTCCCCATCTGTTGGAACCATGACTGGATTGCAAGGTCTGTTTTCAAAGGTAAATAAATCACACTTTCTTTAAAGGTTCATTTACTCCTTAGGACAGAACAAAATTTCAGTCTCATTCATTCTTTAAAGGCTGAAATGAAGAGAAACCTTCAGCTTCATTGAGACCAGCGGAAAACTTTTCTGACTTGCAGTTTGGTCACTCATTCTCCAGGGTACGTGCCATGTGGCCTTGTGAAATCAGTCATCTGTGGCAACATAAATCAATATCTAATTTGCGTCAAATATGTCAACAAGTTAAGAAAAAAGACAGCCAGGCTGCTACTTTTGGCACTTGTAGTCTCTCTGGCAGCTAATTTACAAGCTAAATTGAATCATCAGCACCCAATTAAATTCCTCCTGCATCACGGCACAAAATGCTCATTTTTATTTTCTTGATGAAGGAGGGAAAATGGAGAAGAAAGGGAGAGCTATTACACTCTCATCCATGTGTTTCCATGAATTAGAGTATGTTTCACTCTTGAATTCATCTAGTTTCCCAAGTCTAGTGAAGTAAGGAAATGTTATAATTATATTTCCTGGTTGCCTACATATTTATCTCCTTTGCTATAATCTCAGTTACTCATTAAACTCCCACTGACTCTATCAAGGTTAAAAAATTTATCTGTAGAGATCTCAATATCCCCTGCAGTCCCTAAGCACCCATGAGCTAGCAAGTTTTGCATGGAATCTCATCCAGGGAAGGGGTTCATCATTTCTAGATGGGATCTGCCAATGAAATATTAAAGTCCTTTTTGTCTCTGCAACCACCACAAAAAACCAACTGTTCTGTCTCACTGGGACAAAATGGAAGTCATTCTTCTTAAAAGGAAGGTTGCCAAGTAGGAAGCCACACCACCCAGCTGCAACTTTCAAAGCCCTCTGCCAGTGCCCCTCACTGCCTGTCTCAACCCTGTCTGATACACCCATATGCCCAACAAGCATAAAGGCGACCTTGAAAGGCCAAATCTCCAAAAGCCAAATCTCTTACCAAAGCTAATCTCGTTTCTGCCTGGGTTCAGATTCACCACCACCTCTCCTGTGTACAACCTCAACCTCGCCCTTTAGACATGATGTCTGGATGAATGTGCTCCAGATATAAATGAAGCCCTTCCTCCCAAGACTACAGCTCAAGACTGTTCTTCCCACTTTCCCAGTTCAGTCTCCCCTAGGCTTGGTTTCAGTTTGGGCTCCTCTAAAGCAGATCCTGAGTCAAATACTTGGGTCCAAGATCTTGTCCGAAATCACTTAAAGGGAAGGAAGAAATCAAATGAGACAGAATGTGTTAATAAAGAGGTTATGGTCCTGGGCAACTTGTACTCAATCCTACCAGACATTGTCCAAGTGATGGTGTAGAGATAACTTAGTGTTGTCCTGTGGATGAGTGAGGGAGAGAAAGACTTTATTAACAAACTTCCATCTCTCCTTATTGGCTGAGAGTTCCTTCTACAGCATCCTCCCCAACTGCCTTCTCCCTTGGAGCATCCAGTTTACCCTGTAGTCAAGTTATTCTCCACACCCAAAGAAGGCTTTCAGGTAGGGATCTTTGGAGGCCATGGGGTGTCTGTGCTGATCCCCCAATAGGCTGACAGGATAAAACCAGCAACCAAAGGTCTCCAATAAAGACATTTTCTACTTCAGAATGAGTGAAACCTTATTGGTCACTTGCTGAAGGGTCCAACACCAATCAGAGACACTGTTGTAATAACTGGTGTCCCCTTCCAAGAACACCTCACACAAGAATAACATAGATGAACACACTGAAGCAAATACAGTACGTCCCCGACTTACTTATGAATGAGTTCCATTCCAGGAGAACGTTTGTAAGTCAGATTTGTTCATTAAGCCCAACAAAATGAGTTTTACACTTTTGACACAAATATACAATATAAAGGATAAAAAAAACCCAAGCACACAAAAATACAGTAAGTTCCTGACTGTACTGTACACTGTCACACTGTACAGTAAGCACACAGCAGCACAGCTGGAATAATGTCCCGCAGATACATGAGCTACTCCATGATTTGTTCCATCTATGAATGTTCGTAATGCAAAATCCATTCATATCTGGTATCTTTGAAAGTTCACAACTTGAATGTTCATAATCTGAGGACTTACTGTACATGAGACACCAAGCCTCGGCTGGAGGCTGAACTTTGACTATTATGAAGAAAAAAAGAAATAACTAAAGAACTCCTAATCAATGCTGAGCAAGGAACAGAACTTGCTCTGGATTTAACTTTCACAATAACTTTGTGAAGTAGACATTTGTAGGCTCATTGTACAGGTGAAGCTTCTGACATTTGAAGAAATCAACAAATTTACTGAAAGTTGTACTGGATCTGCAATGTTCTCAAGTCTCCTTCCTTTTGCTAGGCCACATTATTCTTGCTCCTCCTAAAGCAGGGCAGGCCTGCTGGGAGGTAGAACAGAGCCTGCTGCCTGTGGGGGTTTTAGGGACCCTGGGAAGAACACCTCCCTCTCTCTTTCATACACCGTCACTCCACACATGCTAAACATCTCCATTCCTGGACTGTAACTGATACCGAATATTCCACAGTCATCAGTTCATTCCTTTGGGGCAAGCAGAAAAAGACCACAGAATTCTCTGGGTAGCACAGCAAATAAATCTATCAGACTCCGAGCCAATCCAGGGCAAAGACCTTGTGAACCAGCATTTTATTTCCAGCAGCTAGTACAGAGTTTGGTGTGTTAAAATGCTCTTAGTATTCATCTGTTGAATAAATAAATAAGCTTTAATGTGAATAAATTTAGAAAATAAATGAAGGGTATAAGGCTAAATATAAAGCAGAAAAGAATAAACAATGCAGGCAAGGAGAATTTAGAATTTTTCCTATTTCCTATTAATCCTATTAACCTAGAAATCTGTGTAGAAATTTGCTTTTCATTTCTTTAATCAGCACAGCTCTTTTTCCAAGGTCTTCCTTCTTATGTTTACTTCTTATGGCCTTAGTAGACTTCTAGATATCCCTCTAGACACGATATTCAGAAGGAATCTACTTTCTCTGTTCTGCATTCCATTTTATACTTAGTTTCTAGATAGTATTTGTCCCAACACAGGAAGAGATGATATATACAAATGAGATCTTTGAATTTGAGTTATTGATTTTCACTGTAAAAAAAAGATTTTAAATGGTCAGAAAATGTCCAGAGTTGTTGTTTGCTACATAAGGGTGAAAAGAGGGTATGATGCTCAGCCGTACAGGCATACCCCTCTAATCTTGACAAGGGATTGGGGGGTATATATGACATTCTCAAAAAAGACTACATCGGAGACAACAGGTTTCGGTGATCTTTCTACACCTGGGTCAAAATATTCTCCTGCAATACGAATTTCACGGCTATATTTCTCTTCTCCATGGAGCATATTATGAGCATAATAAAATGCTTGAAGTTCTTACCTACCAGATTTCTTAGTCTCTTCTAGATTACCCTAAAACTGCTAGGAGTAAACTCCAAACTAAAACAAATGTATTAGAGTATTTCATTCCAGTCAGAAAGCTTCTAGAAGCTCTTTTTGTTTTATTAAGTTTATTGGTACATTTTTGGCATACAATATGATGACATTCATCATTGGGGTCTTGTACCTTTACATGATATATCTTGGTTATTACTTTTTCCCCATTCCCCTGCCTTCCCTTCAACCCCTCCCTATTTACAAAGACTGTTTCCATTTTTTCCCTTTCTCATATTTTTTCCTTTCCCTAGGAAGTGGGAGGAGTAGGGAAAGGATAGAAGCTCTTCTTATTCTCAGCCATAGCATTATGGCTTGTGTTTAAATCCCCCCTACCCAAAGCTTCATGCGGTCATAGGTGGGGATTTTTTGAGAAGGCTGGATCTAGTGTATGTGATGCTGGAATTGATTCATGGTGCAACTCGGAGCAAGGGCACTAGGATTAAGGGTGTGAATCCTACCCACCCTAGGTAGTCTGGACAGGATAAAAGGGAGCTATTAAGGTTACTTGCTTTTGCTGTCTTCTGCTGGCCCTGAGATGCTTCTCCTCTCCGATGTCACACAAGCCAGCCAATGATGGACTGAAACCTCTACAAACTGTGCACTAAATAAACCTTTCCCCCCCCTTAACTTTGGATGTCTGTTATTTTATCTCAGCAATGAGAAAAGTAACTAAGACACGAGGGAGACAAGAAGGTAGGGCATGGCTACAACTGACTGGCAAAGAAGGCATGGCAAGATCCCAGAGCACATGTGCAGAACAGTTCCCAAAGCCCTTCATGTGGACTTCTTGATAGGATGGCCTAGAGCTGCTGTCAGCCTGAGGAGTGGGTGATACAGAAAGTACAGTCCACATTGAGTTTTTAGCCACTGTGTTGTCTTGCATGGTGGCTCACCCTCAGGCTGTAGGGTGTACTTCTTTTCCTACTTTTACTTGGCCCAAACTCATTCTGCAGAGGCTGTTTCTTTTCCTGTCTTTAATAAAACTTTGCCACCATTTGTACTTCTCTTGACCAATTCTTTCCTCAGGACAGAGAGAATCTAGAAACCACTCCCAGAAGGATATTCCAGCAAACCAAAACCTGGTAACAATAACATTATAAATACTAAGAAACTAAACCAGCAAATGACAAAGTAAGGATTCAGTACTGATAATTGGGACTCTAAATTATATGTTTTTAGTATTCCCAACTGATTGGTTATGGGAGCGTTAAAAGGTCATTATTTTTACAATAAGGTGAAATCATAACTCACATACAAATTTTTAAAGAATGCATATCAAAAATTGTGTTTTCAGTCCAGTGAATGATGAAAGAATCAGTAAGATAACTGGTTCAAAGGAGAAGCTCAAGAACAGATATATACACATAATAAACATTCAGGAATGTTGAAGTAAATTTCTAATACCTGCCACACTGACCTCTTACATACACAGGAAATCAAACTCAGCTTTGCTGGACAAAACCCATTTTGCATTTCTATGATCAGGAACCATTTGCATCACCATCAGGTCTCTATAGGATTATTTCTATTGCTACAGAACAGAGAATAGTAAATATTTACAAAACAGCCAAAGACAATAAGAAGCATTAGACCCTCTACAATCAAATAACCCTGGAATGATTCTGAAAACAACCCCAAAGGATTCCAAGTAAACTTTTGTTCATTTCAATGTCTTTCAGAATTTTTCCTGGGGCTGGGATGGCATGGGATAAAAATATCCAAGGACTCAGACAAAAGGACAATCTATCCAGAAAACCTTCCAGTCACTTTTATAACCAGTGGGATTTCCTACTTTAAAATGAGTCAAAACCCCACCTGGGCCCAGTTAGGCAACTATGCCTAAGAGAGAGAAGAGATATTGCAGAAATTTGGCACTTTCTAGGTCTTCAGTAATGCTAATTTATGATGCTTACTACCTTGCAGCCTCTGAGTGCTTTTAGTAACAGAAAAAGAATCCTGAAAACCTATCTGATCTTATTCAGTATCTACTGGTGCAATGGTAACATTTAATATCCGTCCTTTACTTAGTAGGTCTTACAATTCACATTGTACAGTCAGTAAGAAAGAAAAGGAAAAGCTCTCATTAGTAAGATTAAGTCTTTCACTTAAAAACTTATTTTTACCCATCCCAGAGGTCACCAGTTAATGGTGTTCATTTCTATATTGGAAAACCACTGTAGATGTTCTTGATAACAAGATGCTTTTAACAATGGCAGGTGAGTATTGTCACATAAAGGACTTTTATGAGGCTATTGGCTTTCTGTAAATAATCACTTTAGTGTTATGTCCTAAGTGTGATTGTGATGCTATTTAATGTCAATAATACCTGACCAGGGGAAAGCAGAAAGAAGGGTGGCTTCCTGCAAGATAAAACACTATGAAAAGGGGAGAAGACTTGCCTGATAATTTAACAGGTGATGACTGGAAGGGTCCATCTAAAGGCAGAGTAGCCCGAGGGTTGAACATCCTGGTTTGGGGATCTATGTTAGCCCTCTGATTTCAAACTTCAGACCTTAACTTCTCCAAGGCCATTTCCCTTTCTGTGATGCTAGTATCACATTAAACATTCTCAAGATTAATGTGAGAATTCACTTAATGAGAGCATAAATAGAAAGTGTTTGGCACAAAAGTGATATGAATTCTATCGGCACCATGATTATCATATGTGTGCCATGCAAGCCCAAATCAGAGACTCTTTATTATGTCCCTTCATAGCAGTGAGAGTCATAGGGCCTCCTTCTTGTGGAGGATTAGCAGTCAGGAGTCTCTCAGTGAAAATGTTCTCTGCCAGATAATCAAGGTCCTTCTCTAAGTGAAAATTAAAAACAAAGGTTTTCCTCCAGACTTGTAGAGGTTTTAGGACTGCCTACATGAAGATTTTGTAAATAAAATCTGTGGATGGAAAGTTTAGGCATGAGTGAAGGAGCAGAGAGTTCCCTCCAAAAGTAAGTTCCCTGCCTTATTTTTCTGCATTCTATCTGGAATAAAGTTTGGAAATTTCCATTGTGCCACCTGGAATCTGTTTTGCAACAGGGAACAGAAAAGCATAGTTTATTTGAAAAGATAGCTTATTTGGAAAACAGTCTATGTTTTTAATCAGACAGGCTCCAGAGGTGAGTACAACAAAAAAGCAATCTTCAAAAACAAAGTTCAGACCCTTTGCTTGGATACACACTGATTAGTACAGATGCAAGCCCACACACACACACCTGCAGACTAGAGCACCCAGACCTGAAATTCTACTCAGGATGAGAGTTAGGGGCTTGGGGAGGCTGCTTTTAAATGGTGACGCAGATGGGATAGTGAAAGGGTGTCTGGAGAAAAAAAAATGTAAAAGGAGATGATTCTCACTCCATCTGTATTTCAAGGTAAAAATAATGAATTGCCTCTTCAAAGATGTTTTCCATCAAAGAGCATTCTGATGAGTTTCAACAACAGGTTCCTGTATGGAATCCTGTTATGGTTTGGGTCTAGATGCCCCCCCCAAAGCCTCATGTGGTCATAGGCTGGATCTAGAGTATGTGAAGCTGGAATTGATTCATGATACAATGCTAGGCTCAAGGAAACTAGGATTAAGGGTGTGAGTACTACCTGCCCTAAGTAGTCTGAATAAGATAAAAGGGGCAGGGAGATGCTGTTAAGTCTCTTGTTGCTTTTGCTGTCTTCCGCTGCCATGAACTGAAGACCTCTTGTTACCCTTGCTGCCTTGTGTACGCCATGTTGTTTCTCCTCTGCACTGCTTGTTTGCCATCCCAGCCTCAGAACCAGCCGATTATAGACTGAAACCTCTATGAACTGTAAGCCAAATAAACCCCTTCCCTTTTAACTTTGGGTGTCAGGTATTTTGTCTCTCAGCAGTGAGAGAAAAGTTATTATCACAAATCCCAAATACATAAGTTAACTATCTTGCTAGAATTTGATAGTCAGCTCTCACCCAATAATTGCAGATTTAGGTCCCTGTTAATGAACTTTGAAAACCAGTTTGAGAATCCTAGGCATTCTCAATTTGGTAACCTGTCCAAATTCTTATTATTCAGGATGTTAGAGACAGAAACTCCCAGCTCAACTGGCTTAAATAAAAATAGGACACTTCTATTCAAGGTCTGAAAAGCTTTTAGCAGTAGCTGCCAACGTGACTGCATCAAAGTGGTAAAGCAGTATCATCCAGTGGGTATTGTCTCAATTTCCCATTCTATTTGTCTGTGTTGCCTTAGACAGATTCTCTCTCTGAAGAAATAAAAATGCCTGGTGTGATCTCAGCTTACATCCAAACAGACTTGAACTCCAACAGAAATAGGGCCTGTGAGTTCCAGCCAAAGCCTTAGGACTTACATTCATTCACCAACCTGTTATACCACCACGTGCTCACTACATAGAAGTGATGGGCACGTGCTGGTTGTCAGAGGTAGGAGACCAGCTTGAAACCACACTGAGCAGGCTTTAGATATTATTGATTTGGCTAAAAATTCAGCTATTGATTAAGATTATGAGTCACTCTAAGGCCTAAATGTGAATTGCAGTGTGAATTGAACTGATCTTCTGGCTGGTGTTCAGAGATAGACTTCCCTATCCCAACGGTCACAAATGAGGTCTCAATGACCGATGAGACCATGATGTCTGTATAGCAAGGAAACATGGCAGCTGAGGAATTATGGCTCTGTTCATCATTCTCCAAGATCAAACATTAGGTAATATAATTCAAGTGGTTCGTTAGCTCTTACCTGCAAGGTAGCACAGGTGCCTTGTTAACGGTGACCTGTCCTTCACAAGCATTCAGAGTTACTTCTCTTTTTCCAAGCCTAGCTCATTAAGTGCATTAGTTTTGTTATTCCTTACATCTGCCTTCATGCCCCCTTGCTATATTGTGTAATTATAAATACTGAGTAACCCAGAGCTCATGGTCTTAGCCAGGACAGAGCTAAGATCAGGTGGTGTCTTAGCCAGGAGAGAGCTTAAGATCGATTCCCTGCCCCTCAGAAGTAATACACTATTGTTCATTCTTTATTCTTTATTTCTTGTTCTTTGTATATTATTCTTTCATCACCTGCTGTCCCCTTGTTAGGCAACCAGGTATCCCCCAGTCAACTGGTCAGGCTATCAATCCGAGACCTGTACCACATTCTCATCCCAAAGCCATGAGCCAGAGATAAGGAGAAAGTTACCAAAGAAGAACAAAGCTACTCTTAGCTTAGGAGAAGAATGAGTAGATACTGAGACAAAATAAATACATGCTTATTGCAAGCACTGAGAAGGGCTATGAATTACCTAGAAATCACATACAGTTAACTGAAGACAGATCAAGTTGACTTTTGACTCACTAGGGCCAGAGGAAGCATTATAAACTAGAAGCAGGAAATGGTTTGTTTTTGTTTCAGCAGATTTATATCAGGTTACCTGAATAGTGTACAAGTACACACTGTCAACTGAACAAACACACAATGACAAAAACTACCATGGATTCAGCAACACCTTTAAGATAATTATTAATCAAAAAGGCACTGCATACACTCGAACAATAGCCTTTCAAGTAAGTGCCAGACATCTACTTATTCAGTCTAGAGACAATTCTTGGTGCCCACGAGGATTCTTCAGCACCTTGCTGCATGCGCTTCTCAGAGAATTATTAAGGATTATTGTTCTAATCTAACTCCGAGGCTTGCCAAAAATAAAGCAATGTCTTCGGTAAAACTCCAGTAAAATTTCTCTCAGAGGAGATGGAATTTGAGGTAAACGCTGCAGGAAGAGAATGACTGCAACACTGAGAAGACAAGGCTGCTTCAGTTTGGTGGGCATAGCAGGGACAGAAGGGCATTAGGAGATCAGCCTGGTGGGGAAGAGGTGTGGGCTGGGTGTGGGGAGGGCCAGAGTTCGGAGACCCAGGAAATGAGTGTCTTCCTTCCATTTCCCTATACCTAGTAAATGTGTACTTTGATGTAATAGTCAAGGGGAGGGTAGGTAAGGTCCTTAAATTGGCAGATCACCGGAGGAAAGAGTAATAAGTTATTTTAAAATGAAATCCTTAACTCTTTTAAGAAACCCGTTCTTCTGAATCTGTAGTGTTTGCAGAATTACAATAAACTCATTTCAGAGTACCAGTCTTAGCATGAAGATAAGCCATCTCAGGCTTCACTGAAGCTCATTTGGGTTATAAGCAGAGAACCAGCCCTCTTGTTTAAGAGTGGGAAAGGCTGCTCAGAGCAAAAGAAGCTTAGAGTCCTACTCGTATTCTGATGAGGTGACTTTCCTGGTGCCATGTGAGCTAATCAATCAGAATTGTCAAAATGATTCTTGACCTCAAAGGCACTCTACGAGACTGGTATCATGACTCTACAAGCCATGTGACCAAAGTCACCTCCACTGTTCTGCTACTCTTCATCTCAGCTGTGTGAATGGCATGAGCCCCTAGGCATACATCAGACTGACAGAAAAGCCCACTCTTTTATCATGGTGAGGGCCAGGATAGGGGGAAGAAACTGAAGTCAGTCTGGATGTGATGAAGTCAGAGGCTATACTGTTGCAATCTCATTCAATTTCTCATTAACTCTCCCAAACAGAATGCATGCTAAGGTGTTACTGCCGTCTTCTGAATAGAGCTGGCCACCGAGAGAGCAAATGACTTGCCTAAGGATACATAGCTGGTAGTTGCAGGGTTGAAAATCACAACAAAGTCAGAGCCCAAAGTCTATGAGCTTTCCAATATATGATGTAACTTTGACAGATCAGAGCATGAGGCAGCAGGAATGGCAAAATAGTTTTGTCTGTCATTTTCCCACAGCTATTAATGTGAGAAATACCAAGAATCTGGGATGATTAGAGAACGTTACTCTATCCACTTTCGTTCTTTTGTCTGGAGTTACTCAATCAGCCGCCCATTTCTATCCAGGCAATTTTTTAAACTCACCCACTGAGCCCTTAATAATGTGAAAACTACTATAACACAACAAAATACCTGAGAAAATCAACTTCAAGAAAAAAAGATTTATTTAGGCCCACAGTTCCAGAAGTTTCAGTCCATGGTCACATGGCTCTGTTGTTTCTGGCCTGAGGTAAGGCAGCACATCACGTCAGGGATCACGTCGTAGAACAAAGCAGCTTACCTCCTGGTGGCTGGGAAGCATAACGGGAGAGGAAAGGTCCAAGGATAAAATATACCCTTCAATCCATGTCCCCAGTGACCTTCCTCCACTCAGGCTCCACCTCACCAGTTTCCACCACCTCCCAATAGCCCATTAAGCTATGAATTCATAATGGGTTAATCCATTGATGAGGTGGGAAGAGCACTCATAGTCCAACCACATCCCAAAGGCCCCATCCCTGAACACTGCTGCACTGGGGACTTTCTTCAACACATGAGCTTTTAGCGAACAATAATAGAGTCCAGTACAAACCCTGCTTTCAACCTAAGCTCTCCTCAGAATGGCAGCACTGAGCCATGCCAGTATTTGATAGCATCTTAACTCCCTGGCCACTTTTCTCCAAAACCACCTGGCGTAGAGAGTTTCAGTTAGGCCACAGAGGTCCACTGCCAGGGGAACATTCAGAAACCTCCTGACTCAATTATCAACTTTCCCAAAAGAATGGAAACTCCAACAGGGTCCCTCCCTGCTCAAGGTCCCAGTTACCAAGCAACAATTGGGTGTTCCCTACAAGGCTGAACGGTGCTGATGTTGCCAGATGTTATTAAACTGTCAAATCCCTTTCTGAAGCCCTAGCGGCCTGACAAGCTAATTGTCAGGTGTTGAAATCAACAAGTTTCAAAAGGTTTTACAATTAACCTCCTTCTGCCTCTTGAAACATTATGGTTTTTCCTGCTGAGGCTACCCTGCTCTATTTCCACTCCTGAAAGTCTTCATGTACCCCTTGCCTTCAAGTCCAAAAAACACATATTCATTTTGTGTGGCCAGTACTCAACATAAATAGGGAAGTAAATGAGCTACAACAAACACATGTGTTACACATTTCCAAAATAAAGGCATTTAACTATCTACCAGTTTTCTACCATGGAACTATGAACCTTCATTATTGTTAGAGAATTATTGCAGAGAATGAAAAATTAAACTCTGTCATGTAGTCCCAAACATCTAAATTCCCTTATTTGAGGTTGGAAGAGTTGGAAATATTCCTTCCTAGTCAACCAAGAAAACCTTATATTCACAGATAAATGTGTAATCAAAAGAAAACTGCATTTCTTTGAAACATGTATCCCTGTTTAAAAGCAACTTTGAAAGAAAAGTGGAGTAGTATTTTTAGCTCAAGGTAACACAACCTTGATTAATGACGATCAAAAGGTGAGATAGAAGATGATTTTCTTAACTCCTCTTTTACGGCCCTTTTCTTTGGGCAACATTACCCGTCAAGTATTCTCCAGAATGTGGAGCGCAGCCAGAGTTCAGGGCCTGAAGGAAAGAAGTGTGCCTCCAGAATGAATTCTGTTCTCCTGCAGATCTACTCCAGCCTTGCTGGCCATTCTTGCAATTTGAACAAACATTTGTTTATGATACTGTAGTCTATTTTATGTCAGGAGAGCCCTACCATTTAACAATACAGTCCTCATGAGGGAGGTTCAAAAATCAGTTCTTCAGCAATGATTTACCAAAATATTTCCTAGTAGAGAAGGATGTACAATTCCTGCAAAAATTCAAAGTGGGGATAAGGGAGAAGTCAGGGAAGAATAGCATCCTACAGAAAGGAATATGTACAAAGAATATGTACATTTGGGGAATTGTACCCTATATGAAGTGGCTATAATGAAAGATGATAAAATGGAGCTAGTAATATGCAGAGATAAGATCCTGAAGGATCCTGAATGCCACAAAAAGATTTGAACATTATTCTAAGTAATGGGGAGCCAATGGGTAACTTCTGCCATTGAAGAAGTTTGAAATTATTTAAATTGCATTTTAGAAAAATTTCTCTGATGGTGGTGGACAGGATGGATTAGGTAATAACAGAGGCAGAAAAACCCAAAACATGGTTATTATTTTTTAAAAATATGAGACAAAAGCATTCCTAGAGGGAGAAAGAAAGGCAGAACTGAGTTAAGAGATGTTGAATAGATTGAATTCATGGAACTCATGATAGATTAGAAATGGACGTAAAGGTTGAAAGACCAAAGGCCAATGAATGACTTCTTAATTTCTAATTTTCATGATTGGAAAGAGTCATGCATTCACTAGGGAAGAGGAGACGGAGATGTTTAGAAGATCTACGGAAGGACATGCCTGGACTTCTAGAAGTTCAGGGAGGGAATTAAGGAGTAGAAAGTCACTAATGAAACCCACAGGGAGGGATGGCAGTATCCACTGAGAATAAAAGAATAACAGATGGAACCCTGGGGCAAACACCACCTTGATCAAGCAGGGATCCTAGAACAAGGTCAGAAAGAGGTCGGTAAAAAGATAACAGTGAGCTAAACTTGATCATTCATTTAGCCCCAGAAAGTCATTGCTAAATTTAATAAATTACTCTTCAATGGGTCTAGTTAAATCTGAGAAGAAATGATAATTGGCTTTTTTTTTTTTTCCTTAGAAGCAGGTTATCTCATTTGTACTGAAACAATGGCCTTCAACTGTTTATATAAACATAAAATATTTATTCACATTTCATTATGTAGGTCAGGGAGAATAGGAGTACTTTATCTGTTTAATACTCCTCTTGTTTCTCTGAGTTTCAACTACTTCCCAGAGTTAACACTCTTTAGATGCCCAATTAGTAATGTCACTTTTAATAGTGCCCAAATACAAGCTAATTCCCCAGCTGGCCTTGTCTAGAGATGGTGTTGTAATCAAAGAAGCAACCATAAATATTTTTAAAGTATTTCCAGTTATTACTTAAAGAACATGAAAGGGAAATGAGTTCACAATACACCCTTAATTTCCTTAGTGTTTTTCCGACCCTGTTTGGAACCTTTCTCACATCCCAGGACCTGCCTCAGCATCTCAGACTTAATCCCATACTATCCCCTCCTACCTCCAAAGCTTCCAAAGCCCCAGAATCTGCAGTGCCTTCCTCATCTCTTTAGTCTGTGAAGAAGCTGCAAAAGCTGAGCTCCATCATCCTAAAGAGAAAGGGGAGAGAAAGCAGCTAAATAAGAAGATATGAGGTTCTCTCCTCACTGGCAGTGATGAGTTCAGCAAGGTTGGGAAATGCACGTTTTATTACATTTTGTCCCATCTATATATATGGGGCTTTAAACTTCAAAACACACTCCTGTTTATGTTCTCACATAATCCTCACACCATTGCCTCTATGAGACCAGTGGAACTGATATCAGTATCTTGAGAAAATGCACTGAATGCTATGGTTTGGATATGGCTAGAATGTGTTCCAGAAAGGCTCATAAACTGGAAGTTTGGTTCCCAGTGTGGTGGTGGCGGAGTGTGCAGCCTTTCAGAGGTGGGGCCTAGAAGAAGGGTGTTAAGTCATTGAGGCCGCTGCTCTCAGAAAAGACTCATACAGTTCTCACGGGATCCCAGTTGAATCCCTTAAGAGAAAATTGCTAGAAGAAAAGAGTAGGCCTGGCTCCTGAATTTCTCTGGGTTGCTGAATCACCATGTGATCTGTTCTGCACACGTATTAAGGCTTGTGTTTAGATGTCCCCAAAGCCTCATGCAGTCACGAGGGACTTTTTCAGAGGTGGATGGAGCTAGACTGTGTGATGCTGGAATTGATTCATGGTGCAATGCTGGAATTGATTCATGGTGCAATGCTAGGTCCAAGGGCACTAGGTTTAACGCTGTGAGCACTACCTGCCCTAAGTAGCCTGGGTAAGATATAAGGGACAGAAAGAGCTGTGGTCGTCCCTTGTTGCTTTGCTACCTTCTGTCTGCCATGAACTGTTTCTCCTCTGCCAAGCCATCCTGCCTTGGAGCCAGCAGATTATGGACTGAAACCTCTACAAAATCTGAGCTAAATAAACTTTTCCTCCCTTAACTTTGAGCATTGGGCATTTTGTCTCACCAATGAGAAAAGTAACTAAGACAACATGTTCCCACCACTTAGATGCCATTTGCCAGAAGGCCTGCACCAGAAGCTGAATAAATAATGCTTGCCAATCTGCACGAGAGTGAAGTGGACCTGCTGCCTGGAGGTCTGGTTCCTGTACCTCTCCTCTCCTTCCTCAGCCTCCTTTGTTCAGCCTTGGCAGATGCTTGCAAGTTGTCTGGAACTCCTGAGAATGAGGGTGTGAGTGTGAGGCATCTGTGAACCAGGCATCTAAGGCCACCCCATACATGAAAAACGGGACTTAAGTCCATGGAGATGAGTACAGGAAGAAATGAACCCATTTTCTCAAATGTTTACTACAGCTGGAGCCCAGGCACCTCCTGTGATCTTAGCCAGGGAATTTAAATATCATATCACTCTTTTATGCTTAAATTTTGCATGACTATGATTTTTTTGTTGAAATAACACCATTTCCTGCCGCCTGCCTGACAGATAACACCCCCCCACACACACACACACCTCATCATCTGCCAGATGAACAAATTTGGAAGTAAGTGCTAGAAACCTAGCCCCCTTCCCTTCAGCGATAATTATGTATGAATTATTCAGAAATTCTGTATGACTGAGCAGTATTTCGGAAGCGATTTTGCCCAGTCCCCACCTTTCCCCATGGTAGGACACAAAATTCAGTCTTCCATAGCATATCTTATTTCATATTGCCCTAACTTTCAAATTGCTTAAATTGACAACATTTTTTTTTAAATCTCTTTCATGAAAGAAAATCATGCATCTAACATCAGATAGATGCATCTGTGTCGCAGTGCTCAGATGAGAAGAGACCTGACAGCAATTTTAGGTAACAGCAGTTCTTTGCACGGCAACGAGGCAGAAACCTGGTTTCTTTTTCCGCCTGCAAAGTCAAGGACTTGAGTTGAGAATAAGTGTTAGAGTTTTGTTTACTCTGAACATCTTGGAGAAATATTGCTGGAAAATTAAAGATAATATTGGCACCAGGTGCATGCTAAGAATGTAAGTAGTTCTGTTAATTTCCTCTAATGAATTAATTACAGAAATGCCCAGGTCTACAGGGAAATTCCCTAGAAAGAGAAATTGAATGGCAAAAGTCAGCTCCAGTGCTGTGTCATTGCTCACAGTGGAGGAAGTTCATACCAGAAGAGCTGTTCTGGGAAATCTAGGGCAGAGGTAAAGGC
The DNA here is from genome assembly GCF_053883595.1 of Heterocephalus glaber. Classification (NCBI taxonomy): domain Eukaryota; kingdom Metazoa; phylum Chordata; class Mammalia; order Rodentia; family Bathyergidae; genus Heterocephalus; species Heterocephalus glaber. The sequence continues at coordinate 72,108,050 of NW_028258320.1, read as the reverse complement.
TGAAAGAGACTCCGGGGGTCTTCTTCAATTTAGTGGTTTTCAGAACACTTCAGAAGACCTGGAGGGCTTGTTACCACCCACACTGCTGATCCTTACCCCAGAGGTTATGGTTGAGTCCTAACAGACTTCAAGATGAAACTGCTGCTGTTACTGGTATCCAGCCAGTAACTTTAACACGATAGTTCTAGACAATTGGCCCCACTATCCAACCGCCCTTTAACACTAGAGCTCTAGACAATTGGCCCCAAAGGGCAGGAGGCAGAGTGGGCTCTGGAATCTTCCAGATTGGGCTTAACTTCCAGCTCAGCTAAGTGGTGTCCAGGGAGGTATGATTAATATTCAGTCTAAGAGATAGGTTGCTCATCTGTAAATGTGGATACTAGCAGAACACAGGTGCTGTTGTGCAGAAGAGGACCAAAATCTGACATAACCTGGGTCCTTTGGTAGGCTCCCTGTGGCTGTGGATAGGTAGCAGCAGTCACAACAAAACCCCATCTTGCCTATTCACTCAACATGAGGCTTCCTCAGTGCACAGTTGGGAAGGGACGTAAGTTTGCCCTAGCAGTGTCCTCTCTGTGCCTCTTTGGGTCTACTTTGTATCAAAATCACCATCGGCAAGTAAAGACCAGCATCACATGCAGAATGAAACACAACACTGAATAATAATGACAACAGTGACCAATAGCTGATGAACACTTCCAAGATGCTAGCTGCCATGCCTACCTTCAAACCTCATGGCCACCATATAAGGTAGGGAGCATCATCACCCCTATCACAGGGTAGCTGGAAAAGAACTGAGCTTCTAATAGGGTTACTCACCTTGAGTCAGTCCACCAGTGAGCAACAGAACTAGGATTCAAACTAAAATGGGTCCAACTCTATCTAGCCTCTCTTGCTGTGAGATTGCTAGGAAGGTGACAATGATATTTTCATTTGCGTTGTGCTTTCCAACTTCTTCAGCAGCCATCTTTGGTATGATGGCTGGCCTCTCACAGCCCCATATAACAGGGGCAAGATGAGCCTCACTCTGCCCACCGTACACACTTGTGGAGGGAACAGGAAGCACACTGGGACTTGCTACCCATAACACACTGTGCACTGTCTTTTCATAACACACAAGCCTTGCTGGCCTGGTTTATTGTAATGCTACCTTCCTATCCAGGAGGACCAGCCAGGTGGTTGTACACCTCGATGGTACACACTTGTCCCAGTCTTTAGCCTCATAGCCCATGGGAAACCTCTACTGGAAATAAGAGACACCAGGCTTGATTTCTGACTTTTGCTACTAACTTTCTGGGTGCCTATGCCATAGTGGAAGTACTTACATCATAAAGAAATCAGCAAAGACTACAATTCCCCATCTCTTCTCCCTACCCACTTTACCAGTGCACTGTTATCCTATACTTCCTCTCATATTTCTTTTCCATGAAGGTTTGTCTTCTAATGAGCAACAGAGACATTACCAAGAGCTAAACCATTGCTTAATATTCCTGTAAGAAAACTAATATTGCTTTGATCAAAAAATGCTTAGGAAGAGATTTTGTTCCTTAAAAAGAGATTTTGTTCTTTCCCTTCTTCTATCGCTGGATGGTGCCCATTATGTCCAGAGCCCAAGCACAGAATGAGTGTTCCAGGTGTGTTGTCCCATGTGTTCCATTAAACCTCATTAGATCTTGCAGTGACAGTTGATGACCAGCTCCGGAACAGCATGAGAGCATCAGCAACATTCTCTTCTCCAACCTAACGTCAGACCAAACAAAGTGCATGAAAATGTTGAACATTAAGGACAGAAAGAGGAGTTTTCCTTTGCACCCCAGGATATACTTTTCCAGGACCATAGCAAACTTCTTCTTGGGCTCATGAAACACTGGGTCTTTTTTTTTTTTTTCAATACTGACACTGGTAAGACTTGATGCTGAATTTGTGGTTGGAAACAGAAACGTTTCTTGGAGTTCTGTTCTCTCTCTTTAGGATTCCATTTCCCTCTCAGTAGGATGAATAAACTAATCAAAAGAAGGCCTTTACTTTCTCTTGCCCTTAAGTTGTCCTTCACACGCCACACACTGCCTGGCACTCATTAGGAGTTTCATGTCTGATACTTCTTTCTTTGGCCTTCACAGATATTAGAATACAAGAAATTCTGCCAACAGCCTCTTGCAATTCCACAAGAGCAAAAATTAAGTTCTTTTTACACTTCTTCGTCTGAAAAGCATAATTTACAAAAAGAGTTTAAAACAATGAAAATTTGCTTCTTGTCTTTCCTACCTTAGATAGGAGGTATCTTATCTTGTTGATGGTCCCCGATTCTTCTTCCCCTCTTGTTGTTCTCTTCAGGGAGCACTTAGTTTTTCTTTCTTGTTCATAATCCCTATACTTGCTCTGTAGTTTTGAAATCCATCCTCCTGCTGAGGGGACAACTGATCAGAGCTGGAACTTAATGTGGCTCTGTGGGTGCCATCACTGGAAAGCAGCAGAGAAACTTGAGCCTATGGGACAAAAGCCACCTAGAACCCCTAGAGCTCTCTTCAAATATTGGAGCTCTTACAAACCTCTCCTGAAGCTTAAGGACTTCTTTGTTAGTAATAAAGAAATAAGATAGTCTCACGCAAGAAATAGAACCTGATTTTAATTCTCTACTCTAATCTTTCAATGAAACTTTGCTATGCATCAAGCAAACAATGATTCTTGGGAGGAAATTTTTCTCATCAACAGAGCATTGTAAAAGGTAATCTGTCTTTCTTGTCTTTTTTTTAGTGCTTTTCTTATTCACATCTATAAAAACCCTCTCGACAACTAGACTGGATCTGACAAGGCAACTGAGCACCAGCCAAGTTGACACATATAACTAATGATTAAACTATATGATTCTGTAGCGCAGCCCAAGCTGAGAACCACTGCCTTAGAATAAAATTATTTGGGAGGTAAGTATTGGGAGTATTATGAAGATATTTGAAAATACCTTAGGTCCCTAAGAAATTGGATAATTTGGACCATTAGTCAAAACAAAACTTTGTCTCCCTGTTCTCCTTCCCTTAAAATGGACTTTTGGAGCCTTATAACAGGTGTTAATTTGAGCACCTTGTGAATTTTTCAAGTATAATCTTGCCTTCAGTGGGCTCATAACCCAGTGAGAGAGGATGAAATGCTGCTACCTGTGCCAGAAGCTCTCAGGATATTCAGCTATCACATGCCCTTCTCCTTTCCCTTGATCTTCACAGTAATTGCTTCTGAGCATTTCTACTCTCCTGAGTCTTCCACCCCATCCTCACTTCCTTTCCTGCTATAGACAAGCTTACATCCTACCTTACTGAAAAGATGGTGGCAAACAAAAGTGAGATATCTACTCTAATGAAAGTTTCAATATCTACCAATGTAAACTCTTTATTAGGTTGCATTAAAACTAATTAGCCAAGAAGAGGAATCAGTTGGGGAAACTATATCTGTGGTTGTAACCTTGGTGTTCCCAACCAGTTACTCCTGGTGGTTCAGACACCATTCCTTCTCAGCAATGGATGTGCTGCCACAGAACAGTATGGATAGTCTTCATTTTGCTTAGTAATATGTGAATCACAGTTTCCATATGAGTAATTCCAGAAGAAGTTTCTTTCATCAATCCAAATCTATAGTGGATTGAGAACTATCATTCTAAATGGACCCTGAAACTCAGTCATTCATTCTGCTCTAGGTACTTGCTGCTGAATCTCCCAGCAGCAGGTTATTGGGATTATCTGTCATTGTAACAGACTATATAACTATGGTAACAGAAACAATAAGAGAAAAATTAAAACTTTAAAGAAGTACACATAAAAACAACTGTATAAACAGGAAATATACTACCAAGAACTTTACACACATAAATTTTATAATGCAGATTAAATGGATGAATAAATTTTTTAAAAACAAACTGGTAAACTTACTATTGTAACTACTAAAGAAATTTGGGTTCGTAATTTCAAAAGTCAAAGAAGAAATCTCCAAACCGGATGGTTTAAGAAGATAATTCTATTCAACATCTAAAGAAGAACTGACATCAAGTCTACACAATTTCTTTGAGAAAATAAGGGAGGGTGGAATACTATCCAATACATTATAGAAAGAAAAAATTATAAATATTTCTCATGAACATAGTAACAAAGCCTTAGCAAAGTCATCAGTATACTAAAAAGAATTATATCCTACTGCCAAGAAGAGTTTACTTCATGGATAAAATATTCCAAAGTCAATAAACATAATCTACAATACTAACAAACTAAGGAAGAAAAATATGAATTTATAGAGAAAATATTTGACAAAACTTAATAATCTTTTATATAAAAAGTCTTAGAAAAGTAGGAACAGAGAGAAACTTTCTCTACTCAATAAGGAGCGGCTAATAAAAAACTACAGCTTTACACTCAACAGTGAAAAAAGTGAATAATTTCTTCCGAAGACTGAGAACAAGACAAGAATATCTGCTGTCACCACACCTACTCAACATGGGACTGGCAATTCCTGCCAGTGCAACAAGATAAGAAAAGGAAACAGAAAACATAAAAATTGGAAAGGAAGAAATAAAACCAAACCCATTTGGAGATAATATAAATTTCTACTTAAAAGTCCTAAGAAATCTACAAAAAGTACCTCCCAGAATTGAGCGCCCAAAGATCAAGGTTACAGAATGCAAGATAAATATTCAAAATCAATTGTGTTGCTGTGCATTATCAATGAACACAGACACCATAAGCTATGATATAATAATTTAAAATTTCTCAAAAAATGAAATATTTATATGTAAATCTAACAAGACATATCTTGGATTTCTATGTTGAAAACTATAGAATGCTGACAATAGAAAACAAAGAAAAATAAAATAAATACCACAATCATGAGTTGAAAGAGGATACATTGTAAAATGTTGATTTTTCTCTAAGTTGACATAGGTTTAGCTCAACTTCCATCATAATTCCAGTATGAGTTTTTGTAAATATAGATGAGATTATTACAAAATTTACAAGGAAGTAGAAAATGTGACTTTGAAACCTGGACTTGTCACTTATTAGCAATGGGACTTTGAATACTTCACATAAGCTTCCTAACATATTCGGGGTTTTTTTTGGTACTGGGGATCAAACTCAGGTCCTTATGCTTGCGGGGCGAGGTGGCAGAACCACTGAGCTAAATCCCCGGCCCTATATTCTAAGATATATATATATATTAAAGCTAAAGCTCAATATATATTTATATATTAAGTGAGCTTAATATATATTTATATATAACAGGAATCAATTGTATAATAGGAAATATATAGAAATAATTGATATAGAAATACATCTCCAGATCACATAGTATTGTATTTCTCTCAGAGCCAAAAGATTTAATATGTTCCTCCCTTTATCACTGCCATTATTCTTTGTCAGGTTCTTAGGGGCTATGGTTGCCCATCATTTGCCTTAACTGCTTATCAAGGCTGATCATCCAAGGTAGAGGCAAAAGCAGGAACTTACAAAGGGTCAGAGTTTCTCACCTTTTGAAAGTCATGATGGGTTATGCAAATTAACCATAAGTAATGAGTCTAATACAACAATTCCTCATCCTTTGGGGCTAAGCATTTTGCAACAAAATATTTCTTATAAAGAGATTTTGCTGGTGTTAGGATGTCTCAAACATAAAGTTCCCAAATTAATCTTATAAAATGCTGGGGGGCAGGCAGAAAATTCTAATTAAGTTTGGGAATAACATACACCAAACCCTTCCCTTTGAGATTCACAATAAATATTAGCAAATTAAAGACTCCAAGAGACAGACCCCTGTGTCACTTTAACCCAATACTCCCCAAATTTCTTTAACTAAATCAGCCATCTAAAGTATGTTTTGCCATTGGTTTCCTGAGAAGAAAACTTAGGATAAGAATTTGAATGTAAATAGATTATTAAGATAGAGAAGGCCAATATAAAGTGTGTTAACTAGCAGGTTACCTCTGTGGGTTCTTCTGAGGACAAGAATGGTGACTGTAAAACATAGGTCAGAGTTGGTCCACTTACAGGGGCAAAAAAAAATGGGATTTTTTTAATAAGCTTCTTTCCATTCTTAGCTAACTGTTAAAAGTCCTCCAACTCCTTTAACATCTCTATTATGTCCCACACATTGCTTGAAGTCACTAGAGCGAACCTTGGATAGGGAGTTCCAGGAAACTGTAAGGAGAACCCAGCAACCGTTTTCCCGAGCAGTGAGTGCCAGGAAGAGCTGGGTGGCCACTCACAACATCAGCTACGCTGTGTGTGATGAGTGTGGAACTAAAATCTCATGCTCCACACTCAGAGAACCCTGATTTAGAGAATGGCAAATTCTGATGACAATAATCTTGAGATCTCTTTTCACTGTTAGCTTGAGGGTTTAGAAGAAAAATGGTGAAAAGAAGATACAGCACTTTAACCCTACTTGTCTTCTGACCACCTCTTCTGGAAACTATTCTCATTTTTACCAAGATTTATTTCAATAACTGTGATTTTTAATTGCCAGTTTCCTCACTCAGCAAACACTGAAAGGTCATTTACTATGTTCTAGGTTGGCTACATAGAGTTCAGTAAGCCAATCCGCCATATAGTAAAGAAAGAGAAGCATGTTCTTAGCCAAGGTTAATAAAATAGATCTTGTTTTATATGTTCTTTGGCCTACTAGTCTGGTTTTCAATCTGTATATGTGATAATTAATTTCACAAGGTCTTATAAGATAAATTCATGAATCTCATGCTGAAAAAATAAAGGGGGAGTGGGGGGAGGGGGGAAATGAATTCAAATGTATTAAGTATATGTACCAATTCCTTACAGTGAATGTTATTATGTACTGCAAACAGGTACTAATAAAAATAACAAGCACTAATAAAGTTTATAAGAAGCAGAATAATTTTAAAAAGACTTTATTCCCAAGGATATTGAGTTCCATTTCAGAGATGTGGGTCTTCAAAGAAACATTTACTCTAAGAAATGGCAGCATTTATCCATCTAGAGGAGCCATGACTTACCAAGTCACTACTAATGAGTCTGTACAGAAACATTAAAATACTCATTAAAGTTAAACCTACAACACAATCTGTAAGGAAGAAGATGGGACAGATACCATAAGATGAGAATGTTACTACCAAGTTTAATGTCCAGCAATAATTTGCTAAAATAGATCAAGAGCAAATAATGTGTTTAATAGCATCTCATCCCTGGTGACAACTGAATTCTAGAAATAATACGTGGAGAGTCTTCCCGGGATATTGGTGCTAATCAGTATGCCCTCTGGTATCTTATTTCTCTATATGCAAGTTCTTTTGACACAGTTAATGATGATCTCTAGCCAGGATAAGAAGCACAGTTAAACTTCAAAACCTGCAACCTTAATAAGAAGGTATCACCACTTTGTATCTACGTGACTCAGTTCAATAAGTCACTCATTTGGGAAATAGACCAGTGTTTCCTTTGCATTGACACAAGTCTTTGTCCTCAAGAAACTTGTGTTCTTTTCAAAGTAATGAAGAGGCCAGTGCTATCCCATGCTAAATGTCATAATAAAGGAGTTTTTGAATGGGTTGGAAGAGAATATAGGGCAGACATCTATCTAACCCTTAGGGTGAGGGAAGATTTCCAAGAGGATATATTAGGGTGATTTCTATTAAGCTGGTTCCTATTTTAAGGTATCAAAAGAAAAATTGAAATAGCTCAGATAAAGGCATTATTCAGTTGATGCACATCAGAGACTGAGGAGACCAGATATTCTTCAAGTCAAAGCAGGGTGGGAGAGTTAAAATGAAAGAACAACAGAAGGATATGTGTCTGTGTAATTGGGCTCAGGTAGCAGTTTTGTCTTTTACCGCTGCAAAAGTTGCACGTGTAACAGTAAGAGACTGTTCTGGCCTTCTGTCTCTCAGTTCAGCTCACTGGTGCAGTGTTGTTCTTTTAGAACATTACTCTCCAGAACAGCTTTAGTGAGCCTTATAGTTTTTCAGTCAATTATATTTCAGGGCACGGAAGATAACAACAACAACAAAAGGTGGAAAGAACGAAATTAGAGAAAGGTCAGGGTCAAAAGCAAGGGAAACTGGAGACCCTCTGTTATATCTATTTTAATCTTTTTTAAAAAATGACTAATTAATATTATGGCTCTTGCTTTCTTCACCTTTAAAGAACAAAACAGCAAGGGGTCATCTATTCATATGAAATGCTTAGTTAGGTTTCTCGTGGGCTCAGCTGGTGGTTTCACATAATTCCTCCAACAAAAGACAACTGAAGTTATCAATGTCTACATGAAAATTCTGCCTATTAACATGCAAATATTGGAAGCAAGTGTCAAGTAAATGTGATTATTAAAAACTTTGTTATTTCTAAGTATTTATTGATAACACTGGGAAAGAAAGTATTTATGTTGAGGGACACTCAATCCTAGAATTTCTGGAATGTCTCTTGGTGCTGGGCCTTGATGACTTTCAACATGGTCAAATGCACATCCTGTTTAGAAGCCAGCCCTCGAAACAGCGCAATATGCTGCCACTCTGGACCAAATAGGATTTGAGGATGAAGGGTCAGGGGAAAAAGCACTTGGATGCCCCTTGTGATGTGGGGGAATCATCCTGGTGGATGACAATGATTTCCCTATCTTCATCTTGGTCACCACCCCATACTGAATCTGCCCCAGGAAAAACACTGCTAATGAAGGGGTATTTGTTGTTAATATACGTGCTCTTGTTGTTCTCCTTGTGTGCCTAAAGTATATGCTTACAGTAAATAAGAAGCTTCTCTTTGTCCTTTTCTCAGATTCTCTTGTTTTGAACTGCTTTTGATTGGTTCAGTAGTCTAAATATCTGCCACCTCTTTGACCTCCAAGACAACGTTATAAATTTAGGTTTTACGAACTTAATCTTTAGATCCTGTAATGTAATGCATTTAGCATGTATCCCCTATTTTCAATGTTCCAGGCAGCAGAAGTATTATCTCAAGAATGGTTTGTGGTGCTGCATCAGTTACAGAGACAGACTTTTCACAAAATCTTCTTTACCTTCAGATATTTCATATAGTCATAAGCAATTACTCACAAGTGTTTTTTCTTTGAATTCATTAAGTGTTGCATCAGAGAGGAGAAAAATTGCTACCTATGTTTACAATAATATGTGAATAAGTATATAATGTATTAATATTTGATTACTAATTCTGAAGATCCACTAGAAAGAGCATTCTATGAGCCAGGTTCTGCCAACTGAGATAAAAGACTTGAAAGTGTTTTGGTATTTTCAGAAGAAAGACACAGCCTGTACTCAAGCTGTTATTTTAGATGCTATGAATCATGAAGATAAGTATATATACTAGTGACAATTTTTTTGAGTAGCCAAAATGGTAGTAAAATATTCTCAAAACTGAATTTCTTTGCCAATGTTAATATTTATGTTTGAGAAAATGAGAAACCAACATATTTTCTTGAACAAATTGATTTTTCTTTCTATACAAAGTGCCTCAGTACCTTCCCATGAGGACATTGAAAGCTATCATTGGGAGGGTTTGCCTGCTTAAACATTTTGACAATCTGCATTTGGCTCTTATGCCAGGTAGCTGGTTGGAGATTGTTTCACCTTGGACCTCCTGGGATGATGTGAGAGACCAATTCATTCATGAAAATTGAAGTATTCCCTACTTTGTGATATTCAAAGATCTATGTTAGAGCAGAAAATTATGATGGAAAGAGAAGAGAAATAGAAAGAGCAAAATGTGACCAATTTCTCATGGATAAATATAGCGCTTCCCATCAGCTTTCTGTTGCTATAAAAAAATACCTGAGACAATCAACTTAAACACTTAGTTCATGGTTTTGGAGGCATCAGTGTATGGTCGGTCAGCTCCATTGCTTCTGGGCCTGGATGGGGGCGGCATATCCTGGCAGGAAGCATGCAGTGAAGGAAGGTTTTCACCTCATGGTGAAAAGAAAGGAAGAAGAAGGGCCAGGGTCTCTTATCCCCTTCTAGGACACATTCCCAGTAACATAACTTCTTTCCACTAGGCCCACTTCCTAAAGGTCCAATAGCAGCGGGGCTGGGGACTAAGCCATCAACACATGGTTTCTTGGGTATTAGATGAAGAAAGCTCCCATTCCACAGATTGTTTGTATAATAGAATCATGGGCAAGGAAGATAAACAAAGGTGGTCAGGAAACAGAGAAAACTTGTCTGATAGGAACTCAAACAATTGATTTTGTGTTTGAAGAGTAAAGGACACAAACGCTAAGAGAAGAAAAGAATAGCCATCATGTGTACTTATAAATAGACAAGCCTCGCAATATAATCTTTTACAACTCTTGCTAGACCTTCACATATTGATCCTACTATGACTTTCAGCCTGGTAATTCTCAGGGACAATAGGAACACTAAGAGAGGTCCAAGAGCATTTAATACAAAGGGGTCAACCAACCTATTGCATCTCAAATATACTACAACTACACCCATTTCTATTCGTTAGTCATTTTGACATAAGATTATTTACTAAATTTAAGCCATTAATAACTATTGTGCCTATGAATGGCAGATTTTTAAGGATAACTATAGGCCCTACACATCAATTGTTGGAAGACAATTTTAGAGTAATCATTCAACCAATTGTTGTTTCTAAAGATTGTACATGAAATATGCTTTTCAAATTGAAAGAATGTTTTGCTGTCCTTGTTTTGGCTGTACAGGGAGTTGCTGTTGTTGAGTTTTGTTTCATTTGCTATTCAATGATTTTTCAGCCCATGGCCTTGTCTTTTAGATACCTAGTGTCTATTATGTTTTGATAATTGTTACATATTTCCTCAGCATGAAAGGCCATTTTTTAACTCTACATACCCCAAACTCCCCAATGAAAATAATTCTCAGAAATTCCATAGAAAGTTTCAGTCAGGGAGAAACATGAGTAGGGAGTAACTAAATGCAGGGCCTTCCTCTCTTTAGGTTTTCTGAATCTTAGCCACCCAGATGTGTCAGTGCCACTTCATCTCTGGTTGTCTCTTTCCAGAGCTGCTCTCTAAGTTGCCCATACTTTGAACATTGCAGCTTGTTTTCTTTCTTCTTCTGAGAACTGAAAACATCTACTCCATGCAGCTTACTCTGTCTGCAGTAAAATGATTTTACGAAACCACTGTCTTTATTGATAGACTTTTACCAGACTCTTTTCCAAGCAAACAATGTGTTCGTTATAAGAAATCCTAGAACTATTCAACAGAAAGGACCAGCAAATAGTTTGCTCGTTAGGATTTATGAAACTTTTACCTTACTGCTCTCACCAATCCTAAAATTAGCCATATTGTGATCCTCATAAAAGACCTAACCAAGTGAAAAGCATGTTGCTTATTAGTCTCCATATCTATTCAGTAGATACTTAATGGATTTTAAAATAACTTGCTTTGCGTCCTGGTATGAACTCATAACTTTGTAGAATGAGCACTGGACTTGGAATTAAGAATGTTGACCCTTGATCTTGGCTCTGATACAACAAATCATGTGAACTTAAATGAGTCTTTTCCCCCTCTCTGGGTTTTACTTTCATCATTTGAAAAAGTTGTGGATTCATTTATTCAGTACTTATGCAATAAATTCATACAATATCCACACTGTACCAGGCATTATCAGATACTTCCAGACTAAGCTTCTATGGTTTCTATAAAGTCCAGAACTTAACAGGGGTCAGAACAGAGCCACCAGCACGCTGGACTTTCACCACCATACTTTGCTTCATTAAGTCACAAACAGTAGCACTTCCCAACTTGACAATTCTAAAAGTCATACTCTGACCACATTTATGACTACAGCTAGTTCCCCCAAATGAATAAATTTTATGGCATGCTAGTTAAGTTTTAGACACTATTTATATAATATACAGAGCAAAAGAAAAGAAAAATTAAGACTGTCAGATTCAAGAAACCAGCAGGATATGTTTTATACATTTTAAAATAATTCTCCTGTTAATTAATGCTTGTTCTTATACTTTTTATAAAACAAAGAAGTTCCTTGTAGAGGAAGTGCATCATGTCCTGGAGATTTAGTGATTGTCCTGCTCCTCTGAAACTTTTCTTTATGCATAAAAGGCTTTTAGCATTAGGAATTTTTAACAGCCCAAGTCCTTAGGGACAGTAAAAAGTAGAACATTCAGGATGAGTCTAAAGAGGCAAAAATCTAGTTAGGAATTACCCAGGAGGATTGAGACAAATACAAAATGCTTAAGCCCTGCCATAGAGATTTAAAAATAAATAAAATCAGACTAAAATGACCCAGATACCAGCTCTGTCTAAGGACATCTTTAGCGTGCGTCTTTACGCCGATTTAACGTGGGGGAATGTGTTGATAGATGGTTAGACAACAAGTTAAGAGGGGTAAGTGTCTGCCTGCCTATGGAACTATCTAGTTGTGTGGCTTTGAAAAGCACTAATCCTTCCTGCCCCTCTACTTCTTAATTTAAGAATAGGAATCATAGAACTCATCCTACCTAGTAACTGGGAAATGAGACGACATATATGTTCCAACATCTTAAGATATCCTTTCGTTGTGGTTCAATAGCATGGACTGGCAAGCATCATTTGTATAAACCAGTGTACCAGGGTCAGATCTGTGCCTAGAACTGTAGGCATCTACACTGGACCTTGTAACAGTCCTTAGCATCCACTCACACCAAATGACTGACCCACAGCCGAGCCAGTTGTCCTAAGCCATTCCCTCGCCAGAAGTTTTTCAGGGGTTGGAGGCAGGTTGGGCAAGTTTGGCCCAAAGATACTCAGGAGAGGCAGAGTAGGAATGAGAAAAGAAAATCTCTCCCTACATCAGATTCACAGAAAGAAGTGGATAAACCCAGCCTTGTTGGTAGCAACTTTGTTTTAACGCCATAGAGTAAAGCAGAGACGAGACAAAATGTAGAAAGAACCTCTGCACCTAAGACAAAATCAGCCCATTCTGATTCATGCTCTGCCTCCATATGATCTGATACCAGGCTGCATTGGACACTAGCTGGGGGATCTGCCTCACGAGCTACTTTCAGAGCTCACATCCTGACCCTACCAGAGAATCACTTAGGTGACCACAGGTGAGTTGACTAATGCCCTCTTGACCTCAATTTCTCATCTATAACATGGCATATATAATCCCTGAGGGTTGTTACGGGGATTAAGTAAGTAAATAATTTTAAGGCTCTTTGTTTCCAGCACATGATATAGGATGGTTTGTTAATAAATAATTTAGAGATACATTTTTCAAATATATTTTTATATATACTTTTTATAAAATATTACATTATTATATATACTTTTTATAAAATGTTATATAGTATATTTTTTATATACTTTTTAAAAACAGTCTGGTATTGGGTTTGTATTATTTGGTTCTAAAGGCCAACTAAACAGACTGATTTTTATTTATTTATTTTTTTTGGTACCAAGGATCAAACTCAGGACCTTGTGCTTGCGAGGCAGGCGGTGGCACCACTGAGCTAAATCCCTGGCCCCAAACAGACTGATGTTATTAGTGCCCTGAGTCAGCTGTTCTTATAATGTCAAAAAGCAATGACATATAAAATGACAATTTTAATAATTAAGATATTTAGGTTCTAAAATTAGTTTAATATATGTGTATATTACAGAAGTATGGGTATATGTGTACATGCACAGGTGTGTGTCTATATATGCTCGTGTGTGTGTGTGTGCATACACATACACAAAGAGAGGCAAATTCAGTATTGTACCAGTACTATTTTTAGAAACTGTGCCACAATTAGCTATGTGGTCTGGAGTAGAGACTTTGCTCCTCTGGCTTGCAGTTTCCTAAGAAATGGCTGGCATTATATTCAGTAATGTGCAGGGAATTGAGAATTGCCCTGGATTGTTCTAGAGGTGTATGTTGCACACATACATGGGCCAAAGCCTGTACACCAGCTCTAAACCTCCACATTGAGCCCAGCAGCAACCCAGTGTAGGGCCAAGTCTGCAGACCTCCTCTGTCGTCCTGCTGTGGGAAAGTCAATGCCTCTGAACTTGACCTTTGTGACAGAGATGAGCCAAGTGTTCCCTCACCCACTGCCTCTCTTCCCTGGGGACTTGGCTAGACTCCAGAGTGAGCATGGGATTGAGTTTTAGTTGAGAGAATGTGGGCAATAGTGAGGTAAGCCACTTCTAGGCTCGGTCCACAAAATCCAACCACATTTGATGTTTCATTCTTTCTCTCCATCCATCCTCTGAATGGAGGAGGTCCTGAGGGCCTGGACAAAATGAACCACAAGCTGGAAAGACCAGGGTCCTTAAATGACCAGTAGGAGGCCAACTGTCCAACATCAAATGCACTGGACAGTGATGGGAACCAAAAATAAGCTTTGTCCTAAATTCCTAAAGAATTCGGGTTTTATCCATTAAAATAGCTCATGTTCTCTTAAGTAATAACTTCAACAAAAAGAATACTGATATCTTTTAATAAGCCACCACCATGCTGAGAAAGAAACTTAATCCCCCCCCACACACACACATATCTTGCTATCAGCAAGGATTCTGAGCAATGAGGTGAATTACTGGATTTGTGTGGTTGTTTGCACATGACAACAAGAATACAGGTGAAGATTGCTATGTTCCTCTGATGAGGCCCTATCCTAGCACTCAGGCGCACTTCCGGTTTTCATTGGCTACAAGGCCCACAGGACATGCCTCTTTTTGCTGTGAAGAGTAAACGTCAGTGCATTCAGCCAGCAGTCATAAAGACAAAAGTTCCAAGGCTACTTTCCAATATGACTTTTCCCTGTCAAGGGTGATATGGCTGTCAGAACAACTTTCAAAAGCCCTTAAAAAGTGTTTGTGAACTCCTACACTGAACTCAGTGCACTGCCTACCAATCACATACCCTCTTGCAATGGGGCTTGGAGTGTTACGTAACTCTCATAGTTCACCTATTCCATAGCTAACTGCTCCTAATCCATTAAAAAGAAGATATGAGATGAGATGTAAGTGGAATGGAATTAAGCAAAGAAGCTGCTACCAAGCTGATAGCCATTCTAGATTATTTTCTACCGCACATCCCTCCTGTGGTCTCTAACTGGGTAGAACATAGACAACAGATGTTCTGCCTGTTGCCCTGTCTCACACTCTCCTTCTCACTTTCCTGGTTCTTTTTCTTTCAGACTCATTTTTAAATAAGTGTGTCAACTGTAACATCAGCTACTTTTGTATTACTCTTCAGGCCCATTTCTTTAAGGATGGCTCCCAGGTACTTAACTGTATGATACATGCTAAGCACAATGCCAAGGAGCTCAGGTAAAAGCATGACTAGGAAGTGGGACACTGGTTAAAACAATCACACTTAAAAGTCTCCCTGCAGACATGCTAAGTGTTTTCCCAGGTGATCTGAAATAGTAGAGGACCATAAGTAGCAAATAGTCCAAAATTCAGAACCTACTCCAGCTCCACCCTTATTATCTTCCCTTTAGGGACAAATGATGGTCTATGGTGTTCAAGTACATCAATGACCTCTGCTATTTTTATATTCGAATCCACTTAGCAGACATTAGCAGGTCTCCTACCACATGCCAGGCACTCTACAGTCCTACTTGAGAGCTGACTGAAAATACTCTTCTCTTTTATTCTTTTTCATCGCTCATGCAGAATATTTCTACTCCACTTAAAATTTATAAGCTTTTAACTTTAAGACTTAACTTTAAAAGATGGCCTAAGAGTCTAATCATTGCTCTTCTCAATATTTATCAGGGAAAATACACTCTGGTTCCAAACAACAGTCTTTTATTTCTTCATAACTTCTTTGTCACCTCTGCCCAAAATGAATTTTAGAAATTTTCAGATAAATAAAAGAACTCTAAAACCATTTCAACAAAGGGGAGAACACACTGTAGCAGGAAGAATCTATTAAAATAAGGGCCTAAGTCAGTAAAATTTGTTGAATACAAATATTTTCAATTTCCTTCTACAAGATGGGCTTAAAGCATGGAATACGATTAGAAAAGTCCCAGTTCTCATGAAATATATTTTAGTATGTCATAGCAGGGAGAATGGTAGAAAAGCTTAAAGTGTGGACAAAGTAAATATGCAATACCTAAATAATCCCAGATGGTGACAGATACTGCAAAGACAAGATGAGCTATGAGGAATGTTGTAGACTGGAGTGTCCCCCTAAAATGCATGTCCATCAAAGACCTCAAAACATGATTTTACTTAAAACTAGTCTTTGAAGCTGTAATTGGTTAAGAGAAAATAAGTTCATCCTCTATAATCCACTGTAGAGCAGTGAGTAAGAAGGTCAGGTGAACACACGGAAATACCAAGGAAGGTGGCTGTGTGAAGATGGAAACAGAAATTACAGCAATACAGCCGAGAATTGCCATCAACCTCCAGGGTGGGAAAGACCAGGAAGGAGACTTCCCCAGAGCCACAGCAGGCACATAGACCTACTGACATCTTGATCTCAGACTCCTACCCTGTGAAAGCTCAGACAATGAAGTTTTCTTTTTTTGAGCCAGTTTGTGGTGCTTTGTTACAGCGGCCCTAGGAAACTTAACACAAGTTAGAGTAACTAGAAAAGAAGTATTTAATATAAGGGACTGTATGGATAAGCCACCTTTCTCAAGAAGTGACGACATGTGTTTCATTGCTGTTAAAAATCAAGCACGCGTGTGTTCATTTAAGAAAACAGCTACCTTACAAGTCCATTTTAAGGACCAGAACATGTCTTCAGATTATTGATTCTTCACCATAAGGTTTACTCCTGCTGTATCTTCCCAAAAGCAAATTTTTAAAAAGCAAAACCACCCAGTTACTTGTAATATCTCCCTCTTTTCCTGAGCCTGAGGGATATGTTTAAATGCAGCAGGATTTGAGAAAGCAGACTGGGGCCGGCAGTCCTGGAATCCCTGGCCCTGACATTCATTCTGGTTTGGTCTCGGCTCTGCAGGAAAGAAATAAACTGTGCTATTTTCATAGTTTACTTTGCATAGCAGTTTTAAGGTAATACTTGTCACCTGTCATTCTTAAAAGCTAAATTATTCAACATAGAAAATAGTACTTGATATAAATTATAGAAAACAATGATGAAATGACATTGTGCTGCCTAGAGAAAAATTTCAGCCTTCAGTCATAAGACTATTAGCAAAGATAAAAAGGAATGAAAAGACCAGGTCAGAGAAAATAAGATGGGCTCTGAGATCAGATCCTCAGTCAGTGAGGGGGGAGAATCACAGGAAGGCAGAATTATGACTATTCTCATCATTTTGCTTAAATATCACTCATTTTAAAATGCCAGCTATAGAACATTATGTGAACTTTTCAGGATGTGTGGCATTAATTCAGAATAAAGGCAACAAGACTGGCTCTATCTCCATATTCTACCAAGATCTAAAGCTTAGGAATAGTAGAAGTTTTGAATAAAAACCTTACTTCCTCATCACCCCAACTTTTATAGTAGATTAGCAGTGATTTTGAAATAGAAGTCCACCAAGTTCTACCAGGCAAAGTAACAGGACTAAGCCCTGCTTCAAAAGAGAAGCTTCTTTTATCTGTTTCATGTAAAGTTGTTCTGCATATGAGTTCATTTTTTTAAAGAGCGCTATCATTTTGTGGTTTTGTTTTTTAATAGAAAAATGACTTTTTGTGATGTATACCAAAAGAAGTACCAATAAAGTCATAAAGACTTGAGTTTTATGGCCTAAAACTAAACCTCCAGGAAAGGTCATCATTTTATTTTATAGAGAAGGCTATTTGAAAGAGGATTTTAAAATATATTGGTACACTGCTCAGTAAGATCCAAGAGACCCCATAGCTAGCTGCTTAGACACTCCAAAAGAAGTTGTTTACCCAGACTCACCATGGCTCACCTCTGGCACCTGCCTTTAAAGTCTCAGAATCTGGTTTTGTGAGCACAGCCATCATGGATCCAATAATGTGACTCACATTAACCCAGGGTAAGAGAGAATGATTTAAAAGCCATAAACCAAGCAATTAGTTAATATGATGAGAAATAGAAATGTCACATCAACCAGAACTCTCAAACAGATATGACTAATGCATTCTCTGTCTGTAGACTAATCTAAATAAAATGTCAAACAAACAACTGAGGAACTATTCCTTATATTAAATGAAACAAGAAAAGAAGTACCCAAGCATATTCACTTTTTGTGCCCAGTGTCCATTTTCCTCAAATTCCAGCCTTCTAGTGAGGAAGGATTTAGCTCGATAGCAATCCAAGGTGCTTTCACACACACAACCCCTTCCCCAGTGTTGGCTGAATGGGTACAAAGCCGTCAGTGCGACAGGGTAGATTTGGTCCTCTTGGATTCCTGGGACTGGCCCCACCAGCTAGGGTTCTTCAGATGGAACTGGCTTTGACAAGCTGTTACTAAAGTGACGACTCCATCTCAACCAAGCAAGAGCAACTATATTTAGGGGAATTTTTAAGGCTATTAACTTATCTTGCCTCTTGGGATGGAGCCTGAACCTGAGGCCGCAGAGCAAAGTTAATCATATTTACATATTTTATTCCAGCAACCATTCTTATTATTTTAAATCTTAAAACCTTCCTGATGGTGCACACTTCTAGCAGACAACTTTCCTTTCATGGTTACTGCATCTTATTAAAAAGAACACCCCCTTATAATTAATTAGACTTGTTACCTTGCATAATCAATTTCTGCCAAGTCAATTAATATTATGATCATTTTAGAAAGCCTGCGAACACCAGGTCTGTGATAATCCCTGACTACATTCACTTTTTGTGGATGTCTTTTTCTAGGGTAATCTATCTCTCTTCTGCTCATAGTCTCTTTCCCACCCTGTGCAATATGATTTGGTTTCTACATGATGAATTACATGTCTGTCTTGTCTCTTTGAGAATATATTCAGATTGATTTATATGGAGTTTTCTGTGTCTCAAAGTTTTCAGTTTGCAATGGAATTTCAGTTTACTCCTACACCTGGACAATCAAGGTGATAATGTGTAGGTTTTATCAGTTTAGCTTTCAGAGAGCAATATGCACTTTAGTTTGGGTCTCATTGTTAACCTCATGTCATGCTCACAGTATTGATACCCTTGGAGGGGTGTTGGCCAGTTGACCAGCTATTCTGTCTCAGCTTCTATGCTCTGCCTATGGTGGTGGGGCTGAACTCTGCAAAGCACATCTTTCCTTCGTTTTCTGGCTTTCTGTTATTTTACCAGTATGGGGCTCTAGAGGGAGGCCAGAAGTTGAGAGGCGCCTTAGTCCATTTTTTTCTTTGACCTATTAAGAAATCTTTAAAAAAAATTTTTATTTTTATTAGTACTTTTGCAGTACGTAATGATTACATTCATCATAGGGAGCTGGTAAATGTACTTAACACATCTTAATTCTTTTTACTTCCCCTTTCTCTTCTTCACCCCTCTTTGCATCTCTTGATCCCTTTCCCAATTTGCAAGATATCTCCCTGTTCCTATTATCTCTTTTATTTTGCTCTTTAATTTATTGATCACTATTACAAAATATCCAAGGTAAGCTACTTTATAAAACAAAAGAGGTTTATTTTAGCTCTCAGTTGTGGAAGTACAAGGCCATGATCTGGTGATAGCCTTCTTGTCAGCAGAGTCCTCAGCTGGTGCAGAGAGCATCACATGGCCATGGACAGGAAGTGTACATATATATCCTCTGATTGCTCTCCCTTCTTATAAAATCAACAGATTTCAATCATGGAAATCCCACCCTGATGACTTTATCTAATCCAAATTATGTCCTAAAAGCCCCATCTCTTAACGTTATGGTGGGATTAACTTTGTACCTTCTCAATATCTCACAGGAGGATTAAATTTCAACACGTGAACCTGTGGGGGACACACTCAAACCACAGCAGGAGAGAAGAAGCAGGGACCAACTTGCTCCTCCCTATTTGCATGTAGGTAGCTATATTTATAACTAATATAAAAGCAGAAACTTGTAATTATTTTTTCTAGTTGTCTTAAATTTTCTGATAATTGTAGAAAGCAACTAAAGTTTGGGATCCTCAGCAGACTCAAACCAGGAGCTTTAAGGGATCCAGGCCAGAGCTTGACAAAATCAATCTGAAGGCCAAATCTACCTGCCATCTTATTTGTAAATATATGGTTTTATTGAACCACAAACATGTTTACTCTGTTTCATATTACCTATGGCTGCTTCCTCTTGAGGGAACAGTGGAGAAGCTGAGGCAGAGGTCATATGGTTCACAAAGCCTAGAATATTTACTATCTGGGCTCTTGCAGGAAGGAGCCCGAGATCCGCTGATGGAGAGGGTAATAAACCCTCACTGCCAGCTTCACAGAGACGTTTACATCCTACCTAATCCCACTCCCGTCCATGAAGGCCCTCACAGAAGACCTATAATTACATCAAATCGAGACAAAATGGAGAGCTCCACAGTCTGGATGAGGATAAAGTTGAAAGCCCTTGATTTTACCCAAGAGAAAGTCAGTGTGGCTTATTAACAGCAGTCATGATTGCTGAAGAAAGTAGAAAGAATGACTCTTTGATCTTTCAAAGGCCATAGTCATCTCAATTAGAGTAGACTCTTACAGTCAAGGACAAGCACTTCCATTAGTCTTCCAAACACACAGTCCTTTCTTTTTGGCCTCTGCAAGGGGTGCTTGAAAGTGGAAGCTCCCCTAGATGGTCCCCTCCCATTTCTCAGAAGCAAATAAAAATCAATGTATCGTCATTTTTTAGAATTCTGACAATGTATCTAGTTTGGAGCCACAAAATGAGCCAAGAAAGACTCAGAAGAAGCAGATGTGCACTGCCCACCTGGAGGGGTCTGAAGCCCAAAGAGGAGAACAGCATTTGTATACCTGAAGCAGGGTTGCCAAGTACTTGGAAGGGGGGCCTCATTCATTCATTTGTCCAGCATCCAGTGGCTTTGAGAAAGAAGATGAAATGTATGTGTATACATACACCCATGCTGTCTTTCAAGGACTTACTAATTTAATATAGAGGTGACAAATTGTTAGACAAAATCATTGCAGTATTCTCCAATTGGTTCTCTAGATGGTACAGATCTTTTTCGACACAGGAGCAAGTAATAATCCTAGAAAGATTGGAAAGAATTTGCAGAAAAGATACTGGACCTGCCCTAAAAGGGTCTGGGAATTTGCTGAACAGTCCAGGCAGAAGGAAAATCCTTACCATGTCAGGACGCTTCCCAACTTGTCTTACATAACCACAGCATTACTGGGGGGCCCAGGCTTTCAGAAGAATGGCAGAGAGCTCTGAAATCATCCATCCTTAGAGGACACTTACAGGTCTCAAGGTTCCTACTGGTGAAGGAACAATGAAAATGACACCTGAACTTAGACTCAAAGTAAAGTGTAAAAACCATATCGTGGTCATTCACAGGGACAAGTCCTTTTCCATAGCTATATTGGAACCATTCTCCCTTCTATCTCTGTACCAGTCAACTAGCATAAACAGGACAAATGGCCCCAAAATGTCCGTTTCCCCCCAGTTTTACCCCAGGAAGAATTTGTCTTCCCAGAGTTCATCTTTCACCTTCAGTTCTAGATACACATGAGTGAAAAGTGTAGTTTTTCAATTTGCAGTCCACAGCTTAGCTTCGTCAACATCACTCAGAAACCTCTGAGCAATACAAATTCTTCAAACATATCCCAAATCTCCTGAATGAGAAATTCTTGGAATGGAGACTGTAAATCCATGTTTTGACACTCTTCAGAGGACTCTACTACACATTGAAGATCACAAAGTGAAACCGATCTTGACGTCACAGAATATTGCTCAGAATCCTAAAAGTTTTCCTCCAGTAAATATGAGAGAAAGAAAATAACTTTGACTGTACTACCACTTCAAGAACTGGATGGCCTAATTTATGAATTGGGCAAGGCAAAATGTCAGAACAATATAGACTAATGACAAGAGAGAAGAAATAAACTGTATATCCCAGCCCAGCAAACTAGATGAGAATACCAGTCCCCATTTTCAAATGAGTGTTCCCCCTTTTTACTCTATCAAAGATTGTTGCAAAGATGCAGCACAGTCTGTTGAGGGGCACTCCCACAACAGGAGTAGGGAAGAACGGAAAAATTGGCCATAAATGTTGATCGCAGCAACATCATAAAAGGCAGAGTCCTTCTTATGCATTGGGACTTTCATCTCCCAAGATAACAAGAATCCAGTAAAACTGTTTTTGTTGTCTGAGCAGCACAGTGATATAAAGAGGCCTGGGTTTCAGAATAGCACTCTGGTGGCAAAGGTAGGGTAAACTTGGTAGCACTGGAGAGAAAGATGGAGATTTATTGCAAGAAGCTATCATCTAGAACATGAATACCCAAATAAGGCCCCCACAAAAGGGATTGAAAAAGAAAAATCAAATCATAGAGAACTTTCAGAATGAACTTTCATGTGCCAGGTTAGGTGTGGGAAGAATGGGGAGGGTCTAGTGGAGTGACTGGGATGTTTACTTCCAATGTAGATGAAAAATGGAGCCACTCAAAAGGAGCACACCAGGAGGAAGCGGGGATGGGGGAACATGAGTTTTATTTTGAACAGATAATACTTACGGAGTCTGTGTGAAATTCACAGAAACATGTAATGCTATTTAATCTCTTTACCCATAAAGATGGTCTGCACATAGCAAGCTCACACTATTGAGTCAACTTCACTACTCACATCAGTCCAGAGAGTCATCACATACACTTGCTAGTCTGAAACCTGAAATAGGGAAATGTACTGCACACAGAGGCTCTGCCAAAATTCAGGTGTGTCTATGCAATCCAGGTGTGCCTATGACATCCAGTAATGGAGAATGACTCAAAATTGAGACACACTGGAAAACAGTTTACATTTTTAGGATTTGAAATATTATTTGCTAGGTGATATCTCTAACCAATTTTTCAGATCTTGCTTGGTTTGAGCTGCAAATTAAGCCAATATATAACAAATTCACCATATTCAGTTATCAGAGACCCCTGCAGCAGATCCAGATATCCTGGTTGGTGCCACAATGCAAAGCGAGAAGAAAGACTCAGAAACAGAGTTAAAATTAGACATGGGGAACTGGGATGGCCAGTGCTGAACAAGCAGCAAACACCCTGGCCAGTCAGAATTGCTGATATTTATTGGAGACACAATCATTGTTAAGTTGAGGTAAAGGGGCTATGTGTGGTTGCTAAGGATACATTGCTGATATAGGCATGGCTTGTAAAAGAAGAGACAAAGCACTCTTGTGTTATGAACAGACAGACAAGATATAGGTTGTGGTTAAAAAAATAACACTGTCTTTTTAGTTAAGAAGGTTTTAATTTTGGAACGGAATTTGGGTACGAGTCACTCTGACCTCAGCCGTGTGTTATATCATATTAGGCCCCATAGCTTCATGAGCCGTTTCTCTGGCCTCTGCCATGGCCATTGGTGCAGGGGAGGGGTCGTACCAGCACACCATCTGCAATGCTCTGATGAGGCATGTAGGCTTCAGCCAGCCTCACTTCTTTAAACAAGCAAACTGTGTGGTTAACTCTTTATAGACAGCACTGCTTACAGCCTGCTTTGGGTATAATCAATGGGGGCAGTCTCCCACACTCACTGGCATCCCAGTGTTCTAAAGGACAAGAATTAGAAGATACTGCCACTTGTCTGACAGCCTGTGATATGACTGTCATGCACATTAACAGAGAAGCCCTTTGACAAGTTTTAATCAATAGTAGTGAGTAGAGAAAAGGTACCAGCCCTGACAATAAAATTGTTTCTTCAATCTCTCCATACACAATTGACTCCTCTTGTCTTCTTAAACCACTTAGGAAGAAAATACATTTTCCTGGCATTCTTAATTCCTTCTTTCTGTTCCTGGTTTCAGAAGGTTGAAGGAAATTCTCAGTGGTATGATCCAATTTTGACAAATGTGCTGGAGCCCTTTCCAATCTGATACATTTCCAGGAGTCTAAGAGAGTTACTTCTGGTCATATAGTTTCTCCTTTGTCAAAGTTGTAAAGTGAATTAGAGAAAATAAGCCATATCTTAGCAGTGGATCTCTCAAGGCAGTTATTTGCCATATTTTATGTTTGCATACTGATTCAGAGTATCTTCCAAAAGCACACTGGCTACCAGTGAATATTACAAGGGATAATTGAAAAATACTGCTAATGTTTACATTAAAAAATGTTATTAGAGCAAAAGACACATTTCCAAGAACAATGAAATAAGCATGTTTCAAGTGAGGAAGAGTATCTTAAGTTTTTAAGGGGGATAAATGGCAATATGTCTTTAACTGTAATAAATTTGTTAATGTAAATGCTTTCACCTTATTTTTGATCTCATCTAATTGATAAAACATTTACAGCAATTTCTGTCAAAAACATTATAGCATGTCCTTGTCCATCCTATTCACTGGATCTGGCACCATGTGACTTCTGCTCTTTCCCAAAGTCAAATGACCATGAAAAGTAAATGTTTTTAATCAATTCAGAACATCAAAGCAGCTACAACAGAGCGACTAAAGACACAAAAGAGGACTTCCAATGTGAGCTTTTGAAGAAAGTGGTAAGTAAAATTGAATAAGTGTGTTTAGAGCAAGGGGAAGTATTTTGAGAGGGGTGGTTAATGGCAATGTGTCTTTCACTATAACAATTTTTAAAAATTTAAGCATTCACTGTATTTTTTAATCACACCTCAGATCTGGCTTGAGATATTTGTGGGGTAATTAGTGAAAAGAACGTAACAAAACATAGTATCATCTATTGATAACTCATTTTCATTTAAGCAGGTTCAGAGCCATTGATCATGCTGGATCAAAGTGTTTGAGGTTAAATTCTCAATGAACCACATGCTGAGGAAACCACTGCCAGAGGAAAGGAATAGCATGTTCTATTTTCTGGGAAAATTAGAAATACCTCCTACCCTCTGACTACTTAAATATTACTGATAGAGAATCACTTGGCTATAGGGATTATTACTTGGGCAAGAATGCCAAATCAAAAAGAGGCCTTGGACCCTTCCTAAAATGACCAATTGCCTCTAAGCAGTGCATCAGAGTGACAGAGGGATTTTTTCAGATGTTAAGAAAAAAACCCCCAAAGACACAGCTAATTGCGCTGAGCAAGGGCTGAGTGGTCCTGAAGGTTAGGAGGAGAAGGGCCACTCCCCGCACAGTCTATCCCCCTCCCATTAAACCCAGTGTCTAGGGACAAAAGGCTGGGGCTTGGGAGGCCAGGAGGCAAAGTGTCTCTGTGCGTGAAAAAAGGATGAAACATCTGCTTTCCTGCAGGTTTGGGGCTCTCGTTTTACACAAAAAAAGAAAAATGTGAGATAAATAGTTGACACTGGATAAAACATTTTACCTTAACAACTAATATAACGATAATGTCATCAAAGCAAACCATTTCAGCAACCAACTATGGACTGTCAAGAAAGGGTTAGGTCCCCAGACGGTTGACCAGGATTCCACACACACACACACATTCCTCTGGCATGGCTCACTGCTGGGCAATAATAGAGTTGTCAGTACATGGGTATGCCCTAACCACTGGTTGACGGGCTGCCTTCACTTCACCAGCAACATTGCCCCTGCCTTTGTCATCTAGTGGTCACCCTCTGGGCAGGAACAGCAGGCAGCAAGCCCATGGTCCAAATAGAATCTGACAGGTCATTTTGGTTTAGATCTCTAAGAAACCTTTAAATCAGGCATTGCAAACCCAAGCTATAGTGGTGTGGCTTCCCCTGCTCAGTGCAAATTGTCAAGTGGGAAGTCCACTGACAGTTGTCAGACCACCCAGCTTTCCAAGAAAAGTTAGCACATCAATTCTCAAATCAATCTTGTGAGGGTTAATATTTTATAGATATTTTGTATGTCAAACAAAACACTGCAAGAAGGTCTTCTTTTTCATTGTAGAATGGAAAACATACACCTCCAAGTCAAAGCCTGGAGAAAGGAGACATTTCCTTTCTTGGGAGTCAGGGACATTAGAATGAAGAATATGTGTTGCATGTTCCGAAAGACCATAGTGTGAGAGGGAAGATCAGTCCTGGGGCCGGGAATATTTTATTTTTGTAGGCATTGTTTTAGAGTAACCAGTAACAATCATAACACCCAAAACCACTCTTACCATCAAAGGAGTGAGTGTGTGTGTGTGTGTCTGTGTGTGTCTGCATGTGTGCCAGTGGGGTCGGGATGGGTGGACAAGAAGAGCAGAGTTCTGTGAGAACCTCAGGAGGTGCTGCATAAATCATTCTCCTAGATCAGGTCCTTTCCTCCTTTCATGTGCTTTCCATCAATTCAAAACATGTCCATAGCCATTCTGAACAGAAGGAAAGACTCAAGCTCATTAATAGTTAGCATATTAATTGAATTTTTATTATTTAAATGATGCTCAAAGCATCTCATTCATGTGCCTTAAAAGAATGGAAATTGTGAGGAATAACTGGTTAATGGGATAAAGAAATGTAGTGAGTGGGTCTGGTGGGCAGCTCTGTGTCCCTCTTTCTACCAGGCAGCAGTCCCCAGGGCACTGGCAATCAGGGCAGCTTTGCTAAAATCCTGCTCTAAGGTGCGAGTCTTTCACTACAAAGACTCTGTTTACTTTTTCAGATAGAAAACAGCTTCAAAGGGCATGTTTTTATTTTTATTTATTTATTTATTTTTACTTTGGTTTCTCTTTGCACAACAAAGGGAATTCAGAAGCTCTTTTTTTGCCACAGGCCACTCTGTAGACAACCTAAGTTCAGAAGTGCCAAAGAAGCCCTGGTCTGCTCCTCCGCGTGGCCAGTAAGGCTCTTGACATGGCAGGCAGAGTCCTAAGGCTACTTCTTCAGCCAGTGGCAGGTAGAAGAAGGTCTCCTCTCAGGGCCAGGAAGGAACTTAGCTGAAAGCAAAGCTAAGAAATGGGCCCCAGGTCTCAAACCACATGCATGGCCCCAACTGTCCTTAACATGTTAGTGTTAAGAACAGGAGCTCCACAGTTGGGCTTGTCTGTTTCAAGCTCTGCTCTGTCACTTAGCTCTGTGATCTTGGTCAAGTTATTCAGGCTCTCTATGATTCCATTTGCTCACTTATAATGATAATAGGAGCTACCCTATAATGCATTCTCTGGGTGCACAGGAAACATTGAGTAAATGTCTTTTTATCATAGACATCAGCACACAACTATTTGCTTCCCTGATTTGTTCTAGAGAGACTTCATAAGTATGCTCCTTTAGACAAACAGAAATGATGCAGCTAACGAACACTGAGTAAGGGGTCAGAAGATCAAGAAGTGGGAGCCAGCATTTCCACCAAAGAGCTGGCCAGCCAGGTGACCCTGGTCAAGTGACATCTTCTTGAGTCTCAATTCTGTCATCTGTAAAATGGGAATATTTGCCCTTTACCCTTTAGAAGGTTCTTGTGACATTCCATGTCAGGATTATTTATCCTATACCCTAATGCATTATATCAAATATATCAGTTATTCCTATTCTCCCTCTTTAGGTCACTCTCACCTTGCTTCTTCACTTCTGATTCCTAACACAAAATGAAAGCATGGCTAACACTACTGAGGAGGAAGCAAAGAGACAGGAAGGGGAGGGGAGGGGGCAGATGTGGAGAGGGGAAGGGAAGGAAAAGCAGTGGGTGACTATTTACTTGCTCAAAGAGTAGTACGCTGATCTTTTTTTCATTTGAGAAAATTCCCTTCAATCTACTTCCCTATGATTTTGGAGAATTGATATTGACTACCCTGAATGTAAGTGAAATATCTGCTATATTAAGGAAATGAGTGTTAAAGTGTTACAAATCTTTTAGAAAGCTGTATCGGGATGCTTTGGACACGATTGAGTAGCTTATTCCCTGTGACTCCCTAACCCTACTCCTGGGCATTTGTTCCGAGAAGTGTTGTTCTAAAACCAAAAACTGGTTTCTAAATGAAATTGATTGTTGCCATACTGTGATTCATAGCAAAACACTAAAAAATAACTTGAATGTCCAGCCTCAGGGGGATGAGCTAGTACATTACCGGATATTAACTTAACACCCGATATTGCAGGTAGTAGAAATGAAGGTCATGGCCCTTGCGAGCAGCATGAAAAAGCAGAATACCAAATTTCATATAGATCACAATTACTACTATCTAAAATAAGGCAGTCACATGGATGTAGTGAAGTTATGGAGGATGTTTACAGTTTTAAATGTATCTTCAAGTTTAATATTGTTCTTGGCAATAAATAACATTAGTAGATGGACATTTTACAAGTACATAGACATCAGGCCTTTTGGCCTGGGAACAAGAAGATTGAAGAACAATAGCTGCCTTTAAGGTAGCTTGGGTTGGTCCACCCAAATGCCCAAGTGTGGCCTCCCAGGGCTGTTTATCCAGTGGGGGGTAGCACACAAAATGCAAGCACTCATTTACAATGTTTCTTAATCCTAAGAAATAGCTGTATTCTAGAAGGAATTTCTACTACCATGCTTTTCAGACCCAAAGAATGAGCTGTTAATCAACAATAGATCATTGGGGTCAAAATTTTAGAGTTGATAGAGAAGAGAAAACATCCATTGAAACCTCTCTTTTCTGGGTCTCTGCTAAGGATTTCCATATTCACCCACACACTGGCCACTCATAAAGACCTCATGAGACTGGGAAAGCATTATAAACTGTTTCCAGAGTAGCTCAGAATTATATCTCAGAATTTCAGTATTACTATGTTTCCAACCATAGCTCCTACTTCCGTGCTGTTAATAGGCTGAAAGTCAGGCAGCAAGAGACTCAAATTCTAATCCAAAATGAAATGTACAGGGATGGAAAAACAACAGGGACAACTTTATTTGGTATAGTGTTAACTGAAAGAAACACAAATCAAAGTCAACCTGTAATTACTACAGTACAAAGGCATTTTACTAATTTAAAAAGAAACATGGGGAAAATTAAAACAGTTTTTGTAAGAGTGATGAAATTGGGAGGGATTATTTCCCTCTCAACTTGTTTTATTATTACAGTCTTGTTTTTGCCATAAGGAGGCCCATGCTATTTTGATTACACCACATTGCGCCAAGTGTCCTTACCCCATGGAGGCCTGGGATGCCCTGGCTTAAGCCATAATTATATTAAAAATGAAACTAAAGAAATGAATGATAATGATAACAAGAGCTGCTGTGAATTAACCATGATTGCCACGATGATTAGAGCAACTAAGAATTAGTAAGCCAATTGTAACCGCACTGGCCACTGTGATAATGAGTTAGAAAATAAATGCATCTGTAAGGAAAGGGGATATATGGCTGAGACAGAAAATTACAAGAGCGTTGTTCCAGACAAGAATGGATCCCAACAAAAGCATCAACCAGAAAGGATTCTCCCACCCAGGGGCTTGGGATGAATCCAGATGACAAGAGTGAATGTGTGATGTACTAGGTACCAGCTGATGCCCAGGTGCTTCGTGTATGAGGATAGCAGGAATAGGCTTCTCCTAATGGAATGACGACCTGAAAACTACCCAACAAAGTTGGTAGGACTATACCTAATACTGTCCTCATGAGTGGGATGTATTGGTTCTGATTCTGGTTAAAATAAACTCTATTTAGAGTTCTATATTTATAGAACTAATTCAGTAAATGGAGTGAGGACTTGGATTGACTTTGCATATCTACATTGCAAATGTGACTTTTCAGAATGTGAACTTACCAACTAACAGCTCTTTAGACAACATATGCTACCAACACATGTATATGCATGTGCTGACAGTGGCAGTTATCAAGCACATAGACTTTAAAGACCAGACCGAGACCTGGACTCAAGGCTGCCACTTATCGGACAAGTATTTATCCTCTCTGGCCTTTGTGTTCTTGCCTGTAGAACAGGAACAGATACAGAAGGGAGTTGTGATTCAAATTAAATGGAATGATGCTTGTTGAGTGAATACTATACCATATCACACCATAGTGCTAAATAGTGTAAGTTATTATAAATAATACTTTTACAGTGAATAAGATCAAGTGATATAGCAACTCATAAACCAAAATTTTACTTTTAACCAAAATTGCATGTGTATTTCAACTGCCTGTCCTGAGATTATACACTGACTGAGGCCAGCATGACTTGTCTGAAATGTTGACAGTGAGGTCATATCTATTTCCAGCATAGGGATTCAGTAATGTGAGGAAAGGGATGAAAGCTTGAGATTTTTAGATTAGACAAGGAACTTGGCACCAAGGAAGTTCAGGGAGTTGTCAGGAAGAGGTAAAATTCTATTTAGGTCTGTAAGAAAATAAATGGTACATATTAGAAATATAGGTATTTAGAAAATGCTTATCAGCTGTAAAACAATAATTACTAGCAAATAATTATGTGCCAATACCAACAACTAATATTAATTGGGGGCTTAGGAAATGCCAAGCAAGATTACATGAGCTTTGTATATATTAACTCATTAATGAGGCAGCGCTGTGAAACAGTGAAGAGAGAGCGATTAAGTAACTTGCTCAAGGCTACAGTAATGGAAGTGATATCTAAGGCAAGCAATCTGGCCAAAGAGCCACTATGGGAGAGTGATCAACAGTTTAGATGTACCATTTCTAAATTATAAATACAACCCTACAAATCATCATGTGTTTTATCTCCATTTTACTCAACTTTATAGGTGAGGGACTTAAGCTCAGTAATACATCAAAGTTGTAGGTGGGAAGTAAGGTTGGAAATAACCCTGAGGGGAAGAGTATCCTGTGACTCCTGTGACTAAAGCAGCCATCCTTATGCACAGGGATCCATTCTAAGACCTCCAGTGGATGGCTGAAACTGCAGATATTATGGAACCCTCTCTATATAGCATGCTTTTCCTATTTGTACATACCTATGATAAAGTTTAACTTACAAATTTGGTTCAGTAAAAAGTTAACAAAAAAATATATAGAACAACCAGAATAACCATTCTGGAATAAAATTACCAGCATCATGGTCTCGCACTTCGGGGCCATTGAGTAAAATAAATGTTACTTGAAAACAACCATTGTGATATCTGAAGTCAATCTGATTACAGAGGTGGCTACTCTGTGATGATATCTGGGTAATGTATACAGCATGGATACTCTGGACAAAGGGATAGTCACATCTCTGGCTGGACCCAGTAGGACAGTGAGAAGTTTCATAATGCTCCTCAGAATTGAACTCAATTTAAAATTTATAAATTGATTCTTTCTGGAGTTTTCTATGTATCATTTTCAAACCATAGTTGACCATGAGTAACTGAAAGTTGAAACCTCAGATAGAAGGAGTATTATAACATTGGTTTAAATCACTAGTACACAATAGAAACAAAAAGCAGATTGATTTCTCTTTCCTTTTGTTATTGTTTTAAATTTTCTAGAAATACTGCACCCTTTTTTTTCACCAGTATCTAATGTGGGCCCCTCTCTCTGCTCGTCCATCCCGCCCCAGCCCATATAAATACTTGGCATGTCTCTGGCTCAGAAAACTACGACCAAGGTTACATAGCTATTAAGCATTAGATCTTATATGTTCAACGAGGCTCACCTGGTTTCAAAGAGCATTATAGTATGAAGTAGGAAGGCATTGTGTTTGAATCTTTCCCATTCATTAATTCATTAGAATCTCTTGGGAAGCTTAAAAAACAACAGTAATGCCCAAACCTGTCCTACAGACTGATTTAATCAGAGTGCCTGTGGGTGAAAATTTGCATCAATATTTTAAAGCTTGCTACATTTATTCTAAAGTGCACTCAGAATTGAGACTTTTAGCAAGCTGGTAGAATTTCAATCTGGAATTCATTTCTTTATCTTACAAATCAATCTCTAGGTATAGCTCCTATTTAAAGACAGTCATGCATTGAATTACCTTCCAAGCTGAATTCTCAGCCTTGAGAGAAAGTAGCAGGCTGACCCAAAAAATTTGAGTATCTAGAATTAGCATGCAATATCTTCATGTGCTAATAGCCCTTCTTGATGGAGAGACTTCCTAGATTCTTAAAAGAAAATATAAAATGTGATACATTCAGGAGAAGCAGCAAAGTGTAAACAGGGCAGAGAATTTCTTCTTCCAAAGACAGCCTTGTGCTGATTGCTTTCATGTCCAACACAATTTCACAGTGTACTGAGTCCTTCTAGTCTCTATTGGTGAGGCTCTTTGTAAAGTTCTGTGTCTAAAAATATCTCAGGACCTTCCCCTATGTTCAAGCCAGAGGCTGAGACACCTTGGACATTAATATTACCTTTAATGATCCACTTAATTTGAACAATTTCTGACCATCCATGCAGGCCATCAGAGCAGGTGGTAAAACCAGAGGAAATCAGCCAGGGCCAGAACTGAGAATCATTAAGAACATTGTAAGAACACGTACCTTAAATTCCTGGCTCCTCAGAGCTCTTCTGATTCAAGATCTCCAGGAACAAAGAGATTTAAGTTTGCAGAGCTCCCACAGTGTGCGTCCGTTGTGCCTAATTTGGTTCCCATTGTGGCAGAGATCTTGGGCTATAGTGTGACTGGAAACTGCACCCAACACCAGAAGAGTTGTCCATCAAACAATGCCCCCTTCAAGTCAAACAACCATGGCCCAGGATCTCCATGAGTCCAATCAATTGCAGCAGGAGGTTCTTTGGGGGGACCCCAGGCCCCATTCAGGTAACTCTGGGTATGGAGCATGCATGGGCACAGCTGAGTCCAAGTACTTCACTGCCACAGACAAACGTGGGCTTCAAAGTCAGCCAGTTTGGAGTCTGTTCTTGCCTCTGCTACTTTACCAGCAAGGAATATCAGCATCATTAACTTCATCTTCCCCAGCCTAATACTTACACCAGTGAATTGGGAAGAAAAACCCCCCTCCTATCTATGGCAATGATGTACTGTGCCAGTCCTGAACCTTCTGTTCCTCAGGTCTATCCTCATGCTTCCACTGGTCTACTCTGTACAGTGGGGGGCGGGGGGGGGCTGATTCCTGTAGGCTGTGATTCTCAGCTGACTCCTGGTTACCCCACTATAGACTGGACATTGGGAGAAGGGAGAAGCCATGGCATCCACTCTTTCCATATGACTTGATGGCATCCCTGCAGTGGCTTCTCTATCGTGGTTCTTGCTCCCACAAAATAGTTCCAACACGATTCTAGCTTTCATCATGTAACTCTCATCCTGTGGCCTCCAGTTACCTCATGTACTCCTGCTGACTTTCCAGCCCAAGGTAGAAATGGACTCCTGGCATATCCCCTCTCTGGGTGGCTTCATTTGTTCTTCCACTGTCAATTCTCTGGTTTATTTTCCCTCTCTCTCAAGCATTTAAGTGGTTCCCTTTCTTTTCTTTTTGCTAATTAGAGTCTTAGATTATAATACTCCAAGTATAGAACTTAGTACTATTTATACCCAATATATTAGAACTATTATAATTACGTATTATTAGCCACTGTTTATTCCCCAGGTGCCTCCTGCCGTGGTCCTGTGTATGAGTACTCAGTGACAAGATAGCTGAGTGCAGACATATCTGTTTGAGCAGCCCTCCAACATATAAAATAATAATAACCATCAGCATTTATATAATGCTTACTCTGTGCCAGGCCTGATTCTAATTGCTTTGTTTAAATGAACTCATTTAATCTTCACCATAGCCCTGGGAGGTAGACACTATTTTCTTTGCTTTGAAAACAAGGCCAAAAAAGGCACTTGTCCACGGTCATAGAACTAGTAGGTGACAGCAGCAAAACTCAACCCTGGGATGGCTGGTACCAGAAACTGCTCCCCAACCTGTATTTCATATTAACTCTCAACATGACAGCCTGGGAACCAGGAGAAACAATCCATTTTCACACTCAGAGCCCACTAGTGTTCAGCTTTGAAACCTCTTGTGTGAGGGGCCCTTGTCTCTCGAAGTTTCAGACCACCATGAACTACGATGCCTTGAAAGTGCTCCCTGCCCAGCCTGGCCCACGAAGGCCCTCCATCTAGCTGAGAGGTGCTTGGCATCTGCTCCTTCTTTTCTACTTTTAATAGACTTCTCTACTGGAGCCTGACCACGAAAGAATCTATAAGCCATTAACTGGAGCTATATTAAGCCTATAAAAGCCAATTGCTAACATCCCAATGACCTTATTATAAATTGGTCTATCAGATGGTTTTACTCATTCACTAATTAACTAAAAGCAAAAGGGAACTAACATTTATTGAGTGTTTCCTCTGTGTCCAGTCAGGCGCCAGAGGCGCTGCATATAACATCTCCTTTCCTTTTTATCCTCCTAGCAACCCACGAGGGTTGATTCCACTTTACAGACAACTTGGAGACACTGAGTGATATAAGAGTGATGCAGTCACTTAAACCCTCATCTGCTGACCCCATTGCACCACAGTCTTCTCTGAGGCAGGATAAAAATGCTGTCTAAATGGGAGCTGTTGAAGTGTGGTCCCAAAAGGCATAATTATGGCATTTGGGGTGCTTCCCATGAGATTTTCGAATGCCTCTGGAGCCCACAGTTTCCCTTGGTGTAGCAGGAATGTCTTCCAGAGTTGTCCTGCGTGTACAGCTGATAACTATATCCTTGATTTCACACAGCCTCATACTGAGGGGACCTGCACTCAAGGAGCAGCAGCTAATGACCAGAGTCAAGGAGCCTGACCCACACTTGAGCATGACATAGATCAAGATATTCAGGATTTTGAACGGATGCTGTGATGGAATTCAGCATTTGCTGCCTTGGCAGGGAAGTAAGAGAGATGCAAATTGTTGGAGTCAAAAGGCAGAAGTGGAAGGCAGCCTCTACTTACCTCCCCCAGGGATCCCCACCCCCTGGAATCCCACCCTCCTACAATTCCCTCTCCTTGTGGGCTGACCTCTGACTTGCTTCTGATGAATAAGATGACAGAAGGCTTACAGAAGACTCTGGCTTATGTCGTGCTCATTCTGTCCTGCTCATTCTCGCCTGTGTAGTCTGATGGAACCCACTCTGTGCTGTGAGCAGCCCTTTTGGAGAAGCCCATTGTAGCAAGGAACTGAGGGAGATCTCAGGCCAACTGCCAGCAAATAAACATGTATTGAGTACTTACTAAAATTTTAACCACCCACATTAGAGATTTATTACCAGATTTAATCTTCCCAACAAAGCTTTATGTTTATCTTCCAACACTCAGCCTAAAAATCCCTCACCTCGCAAAACTTCTAAGTGTCACAGCTGAGGATTTGAACACAGTCCCTTCAGCCTGCAAAGCCAGTGCTCTTTGCAGTAATCACATTGTTGGAAGATGAAACTGCTCTCCGCCTACTTCCACGGCAGCTGCTTTGCTGCATTATTTCATTTAGTTTAAGTTGATCAGCAGACAATAAGAGAGAGAGATTGTGCCTATGTTTGAGAAACAAGGTAAAAGACAGAGAAGGAATTTGTTTAAAAGGAGAAAAGGACACAGTTCTACATTCTCTCATTCTACATTCTACATTCTCTTCCTACCCATGATGGGTTTCAAACCACACACGTAGACTTCCTCCCCATCTAACTTGGTTTGGCTCTTTATTTGTAGATGAACAAGCAGATCAA
Source organism: Heterocephalus glaber (assembly GCF_053883595.1). Classification (NCBI taxonomy): domain Eukaryota; kingdom Metazoa; phylum Chordata; class Mammalia; order Rodentia; family Bathyergidae; genus Heterocephalus; species Heterocephalus glaber. The sequence continues at coordinate 72,072,608 of NW_028258320.1, read as the reverse complement.
TTCCATATTGGGGAGAACTCTATAGCCTGTGCTTGGCTGAAAAGGAAAACAATCTCTGAACATTGTGGGAGGGACAAGCAGAGGGGAGCAAGAGCAGACCCAAAGAGCACTGCCTTGAAACCTCGGAACCTATACCAGCAGAATGGACATGAGGAAAAAATCAGTATGAAGTAGGTCTTTGTTCTTGGTCCAGTTTTAAACATTTCCTCCCCAAGCTGAGCTTCTATTCTCTGTTATCATTGCCTTTCTTCCCAAGGGACTTTTCTCAACCATGCTCCAGCTCCCAGCTCCCTAGACCAATGCTGGGTGCCATACTGTGTCTTCCAACTTCATTGCAAGCATAGACCATAACACATTTTGGAAAAATGTGTACTTTTTAAAAAGGTGCCTAAAATATTTCATCTCAAGTTCAAGGCTGTAGGAAGTATAATTTCAAGGATATCATACAAGATTTTTTGGCATCAAATGTGCTTTTTAATTAAAAGGCATGAATTAATGACAGATTTAGATGCAGTTGTAAGCAATGAGAAAAGAGAGATCTTGTGTACTCTCTAAAGGTCACTACAGCGGTAACACATTGTGAAACTATAACACCATCTCCAATCAGGATATTGATGCAATGAAGACTCAGAGTGTTTCCAGCACCACAGACCCTCTCTCGCACTATCTTTAAAGGCAGGTGCACTTCCTTCCCTGCCCTCAGCCTGTGGTAGGTAGCCTGGACTGCCATAACAAAGCTCCAAGAACTGACCGGGTGGCGTAAACATAGAAATTCATTATCATGCATTTCTGGAGGCTGAAGTCCAAGATCCATGTGTCAGTAAGGCTGGTTCCTTCTGAAGGGAGCCTTCTGTTTTCATCTTCTAGCTTCCAATAGCTTGCTGTCCATCTTGGGTATTCCTTGACTTGTAGATCTCTGTATTCCACGTGGTATTCTTCCTATAAATGTGTGCCTCCAAATTTCCTCTTTCTAGAAGTGTACCAGTCATATCAGATGAGTAAATCACCCTACTCCAGTTTGAACTCATCTTAACTAATTATATTTGCAATGACACCATTTCCAAAGAAGACTATATTCTCGGGTATTGGGGCTTAGGAATTCCACCTATAAATGTTGGAGAGGTATAATTCAACCTATACTCCCTCTCTCTGTTCTCAACTTCTAGCAACTGCTAATATGTTCTCTATGTTTATAATATTGTTATTCCAAGAATGTTAAATAAGTGGAATTTTATAGTAATATGGGTACTTTTGGATATTACTTTTTTTCCTTTAAATTTCTTTGGAGGTTCATCTAAGTAGTGGGGAACATTAATAGTTGATTCCTTGCTTTTGCTGAGCAGTAGGGTCAGTATGCTGAGAATTTTACAATATGCCACAGTGTTTTTAACCTTTCCACTCTTGAAGGATACCTGGGCTTACTCCAATAATTTTGGCCATTACAAATGAAGATGTGTATGATTTGTATACAGATTTGTGTATGAACATGAATTTTCATGTTCATTTATCTGGGATAAGCTCAGGAAGGAAATCAGTGGATCATATAGTAGCAGTGTGTTTAGTTTTATGAGAAGCTGACAATTTTCCAGAATGATGGTAACATTTTACATTTCCAATTGCAAGGTATGACTGATTTGACTTGTCTGCAACTTTGCGAGCATTTGTTGTTACAAGTTTTTGTTTGCTTGCTTATTTTTAAATTTTAAGTGTTCTGAAAGCTCATTGTGGTTTCAGTGTGGCTTGATGGTGAAATGTCAAATATCTGGTTCTCTGATTCTTATAATGAAATTCTCTTCATGTCTTTTGCCCATTTTCTAACTGTATTATTTGCTTTTTTGAAAAAAAATACTTCTGAGCTTTGAGAGTTCTGTATATACTCTAGATACAAGTCTTTTGTCAGATATGTAGTTTGCACATATTATTCCCCGTGTAGCTTATCTTTTTACCCTCTTCACTTGGATTGTCTCATAGTAGAAGTTATTAATTTTGATGAGGTCTAATTTGCTGGTTTTCCTTTTTGTAAATTGTGTTTTTACTATCAAATCAACTTTGCCCTAAATCTTAAAAAATTTTTCTTAGTTTTTGAAAAGCTTTATCATTGGTAATATTATGTTTTACATGTAAATGCATGATCTGGAATTACTATATAATCTCTGAGGTTTAGAGCAAAGATTTTTTGTTTTGGTTTTTTTTTCAATTGAATATTCAATTGTTCAGTAACATTCTTGGGTAGATGGATGACTTCTTGCATCCTATATAATTTGTTGACTGTATTAAGAGGCTCTCATCCTATTCAAATCTCCGAATTCAGCAGGATGACCCACTGTTTTGTTTCACTTATGCCTCTTTTTTTGTTTGTTTTTTTTCTTTTTTTGGTACCTGGGATCGACCCTGCACTTGCAAGGCAGGCAGTGGAACCACTGAGCTAAATCCCTTGCCCTATGCATCTTATTTTTGTGGGCTGTGGTTTTGATAGAAGTTTAACTTTCAAAGCCTTTGTGTTTCAGTTTGGTTTGGTTGGTGGGTTAGTTACTTTGCTCTCCTTGCTGAGACAAAACACCTGACACCCAAAGTTAAAGGGGAAGGGGTTTATTTGGCTCATAGTTTGCAGAGATTTCAGTTCTTTGTCAGCTGTCTCTAAGGCAGGGGCAACAGTTCATGGTGGCAGAAAACAGCGAAAGCAACAAAAGACCTTAAGGGCATCTTTCTGCCCTTTTCATCCCTTCCAGACTACTGGGATTAGGGCCGTGCCAAACCAATCACTCATGTGGTTTAGTAATCACATGCCCTTAATCCCAGCATCACACACTCCAGATTCAGCCCCCCCTTAGCACTGCATGAGGCTTGGGGAGACATCTAGACATAGCCATAACAGTTGGTTTATCTGGTGTCACAAGGGCTCCATTGATTCCTGTTGGTTCTGCTGGAGAGAGTGACAGGAATTTCTCCAGGCTGGACCAATGAGTATGAGAGAGAGGCAGAATAACCTTAACCAGGAAAATTACATAATCAGCCTTATATTTTAGGATTGCTCTTTGTTCACTTAATGTTATAATGTAAGCATTATATTGTACTGTATTACTTTTTATGTGAACCCTGAGTAACATCATCTTTAATGGTTCTTATGTTTTTTAACCCCTGTGTTAATCCAGAAGCTATGATATGAGAAGTTAGGACTACTGATGTTCCTGTTTTATTTTTTTTTAAGATGCTCCTTTTCAAGGTGTATCTGTGAGCTCATGTGAGCTGATGTTGTGCTTTGGATGTGGAATGTTCCCCCAAACTCTCGTGCGCTCAGAGGCAGAGCTTTTGGAATGTGGTTGGGTTGTGTGGTACGGTACTCATCACTGCATCCCCCCACTGAGGAGTTCCGCAGCTGAGTGTGCTGTGGGAAGGTTGGGCCTGGTTAGAGGCAGGTCACTGGGGCATGATCTGGAAGGTTATATCTCTCCCCTTCTCTTTCCACTTCCTAACCACCATGATGTGAGCAGCCTTTTGTCCACTGTGCCCTCTGCCATGCAATTTCTGCTTTGGAGCTGGCCAACCATTGCTATAACCAGGAGTCAAAATGAACCCCTTCTCCTTTAAGGTGTGGGTGATGGGTATTGTGTCTCAGGGACTAGGAAAGTAAGCAAGACAGCTGGTGTCTTTCTTTCTCCCTTAACATTTCTGCAAATGTTTTTATGAAAATGACAGTCTCAGGGGCAATTGAGTTCCACTTTTAAGTGTACTAATCCAGCACAGGAATTTGAATTATGAGTACCAGTTTCTCTTTCCAAAATGCTGTGAAATGAGAGTTTATATTTTTGATTATAAGTGACTGAATTTTAAGAACATATGTAAATTAAGTCCATTAAGTGTTATCTACAGACCTTCTTCCAGTGAGCTAATTACATATATAAGCTCCATCCATCTTGAGAACCCTCTCACAAGCATCAGAGGACTCAGAGTCCCCACCCAACACCATGTCACAAACGTCCCTGAACATTGTTTAGCCCTCTCAAATCCATCATCCTAATGTGTAACATCCTTGCTTAGCCTGGGCTTCTGCAATGAGACAGTTTTTCCCTGAAGTAGCAAGGATTTGCTTCACCTGGCTTGTAAAAACCATGGTCCCTTTCTCACTTTTTCAGACTCTAGACTTTTTTTCTAGTTTCAGGAATATCCTTGTTTTAGTTACTTTCCTCTCATTGCTGACACAAAATACCCAACACCCCAAATTAAAAGGGAAAGCATTTCTTTAGCTCACAGTTGGTAGAGGCTTCAGTCCACAGTCGGCTGGCTCCAAGATGGGTGGCACGTGGAGAGGGGCAACAGTTCATGGTGGCAGAAGTCAGCAGAAGGAACAAGGAACTTTCTGCCCCTTTTATTTTATCCAGACTACTGGGATTAGGGTGGTACCAAACCAATCAGTGAACTGTTTTAGCAATCACACACCCTTAATCCCAGCATTGCACACTCTAGATTCAGCCACCTCTGAAAAAGCCACCTATGACTGCATGAGGCTTTGGAGGGGACAGCTAGACCCAAACCCTAACAGCCCCTTTACTGATCTTCACAGACTAGGCCCTAGAACATATTATGGTTTCCAACCCTGGCTCTATTAATTTTGAAGCAGATTGTCTTGAATAAAAACTTCCACCTCCCTCTTTTGGATAAGTGCCCAGTTTCCTTATCCATAAAATGGGAATAAAAGCAGAACCTGCTCCACAGGATGTTATGAAAATTAAATATATATATATATATATATCCACCAGATAAAGATCTGATATTTGATCATTTTTGTTCTTATTTCTAAGGCACTTCTGTTCTTCCCCACCAGAATACCATAAGCTCTTTCATGGCTAAAGATACTGGAAATGAAAGTCAGGAAGAAATGAGTATGCTTACCCTTTGCCCAACCACAAACCTTGCCTAAGCTAGAAACCTAGAGCCTACTGCCCACTGGGGAAAATGGAAAGGAAGAAAATTATAAGTCATTATCAGCAAAGATTACCCTGTCAAGCATGGTGGTGATTTTATACTGCATACATTTGTCAAATCTCATAAAATGGTGTCCTTAAAACTGGTGAATTTTATTATATGTAAATTATCCCTCAATAAAGCTGAAAAAAATTATCCTGCTACATGAATAGCACTATATTCAGAGAGGAGAAATAGCTTAGATGTGTTTTTTTTAATGGGGGAAATTATTATTCTAGATTATCTTTACCCCTCCAAATTCCTCCACTATGAGATAAAGACAAAGCATTGAGTCACAAATAAGCCACTGACTTGGGTGGTGAAGGGTGATGTTTGCCTCTCTCTGTATTCAACAAGAAAGAGTAGAAAATGGAATCCTCTGACCCTAAAAAATGTTATTTTTATAGCCTGTAATCATGCACTAATTTAGAGTTAAATATACCTTCATAGACCACCTCATTTGACCATCGCAGTGGCCTGGTATCTGCAAGGCAGGCATTGGGCCTATTTCACGGATGAGATGCTCTGGTCCACAATGAGAAGGGGAATCATTCAAGGTCATACAGATGGGAAGTCCCACGTCCTTGAGCTCTGGTGTTTTTTAGCTGAATGTCATGCTTTATTTACTCCCATCACTGGACACAGTGATCATGTTTTTAGCCCCTGGAATTGGCCACATTTCCCTCTGGGGTCTAACAGTACAAATTCCTATTATGAAATAGGATTCTGTTGGTCCAAGTCTAGAGTGCAGGATGTGCTGTCATCCTGCAGTGAATACCATATTGTTATCATGCTGGCCTCCCAGGAACAGATGGAGAGAAAGTGCAGAATGTTCTTCCTCCTGCTCCTGTTGTCCTGAGCCACATGAATTGTGGTGCAGCAAAGAGAAAATGAAAGGGTACCAGTTTGCCTCTACAGCATCAAATTGCCATCTGGTCTGGAGGGAATGATTTGTTATGTAACCATTGCCACATAGGATTTGTGGCAGCTCCGGAAAGAGCTTTTTGTTTTGCTTTGAGAAGACGGGACAGTTTCAGAAGCAAATTTCACCACCTCTTTGTTTCCTGGCCCACTAATTAAACAACTAATCAATGTCCTCTCTGTATAGGGAAGAAAGCAAGGATTTTCTGGAATTATAGAAAGAAGAACAGAAGATCAAGTGAGGAGGAACTTGATTTCCCTGCAGGAGGGACCCAGCTTAGATCTGCAATGGAAACCTGGAAGCAACCTGGGAAGACTTGAGGTTAATCATGGAGCACTGGAGAAAATTTCCACAGGCAACAACGGAACACAAAGTGCGCAGTCTCCTAGGAGCAGTTTATCAGGGTTTCCATGATTAAGTATGATGGCTGGGTGGCCTAACAACAAAAATGTATTTTAGGGAGATTCTGAAGGCTGGGAGACCAAGGTCAAAGGGTCATTAGAATTCCTTCTGCAGCTTTCCTCCACAGTCTATCAATTTCTGTCTTCTCTTTGTGTCTTCACATGGTCTCCCCTCTGTACATGTTGAGGTCCAAATTTCCTCTAGGCCTTCCTTAATGACCCCATTTTAGCATAATTACCTCTTTAAAATGGTGTGTCCAAATACCATTACATTCTGAGATATTGAAGCTTAGGATTTCGACATACAAACTTGGAGGCAAGAAAGGGAACACAATTCAGAGCATAAAACTCTCTAAATATGTTATCTTTTGTGCTGAAAACCCTCACTCTCAGATCTATTCCTAATTTTTTTCTGTTTCTAATTTTTAACCTGTTTTAGTCTGTGTTGCAGAAAACTACATGCCCAGGTTTCCTTGCCAATTGGCTCTAGGTAGAGAGAAGGGACTGGTGAAATACGAACTAGCAAGAGGAGAGGAGAAACCAGTGCATCTCTTCCTGTTCCTTGAGCAATTGTTCTAAAAAATGGATGATCCCCCTCCACTGCCCTAGCAACTACCAGAAAGCTCCTCCTTCGAGGGCCTCGTTCCCACAGAGAAGCCCTGACACAGTCATAGCCTCAGTAAGATACCTGAGTGCTGAACGATACTGACCTGTCTTCATCCCTTATCTTTCCATCCCTAAGAGTAGAAATAGCTTTCAATCGTTTTGCTTGACTTTTCAGCAATCTATCACCCAACTAACCAATTCAATTTACTTTCCTCTTTTTAACAACTTCAATGTCTTCAGTTTCACTGCTGAACTCTGAATGCTATATCCTTAATCTGAGACAGATGTTTTTCCTAGCAGAAAACAAAAGGCAAAGCTCAGCCTAGAATTTTAAAACACCAAACTGTGCCTACTCTGTGACCATGAAATAAGGAACAAGGGGCCGGGGATTTAGCTCAGTGGCAGTGGTTCCGCCGCCTGCCTCGCAAGAGCAAGGACCCGAGTTTGATCCCTGGTACCAAAAAGAAAAAAAGGAAATAAGGAACAAAATCCACACATTCTGTCTACATATGGAATCCTTTTCTAGGCGAGGAGGTAAATATTAATAAACGTCTTACAACGTGCAAAATTATGTGATCCCAAACAAAACACCCAGCAGCCAGTTGCTACTGAGAAAGGTTAATCTTCAGGGTCTGCAGCCTGCATGGAGCCCTTTTAAGGCCCAACTTTTTACCACCATGCAGCTTCAGAACTATCACCAGTTAAAGCCCCCAATGTACTCCTCCCTCCCAGGTGACCCTTCTTCCTCCAAGAGGTAGCCACATTCTGAACTTGATGCTTAGCATTTCCTCATGTTTCTTTACACTTTCCCTTAATACAGCAGAGAGGTACTCTTACCTACCTGCACAAGAATATATTAAAGGGCTGGTGATGTAGCTCAGCAGCACCACACCTGCCTGGAAAACACAAGGTCCTGAGTTTGATCCCTGGTACCAGAAAAAAAAAAAAAAAAGAATACATTAAAGAATATATTTAGGGCTGGGGATTTAGCTCAGTGGTTCTACCACCTGTCTCTCAAGCGCAAGGTCCTGAGTTCGGTCCCCAGTACCCCCCTCCCAAGAATATATTTAGTATTTTAATAAAGAGTAAAAATGCATCTAGTTGCTTTTTTGTCCAAATAGACCTATATTTGGCCCAATGAGGAAGATTTAGATGATTTCAGAAATCCCTAAATATCCAGTAGGTGTTTCATTTTCTAATTTTCAGTTCTAGTGTTTCTTTTGATTCTGCTTTTAAAAATATTTATTGGCACATTTTTTACATACGTAATGATCACATTTATTGATTCTGTTTTTTATAGGTTCATTTTCTTTTAATCTCTTATCTCCTATCTACTTATGACTCTCTTTTTACATTCTTGGGCATATTTATACTAACTTCTTTGTAGTGCTTGTCTAATTTCTTCATCAGAATCAGTACACATCTTTTTCTATTTACTGATTTTTCTCCTGACTATAGATAAAATTTTCCTACTTCTCTGCATGTCCAATAATTCTTTCAGCACATTATTATACATGATACATTGTAGAGGCCAGATTTTGTCTTACTATTCTGAAGAGTTTTGATTTTTGTTTCAGGAGACAGTCCACTAACTAATATTTTTAGTTTGTAGAGGCTAGGTTTTACCTTTTTGCTGTGGATCTGTTTCGATGTTGCCTTTCATTTAAAGGCAAGTCCCTTAGATCAATGATACAGTGAAATTTCAATGGAAAGCTCATGGTATTTACCACGTTAGAAGGACGAACCCATTTAACTCCGTCTCCTCATCAGTAGGCAGAATTGGCGATTCTCCTTAAGCCTTTCTACCTTTCAGCTCTAGCTTTCTGCTGAGTCCCTTTGGGATCCCCCCAATTTGCACATGCAGTTGACTATCAGTGGAGGGTTTGGGGAGAGTTAACATACATATTTAGGGGCCTCCCTCTCCATTCTCGAATATCCTCCTTCTTATCCCAGCTGCTTTAGCAATTCTGAATTCTGTCTTTTAACTTGCCAGGCCAGTGACACTGCACCTTTCTGGTTTGGTTCTATTTATTCATGACACACGGACTAGGAGATACAAAGAGAAAAGCCATATGTATGTGTATTTCATCTGTAACAGTTCTTCTCTTTCAGGCATTAAATCCTTTTGATTTCTGCCTACTTTAGGCACTCTATAGTGACTACAAATATTTTTGTTTTATGTTTGTCCAAAAGCTTATACATATTGTCTGCAGAAGCATTAGCTGATATTTGCTACTGTACCACACCAGATGTTACTTTTTTTACTAATTGAAAACAGGCTTTAAAAATGATCTAACAATAGCTTCTCTTTTTCTCACCTTGGATATGAGGGGCATGTTTGAACTAGCTATTCAAGGAAGGTTAGTTGTTTCAATAACTTGGGAACTGTCTCACACAAAAATACGGTTCATATTTTGCTGGCAAGTAGGACTGCCTTGCAGAAGCTAATACACCCCAGGGGCTCTTTTCATCATCACCCAAACCCTCCACAACCAAGATATTAATTGGGGCAGATTATTTTTCTAAAGTGATTTTATCTTCCACAAAAATTACAGTTATGATAGGATATACTTAAGTAAAATATCCAGTACAATTCTGCATGTAAGCTTCTCAATGACTCATCAAGTAAATCCAGTTTTGCCATAGGTATGAGTATTTCTGTTTCCCATATGAAAATAAAGCACCAAATGCTCAAATTTACTTTTCACAGGTACCTGGATTTTCCTCCAAGGATCGGCAGTTACACATTTATAGACCCTCCAGGAATCTGACCTCATGGCTCCAGTCTCCCACTCACTCTGACCTAACACAGATTCAACTGTGGAAACTCAGTATAGAATAGAGATGAAGGCAGAAGTTCTCTGTTTGAAGTAAATTAAGACCCCAAGAACCTTGTTCACTGACATGTGTACTCCAATAAAAGAGTTTTTCAAGTTCCATCTCAATAGATCTCAGGAGGAGATAGTCTGGAAACCATTCCAGTGCAAGAGAGTCATCAAACTTTTTCTGCAAAGGGCCAGATAGTAAATATTTTTAGGCTTCACGATCCATACAATCTCTGTCACAACTACTCCACTTCATTACTGTAGCACAAAAGCAGGCATGAACAATATATAAATGAAGGGATATGACAGTGATCCAATGCATATTTACTTATAAAAACAAGTGCTGCACTGACTGAATTTGTCCCACAGGCTACAGGATGTTAATGTCTGAAAGGGGAAGGGAATCTTCTTAGAAAGCTTGGGGAACTCCTAGAAAGTCAGCACATGCTCTTTGGAAAGGGGAATGCTAGGTGCTCATCATCACCTAAGAATTTAGTGCTGAGGATTGTGTGGCTGTTATTTGTAACATTCTACTTCATCAATCTGTTAAAGAAATAACCATCAGCATCTGAGAAGCACCATTGCTTACATATAGAAAGTACTCGCTAGAGAGAAGACAGAGTATTAGCTGTGACGATTGGTAAACATCACCCATACTGGCTTTGTAAACACAGGCATTCATCTTCATCTCTCCGAGCCTCTGTCAGCATCTACAAAAGTGTAGATTCCCATCTCTGCTATGCGAATCATAGCTGCTATTTTACAGAATTGTCATGAGGGTTAAAGAATTTTATAATCAGTGCTGAATAGGTCTGCTTCCTTTCTTACCAGGCATAAAAGACAAGGATAAATTCCACTTTTGACAAGTGGAATGAAAAGAACAAAATATGAAAATCCAATTTGCCTAGAGAATTACCCTAGTCATTCCTTTCAAAATGTCAAAATTACTTTAGAGTAGCTCAAATTCTTCTCTATCAGTGGAACATGTAATATGTTCAGTTCAGTACAGCAGAAAAATCTCAAAATTAAGACAAAGGTCCAGGTGACCCTCATTCTTGTTTTACCTCTGTCCTGTGACCTTGCAAGAGACTTTTCTTTGTTCTCAATTCCCTTCATGTGCTCAGTTGTCCAGATGAGGGTAGCTGGACTAGGTTGATGGTTTACAAACTGTCAGAAAACCATCATCAAAGACTCTTGAATTCAAGCAAGCATCAGGCACTATTATCTGGATAAAATACCCTCCTATGGGGTAGGAAAAACTTCACATTATCACTGGCCCTAGAGAGCATGGGCACTGGTGGGTTAGATGACAGATTCCTGCCAGTTCAGACAGCCCATGTTTCAGTGAAACTGTGCAATTCTATCATTTCCATGCACATCACATAAACATAATTACCAACATGACATTGCTATTCAGGAGACATTTATTAGTCACCCGGAGTTCACCCTGTAGAAGCAGATCTGGGATATGGATTCCTTCCTTGGCTGAAAATCAGCTGACGCTGACTCCACTACAGGAAGGCATGGTAATGATGCATGCCATCAATCTTTCCTTCTTGCAGAAGCCACCATGGCCAGTGACGAGCTAACAGGCTACTGTAATGGAGGAACAGATGTGAGACAGGAGCTCAAGAGTTGCCAGAGTTAAGTAATTCAAGTAGGCAAGCTCCCAGCTGCTGCTCTCGAATGGAGAGTAATTTCTAGGAAATAGGAGTTGTTTTCACCCACTGAGCTTCCACTCCATCTTGCTGCAGAGCGCCAATGCTCCATGGAAGTGGAGAGAAGGTAAGTCGTGCTCATTCTGTGAGACTCTGGTGTGGCTAACACCACACCTGGTTTTTAGCCGGAAGGTCTCATGAAACAATTAGAATAAGCTATCTTCCTGTACATGGGGGTAGATTTAGAATTAGGAGCACAAGTCAGATAGATACAATAAGACTTTCTTCCAACATTCGTAATGGAATCATTCAATAAAGATTTATTCCCTTTCCTTTTAGTTGATTTGACTGATAGAATGGAAGCCGTATTAGCCATACTACTACAATCTACACACACATGCACACACACACACACACACGTACACACACTCCTTTCAATTTACAAATACTTACAAATTACTGGAACCCTGAATTCAGCTGTGCCTGAAGCTAACATAGTATGGATTTTTCAATTATGAGACCTGATACACTTATATATTTTTTTTCTTGAGATGGTGTAAATTAGATTTATGTGCCAGGCAACCAAAATAGGCCTGATTGAGTTAGAAATGTCTTGGGGCAAATTATCACATCAAGGCTCTATTGAATAGGCACGCATGCATATTCTTTTGTTCAGTATGCATAATTTTGCCCATTGACTTGTGTCAGAAAACCAGAAATCATTCTTGCCTCTTTTTTTTTTTTTTTGGTACTGGGGATCGAACTCGGGACCTTGCGTTTGCAAGGCAGGCGTCAGAACCACTGAGCTAAATCCCCAGCCCATTCTTGCCTCTTTTTCATCTCCTTCAACTACTCAGATATGTTTATCCAATTGCAAACTCCTACTGATTCTACCCCTTATTTATTTCTTGAACTTCATTTTTTTCCGACCTCATAGTCAGGGCTTGCAAGTCTTCGTGCATCCTCAGTATGGTTATTCCACACCCTCCAAAAGAATCTCCTGAATGTGACTTGATTACACCCAAACCCCAGCCCTGTCCATGCTCTTCTGCCAGAGAAATATTTTATAGTGTAAATATAACTAAACTCCTTAAATGCATCAAACTTTCCATTGTCTTCAGTGTAATCCAAATCCCAGAGCACTGAATGCAAAACTACAGGGTCCAGACCATTCACTGTTCTCCAGCCTTATTTAAAAAAAAATAGCCCTCTGTCCCTCACCTCTCTTTCCTGCTCCCTGCCATTCACAGTTCACTTCTTTGTGCTGAACTACTTGCAGTTTCCCAGAGCAGACAATATTGCCTCTTTCTATTTTTAGAATTAACTGGCTTCAACCAGCAGTATCTTTAGGAACTATATCCTGTGATGTCTGCTCTATCAGAACTCACCATATGCCCACTAGTTGCCAAACACTGTGCTTCCATTAACTACATGCAAATTAGAACAACTGAATTTTGTTCTTCTTTGACACAGCCTCTGCTAGGCCAAATCACTGAAGACTATTTCCAAACGGCATTGTGGACATTAACACAAATGATTAAAGTCAACATGGAAAAAAATGAGTGATTAAAATCTTCAATTTTTCTGATACTTGCTCTAGTCAATTATGTATGAAAATAGCCATATTTGTGGCCTTCACTTCTTAGAATAACAGGTTATACCCAACCCTCATGTTGAACCAAAAATCAAATACAACATGTAAGCAAAATGCTGGACATCAGGTAACAAAGGGTGTAGAGAGACAAGAAAAATGGTGAGTTACAGGACTGACCCAGCATCCTGCCTTTCCAGGTTGTGGCACAGAAAAGGGAAATCGCCTGGAGACTGCTGCATTCACTGAGTTGAGAAGACAGAGCTGAGAGTCTTGGGAGACAGAGGTTGCTAGAGTTCAGAAGACAGGAGAGAGAGCTGTACAGTGAGAGCATCCCAGGGCATGCAGAAGTTCCCTCAATCAATCTGCTGAGTTCTGTGCTTCACACAGAGGTAACATGGCTTTGAAAAGGAAAGAAATTGAAGAAATTACCTAATTTCAAGTCTTATAATAAAGTTCTCATGCACGACAGTGTGGCATTAGCATAAAGGTGAGCAAATACCATAATGGAACAAGAGTAGAATTTATAAACAAGCCCACACATATAGAGACAAGTGAGTTTCAATAAAGATGCAAAACAAATTCAATGGAGAAACCATCGCTTGTTGCACAAATGATGCTGAAACACTTGGATGTCTGTACCTCACACCATATACAGATATTGAATCAAAATAAATATAGCACTAACACTATAAACCTTACAAGTGAAAAGCATAAAATTTCTACAAGAAAACATGGGAGAAAGTCTGATTGAGTTTGAGTTAAGAAGAGTGGTTTCAGACACATCAAAAGCATCATAAAATTGTAAATTAGACTTCAATGAAGTTTAAGACTTTAGCTCTTCAAAAAACAATGTTAAAAGAAAAAAAGAAATGGAATACTACTCTGCTATAAATAAAGATAAACTTGGGTCATTTGTAGGAAATGTGATGTATTTTGAGACCATAATGTTAAGTGAAATAAATCAAACATACAAGCTTAAATATCCCATGGTTTCTTTTATATGAAAAACCTGAAATATAAATAAAGAGCAAAATAAAAGATAGACAATAGGAAGTAGGAAGATAGATCTTTCTCAAATGCAAAGGGGATTAAGAGATAGAGGGATGTAAAGGAGGGAGGGAAAGGGGATGAAAAAAAAGAATTAAGATGTGTTGTGTATATGTACCAACTCCCCACAAGGGATGTGATCACTATATACTGCAAACATGTATCAATAATAACTTTTAAAAATTAATAAATAGAAATCTTTGTCTCCCAACACCATTAGAAGATAGGACTTTGGTTATGGAGATGGAGTCCCTCGAATGGAATTAATCTTTTATAAAAGAAGGCCAAGAGACACCCCTCATTCCTTCTGCCATGTGAGGATACAGATAGAAATCACTTTTAAACCAGAAAGAAGGCTCTCACCAGATAGAAGCTAAATACGCTGGAACTTTGATCTTTGAGTTTCAACCTCCAAAACTGAGAAATTTTTGCTTTTTAATTCATCCAATCTATGGTATTTCTTATAACAGCCTGAATGGACCAAGACATAGCTTAAGTAAATAACAATTGCTCTCTATTTTAAGAAAAGTTAAAGGAGGCTCCACGCTGCCATTCCACCACTCGCTCTTAGGGCAGAGGAGGTGAGCCGCGTGGGCGCCAGCAGCACCACCCCCCACCATGGAAATGAGAAGACACGCAAACAAGCCTCAAAAACAGACTTTCAGATCACCTACTGCAACCCCACAGGGAAATGAGATGGAACAATCTGATACTCAACCACCTGGACTCTCTGAACTGGCAACAAAAGAGGATCTGGAAAAAATGAAATCAGAAATAATATCTCAGATAACAGTGAAGATTGTGCTCATAGTGCAAGACATGATTGATAAGACTAGAGAGGACACAGATAAAAAAATAGAGGATCTGAGGAACATGATGGAATCCCAACATAAGAAACAAATGGAATCCATAAAACAGATGCAAACAGATTTACAGGAGATTAAAAACTCCATTGAAAGTCTACATAGCAGAATGAGCACATGTGAGGACAGAAGTTCAAATATAGAAGATATGATTGCAATTAGTAACCAGGAAAAGAAAAATTGCTTTAAAATTGTAAGGGACCATGAGAAAGCAATCCAGCAGCTGCTAGATGATACAAAGAAGAATAACATAAGACTGATTGGAGTCAACGAAAAAACAGGAGAGAGTGCAGATGACAAAAAACTCTTCACAGAAGTAATGGCAGAAAACTTCCCAAGCAGGGGAAAAGAACTTGACATACAGATAAGTGAGGCATATAGAACTTCCAACTAGCCTTGATCAAAAAAATCTACACATAGGCATGTAATTGTTAGGATTCCAGAAACCGAACAGAGGAACAAAATTCTACAAGCAGTGAGAGAAAAGAAACAAGTCACATACAAATGAAAGTCCATCAGAATCACAGCAGACTTCTCATTGTAAACCCTCAAGGCAAGAAGAGCTTGGTGTGATGTATTTGAAGCCCTAAAAGAAAACAGCGTCCAACCCAGACTGATGTAGCCTGCAAAACTATCTCTCAAAATTAATGGAGAAAGGGGCCGGAGATTTAGCTCAGTGGTTTCGCCGCCTGCTGTGCAAGCGCAAGGACCTGAGTTTGATCCCCAGTACAAAAAAAAAAAAAAAAATTAATGCAGAAAGAAGATACTTTCATGATAAAGAGAACCTTAGGAACTTCATGAATACCAAACCAACACTCCAAAAACTTTTAGACAATACCCTAGGAAAAGACAATGAAGATCACAGCCCCAGGAAGCCCAGCAGAATGAATCAGTTGGGCATGACAAATTAAATGCAAAGGGAGAGAATCCAACAAAAAGAAAAAGTCATGAAAAGGCTTTCAAAACTCTTAACTTCATCTCCCTAATGAGTGTGTAATTCAATCATGTTATTGTACTGATTAGTATTTTTCTGATTCTAGTGTTGCAAAACTTTCCTTGTACTGTACTGGCTATTTATCATCTTCTTGTGCCTACTTTTTAATTGAGTTATCTATTAATGAGCTCTAAGAGTTCTTTATATATTCTGGTCATAGGTTATATGCATTATAAATATGGTCAGTTTAAGGACTACTTTTCATTTTAACGATATCATTTAAAGTTCTAAATTTTGATGGAATCTCATTTATCAATTTTTTTCTTTTATAAATCATGATTTTGTATGCTAGGAAGTTCTTGCCTTTCCTAAATTCATAAACATTTTCCCTTATAATTTCTTCTTAAAGTTTTATACTTTTATATTTTTAATATTTAGGTTCATAGATCCTTTCAAATTATTTTTATGTATGGAAATAAAGGGTTGAGGTTAATTTTTTATATATGGATACCAGGTGTTCTAGTGCCATTTGCTGAAAACACTATCTTTTCCTTGGCTCTTCAATTGAGTTTATACTCTATAAAATATTAATGTTAAATAATCTTTCAAAACTCAGTGAACCATATATGTGTGGTTCTATTTCTAGATTCTCTGTTTTATTCCAATGATCTATATGTTTTTCCTTACACCAACACTGCCTTGATTACTGTAGCTTTAGAGGAAGTCTTAAAATTAGGTATTAAACATCTTCCAACATTTTTATTCTTTTTCATTTTCTTTTCTAGGTCCTTTGTACTCCTACACAACTTTTAAATTTCAATATCCAATTCTTCATTTATAGCAAGTATACATAGACCTGAATTTTTATATGTACCTTGTGTTTTCTAATCCTGCTAAATTCAAATACAACTTCTAAGGGCTCCTAGAGATTTCTTAGTATTTTCTCTGTAGATGATCATTTCATCTAAATACAAAGATTTTGCTTCTACTTTGCCAATCCTATCCTAATTGTGTCATTTTATTGCCAGACTATTTTGGTTTAGGCCTATGTTTCAAAGTTTAATGGACAGATGAAGAGTAGGCATATCTGTCCTTGTTCCCCATGTTAAGGAGAAAGCATTGTATCCTCTCCATTCATATAAGGCATTTTTGCTGGAAGTATGGAGTATATGTCTTTAATCTGTTGAGAAGGTTCTGTTCTACTTCTAGTCTCGTGATAGCTTTTACCATAAACAGCAGTAGAATTTAGTCCAATACTTTTTCTCCAACTAGTGACAGGATCATATGGCTTTTTCCTTTCCACCACTAAAATGATAACTTTTGGGGGTGGATCTTCCAATGCTGAACCAACACTGCCATCCCTATAACAAAACCACTTTCTACATCCTGCCAGATCTGACTTCTAATAGTTTGTTTTGTTAAATAAATTTCTATGTTCATTCTTTTTTCTTCTATTATCTTTATCCAGTTTCAGGATTAGCACAATGTTGATTTCCTAAAATGAGGGGAGAAGTGCTCCTTTTTTTTCTGCTTTAAATGTTTGATATAATTTATCAGTTAAAATGTATATGACCCTGTTGTTGTCATATAGGTAGGTTTTCAAGCTAGGAATATACTTTCTTTAATTAGGTGCTATTCAAATTTTATATTTCCTCCAGAGTTAGTGTCATTAATTTGTCTTCCAAGGTACTTCTTAGAAGTTGTCAAATTTATTTCAAAAAAGATTTTTGTAATTTGCTTTCTATATCATTTTAAATTCTGTAAAATCTGTGGTAATGTCTCCTAGATCTTGATATTGTAATTTTAAAAATGTGTAATTGATATTGTGTAATAGGAAATAAAGGTCTAAAGGAGCAGGGGAAGTGGGACGGGTAGGGGAAAGGAAAGAAGGGAAAAGAAATAATATGAGAAAAGGAAAAAAATGGAAACAAATTCTTTGCAAATAGGGAAGGACAGAGCGGGTGAAGGGAGGGCAGGGGAAAGGGAAAAAAGATAAGAAACAAGATACTCATGTAATGGTACAAGATCCCAATGATGTACATAACTGTATTTTATACCTAAAATGTACCAATACACTTAATGGCGGGGGAGAAAAGTTAAAGGAAAAAAATGTTAACTTCCAGTGAACAAAGATAAAACTCAGGCAAATTAGGGGAAAATGCCAGTCCATGCAGGCAAGGACCAGAATGTTGGAATAAAAAGCACTTCCTTTCACAATTGCTGAGGAGTAAAGACACACAGTTTGAAGACAGAAGAGAAGCCATAAGATTAAGCTGTGTAAAAAGAACTGGATTCATTGATTAAAAGCATTTTCCATTTGCAATGTATGTTTTCTTTAAGGTTTAAACATATAGTTTTCAAGTGTTCCTTCCACATCAGAGACATTGAGCCAAGAGAGCAGTTGATAGTTCATTGCTATGTAAAACTCCTTTCTAAACTGGAGAAAGAAGCTATAAACTCTCCCAGAGAATATGACCACTCAATACTGGGGTAATTCCAACACTAAGAGAATATATGTATATTGTACATTTTGTGTGTGTATATATATATATATATTCATTCAAGTAGCCAAAGTATGAAATGCTCCTTGATCTTTACATTAAGAAATCCAAAAGGAAGGAAGGAAGGAAGGAAGGAAGGAAGGGAGGGAGGGGAGGGAGGGGAGGGGAGGGGAGGGGAGGGGAAGGGAAGGGAAGGGAAGGGAAGGGAAGGGAAGGGAAGGGAAGGGAAGGGAAGGCCAACTCTTGGGGTCCTGCATGCCATCTCTGTGGTTCATCTACTATAAAAGAGAACAGTTAGTCACCTCAACGGGTCATGTCCACAGAGCTTGATCTTGCATGAACCTATTTTTGTCACCTCCTAAGACACAATGGATCATTCATTAGGTCCACACTGATGCCGGAAATAACTAATGGCCAGTAGTTACCCACTTACAGCTGAGGACTGGAGAAACAGCAAGAGTAGGAGCTGATTGATATTTCATGATATTTTGATTAGAAAATAAAAAGGATGTGGCTTTAAAACTCTCCTGACTGCTGTCCACCTTTCAATTCTGAACTCTCCCTCACCCGTTTTAGAGAGAACTAATGAATGAATTCGTGATCTGCTCAGAGAAGCCAGTCTCCCAACACTTAGCCACACGTGCTCCTGAGACAGACACCCAGGAGGAATGTTGACACAAATGGAATTCCTTCTGCAGCACTTCAGGGTGCTGTCCCTGTCCCAGTCCTTAGGCGCCAGTCACACGGGGCTGACATGAACCTACAGGCCTAGGTGCAGCTTCTCCTACCCTGGAGCCCTGGGCAACCCATGCATATGCTGATACTCTATGGCAGTGGTGGGGAACATACGGCACGTGCTGCAGCGGGCTGTTTGTATCACTGAAAGCTCTAGAAGTTTTGCCATCTCTGCTCTATGGGGAGCTCCCGCCAGGAACTCAGCTTTCTTTCCAATCAAACCTTCCCCAGAGGCCTGGGAAAGCTTTTGCCTCAATGAGGAAGTCTATTTTTAAGCTCGTCAGTTCTTTTTAAGATTTGCTTGCTTCTGGTTTCTTTTTTTTTCATAGCTTTTACCTTTTATTGTCAAAAGTGCAGTATCATTTAAATAAAGGTGAAGAGTGACATTTCTAAGAAAATGATTGCTGCTTGGGGCCAGCACTATTAATTTTAAAAGGTTATAGCTTCAAAGAACACCCTTTTAGCGCAGAATGTTAAACAGTGTGAAGCTTAGCATGCTGACAGGCTATGCACAGCTATTTCCTTTGGTTCTGAGACCCCCAAAGAGCATCTTGTGTGTGGGAGCAGCTGGGCTGCACTTCTGGCTCCCTCGTCACCAAGCAAGGGATCAAGCCAAGGCCAAGACCACTCATCAGCAAAACGCATGCGCTCCTTCTCCAAGTACCATGGAAAGGAAGCCAAGTCGTTTCCTTTTCATTTTTTAAGGACACATTTTCAGTACAGGTGTTTCCACCTTTTGGCCCTACTTGAAAAAAAGGAGACACCTCAGTAGCTATGAGAGGGAAGCTGGGCCCACTGAACTTGTGAACCCTCTAGCTGTGTGTATGTGTGGCGTGTTACCACAAGGTGCCGAAGAGACTTATCCAGCACAGCCTGTTTAGACCACTATGCTTGATTAAAGGGTCCGTAAATCCAAGTCCAGACTGAGCCAGTCACAGTCCATTTCACCAGCAGAGTGTACCAAGTACCTTCCAGATGCATCGGCCTCTGGAACTGCAGCCAACAGTGGCCACAATTCCACAGGAAAGAAAATCCACTTGGGTAGGAGGGGAAGGAGCATATTGGGGTCTGGTAGCAGAAATCTTCCTTATTTTAGCCTTAGTAAAAACTAGCATCACTAGATCACTTAACCAGTAGTTGGAGTAACTAAAATGGACCTGTGGGGAAAAAAAGAAAAAAAAAAAAAGAATGTAACTCAACTTTTATCGGTGCACAGACTTCTTAGGGAAAATATATTGCCTGTGATGCAGCCAGTAACATTTAAAAAGGGTCAGGAGTAAAGGAGAATCTTTTACCCCAAGTCCCAGCAGCACACATTGTAAGAGGAAAATGAGTTTGAAAAGGCATTCCTGATACATTCCTGCAGTACTGCTTTTTACCAGTCAGGAAATTACCGTCATCATCATACATATTACTTCTGCTAACAAAAGCAGACTCTTCCATCTCATCTCTCCTCAATTTAACCTTGTGGTTGTCCAGCAGAGGCCGACATTAAGTCCAGATGCAATATCAGTACTAGAGAAAGTAAACGCTGTCGCTAGGACAAATAACATTAAAGTTAGTGTATCAAATTGAAGATCTATATCCAACTGTGCTGAAAATTCATGAGGGTTCACCCACTATCAAAACAAAAAGGGAAAAACTTTTAAATTTCCTGGAAAGAGCTTGACAAACGAAGATGTGGCGGATGGACACCCATTCACTTTGCCAAAGGATTGTTCAGGGAGGAAAATACTAATACACACTGTCAAACCAGTGCTGTGACTACAGCTTACTCACTGGTGCTAAGAGCGAATGCCACGTTCCCCGGGTTGCCCTTCTCTGTATTAAGTGTGACTTTTCCATTGCCTGGGAAAAGTCAGCAATTTCAGTCACACTGGGGAATGTCACACGTCCTCAGGACATCAGGTGCTTTCCGCCAAAGCTCTCCAACATGAGGATGCAACAGTGACAGCAGCAGCACAATTGGAAGCCTTTGTAAGGCTGAGCCCCCGTGTTGAAGGCTGGCAGGGTTCATGTCTCCAAAAACGTCTGGATTCTCTCTCAGAGGCCAGAGCCTTGGCAGACCAGTGGGCTCCGTTCCACATACCAGGCTGCAATCTCTGCACACACCTTTTTCTGATTCCCACACACTGATTTGGTGGTAGCGCAGATTAAAGAACTAAAACCAGACTCAGTCAGAGCTCGCTGCACTTTCTCCCTGCTTTAATATTGTGAGCATCTGCTGCCGGCGTTAGCTGTCAGAAGCAAGCATCAACAAAAGGAATGGAGCCTGTTGCGAGCCATTACCTGAGCAATTTATGCCTTCTCTGCATTTGCTCCTCTGCTACCAGAGCATTCAACTCCGTGTTGCCCAAGATACTTTTCTGTTCTCAGTTTATTTGCCTAGAAACCACCTAGGGAGAGGGAAATATACATTAAAATACTTATGATTCAACCTCTTACTATTCTGAAACTCTTTTAAAGTGCCCTTCATTAAGTAGCAAGTTTCTGACTTCTTTTTTAATCAGGAAGGAAATTCCTGTCTTTGAGTGGAGGAGGCAACATCAGTAGAAGCAGGCTAAGGAGAGAAGCCAGCTATGGTAATGCCATTCAAGCACCTGGATGTAGCCATTCCTGAAGCAGATATCTTTCTGGGCCTTCCAGAAATGTGAGCCAATAAATATCTATGCTCAGTCATGAGTAAGCCATGTTTTCCAGTCACTCAAAATAAGGTGATTATTCCTAAATAATAGCAGACAGAACGGAGAATCTTAAGGCCTCTGAAGAGTGCTCATTATTTTAGCATTTCTCTGTCTCAGGATGGTACCAGACTTAATATACTTCAACCACAGAAATTTGATCTTTAAAAGAGTTCATGGACTTCATGGCTCACAGTCTCACATAGAAATCTGCACTTGTTTGGATTAGTGTGTATAATCCAGAGGGGAAAATCTGTTCAGCCTCTACTGAAGGAAGGAGAATGTACAGGAGGAGTGGGAATTACCTGCAGGGATGCAGTAGCAAATGCAGAGCCCCACACCTCGGAGGCCTAGGAGGACCACACCAAGGCACCAGCCAAGACTACTGAGGCCACACTTGTGTTCTGAAAGCCAGGTGGTCATGTAGAGTAGCCAAGGGCACATGGTGGCAGGAAACAAGGGCGCCTCACACCTAAGAGATTGCCAAGTTACAAACCTGGGAAGCTAAAATACACCTCTC
Organism: Heterocephalus glaber; assembly: GCF_053883595.1. Lineage (NCBI taxonomy): Eukaryota > Metazoa > Chordata > Mammalia > Rodentia > Bathyergidae > Heterocephalus > Heterocephalus glaber. The sequence continues at coordinate 72,050,359 of NW_028258320.1, read as the reverse complement.
CGGGTCTGGGGAATTAGCCCTTCATTGAAACCAGAGCAAGACGGGCTCAGGCCCTGAGTCAAGGAGGCCGGGCAGGGCTGGATGCTCACTCCTCCCTGCAGGAGGCCCCAGTGGCCTGGTGCTCAGGACCAGCAGGGTGGACAAAAGGTGGTACTCGTTTAGGGTTAGGAAATATAAGAAGCAGGGGGAGAGAGAAAAGGAGACTAGAAGAGGGAAGAAGCCAGACCAGGAGACATCACAAAGTCCAAAGTCAGGATCAGCACTTCCAGAAACCCAGGCCTGGACTGAGATTTGGTGTCTGCTCCTTTCTAAGAGACTTTTTCTCTCTATTTTTCTTTTCTTCTCTTTTCTATCTTCTCTTCTCTTTCATATTTTTTTCTTTTCTTTCATCTTTTTCTTCTCTTTCTCACTTTTTCTTACATTTTTCCTTTTTAACTTTATTGAGGTCTAGGGTACATATCATAAAATTCAGCCATTTCAAATATATTGATCACTGATTTTTAGTAACTTTGCCAAGAATTGCACTTATCACCATCAATCAATTCTATCACATTTTCATCTCTTCAGTAAGAATCCTCATGCCATTTACAGCTAATCTTCATTCCCACCCTCACCTCCAGACAACTGACAACCCATCTTTTTTCTGTCTGCAAATTTGCATTTTCTGGACATTTGGGTCAATGGAATAAAACAACTTGAAGTCTCCTACATCTGGCTTTCTTTTGCTCTGCATCTTGTTTTGAGGGAAATGTCAAAAGTTTGTTCCGTTTTATTGTTGAGCAGTGGTTTGTTGTAGGGCTATGGGATGCATCACCTTCAGCCTCGATTTCCTTACCTGTAAAATAAGGGTAACAGGAAGAGAACCAACTTGATAGGGCATCACACTGATAAATGAAACAGTGCATATAAGGGCTCAGCACAGCACCTGGCCCCGAAAGCCTGCATGATTAATGGTAAGAAGGTAATATGAAAGAAGGTAATATGAAAGAAGCATTGCTATTTCATCTTTCCTCAACACTCTGACTTCACAAAGAACACCTTCCTCCTACTCACTACTCAGCAAAGAAAAGGAAGTACATTCATCCGCATTTTTAAGGAAAGAAAAGGGGAACGAAGTGTCTCTGGCCCCAGGAGAAGCTGTGGGAGGAGTGAGGAGGGATGCTTTAGCACAGAGGATGCCTGGAATGTCGCATGCATCTCTTAGGTAGCATTGCCCTGACTGTCAAGGGGCCTATTGCTTTTAAGTGTGTACAAGATGAGATGGCAGGGTTGGGTCTAAAATGTACAGTCTTGCTTTTCTAAGACATAATATGATAACAATACAAGGGAAAGCTTTGTGAGTGGGAAAAAGGTGTGAAATGGAGGAAAGGAACAAATACAAGTGAACTGGAAAGTGTCACCCCAAACCTGCCACTGATTCAGTTGCTTCAGGGTCTCCCAAGGGAACTGGAGGTGCAGCCCGGCTCCAGCTGTCGGAGCTCAGCAGGACAAGGGGAGGGCCACACGCCCGTTGTCAGGCATCCTGCGGCTTTGGTCATTGATTCGGCCTTTTCTCCCTTCTGTGAAGTAGCTGACTGTAAAATGCACCTTTCAAAGTTCATGACTAAATTTTTCATTATTTCTGCCAGTAAATCTATATTAGCAAAATAAAGAAATGTGCACAAAGAAATGGATTCTCGGTTCCAAAGCCATTCTCTGCTGTAGGGTCCATAGAAAGAGGACTGACAGAGGCCTACAGCTGAGGAATTTCAAACGTAGCCAGACTTTTCAGAAGAGAAATGGCAAGATTTCAAAATGCATTGCAGACATTTCCATGTTCCTGAAAGTACCAAGTCTCCAATCAAAGTTTTCATTTCAGGTAGGGCACAGATTTGCTAAAAAGACCATTAGCAACCTCTCAGCCAGCCCTTTCCTTTAATACCCAGATGCAAAGGGAAGAATAGAAACATGCACACACAGACACACACACACACACACCCCATGACCAGCACTGGAGAAGTAAAGTACTCTCATTATTAATTAGGTCCAGAATAAAATAAAGAAAGAACCATAATTTCAGCCAGGTGTAGTGGCACATACTTGTAATCCCAGCCCTCTGGGAGGATGAGGCAGGAGAATCACTAGTTTGAGCCCAACCTGAACAACTTAGCAACTTAAACACACAAATGCACGCACACACACACACACACACACACACACACACACACACACACGGGATGTAGCTGAGTGCAAAGGCCCTGGGTTCATTCTCCAGTAGTGAAAACCAAAAGATAATTTCAAAGCCCACATGTTCTGTGCATTGCTAAGGATAGAGGCTCAACAAGTGATGTTTTGTGTCTAGTCAAAATAAACATTTCAGTGAAGTTCCTTTAGACTTAGAAAGGCAGCTCTGAGTCCAATATGAGATCAGGATTGAAATTAAATTGCTCTACATAGTGCAGTAAGAATTTGGGTCTTCTTTTGCTGTAGGAGAAAACCAGAGGACTCAAGAATGCAAAAAGAGGAAGATAATCCTATAGCTGTGGTTCTTAGCTAGGGACAGTGTTCTCCCGGAGGAATGTTTGGCCATCCCAGTGCGGGGAGCGGTGCTTCAAGAATCTAGTGGGCAGAGGCAGGCAGACTGCTATCATCCTTCTGTGCTCAGGGCACCACCACTGCAAAAAGCTATGCCCCCAAAAGGTCAGCAGTGCCGTGGAGGGATGGAAAGCACTACCTGTCAACATTCAGGAAAGTCAGGGATTAAATCTAAAGACAACCAGGGAGAAAGTTGTTTATGTGCTTAAAAATACCAAGATCTCTCTTTCCATTTCCCCCAAATAAATGTCTGTTACACAATAGCTTTGTGGTACTGATGCTTTGGAGAATAAAGGAGGTGCTTCTTTCACTAAGGGAACAGAGAGGTAGGATGGCAAGAGTCGATGGCAGAGACCAACAGTGATGTTTGAACAAGAACAGAGAGGGCGGCAGCAGGAAGGCTGACCTGTCCTTCCTGCAGAAATCTCCCTTATTCAGAAAAGGATGGAAGCTCTGTCCATGTACAACAGCCTGTGCACGTAACAGCACAGGAAGGATACACCAGGGAAGTAAACTTGTTTGTTGCTAGTTGGTTAAATGGTAGACAGACTTGCATTTAGACCCAAAGTTAGCCAGAGCCTCAGCCATAGTTTCATGGGTGCTGCATCCTCCATTCATCTCTGACTAGAGCCTAGCACAGCTGTTGTGTGTGTGTGTGTATATATAAGGCACCATCATATCTATATATTGGGATTTTCATTATGGCCTGCAATCATGGTTATTTTCTTATTTTTCTTCTGTTCCTTTCACATTCTTAGTAAAAATAAAATTTCACACTCAAATTCAAATAAAGACATGAGAAATCCTAGGTACAAGATCACACAGATTTCATCTCAACAACTACAATCCCCATGCCAGAGTTCTTAGGCCAGATGAGGTGCTGGACACTCTCAGTCATCATAACAGGACTGTGACACACATTGAATCATCCCCATTTTGCTAATAAGGAATCTGAGGCTTGGAAACACAAAATGACCTCTACTTTGCATTCACACAGATGGCAAATGTTCCAGCCAGGCCTGAATCCCTGGACTCTTGACTTTAAATGTCAAGGAACAAGTCACAGTCAAGATACTACAGAGAATGCAATAGACATGAGTTCCTAGCACACAAATGTATGTCCACTGTTACTAGTTTGAATCAATGTGAATTAAAGTCAGACATCTTTTTAAAAATCTAATTGTGGAGATAAAGAAAAAGTAAAGGTTAAGGGAGAATAAACATACTTTCTGGAAAGCCAGATAGCAGTAAA